>NC_064773.1:22466448-22781805 GCF_011397635.1 Epinephelus fuscoguttatus | reverse complement strand
TAATCTGGTAGTTGTAGGATTTGTACCTCTGAGCAAAAACAAATCCCACACAGACCCTTTTCTCTGTTTTCTCTGACTTGCTAGCGGTGCTAGAAGAAAACTACCAAGAATACCAAGATCAGTAAGCTTCATCCTCTGGGAACAATGAATGTCTACAAAATCTCATGGGCATCCATTTATATTTGTTGAGAATTTTTTACTAAAAACAAAGGCTGGGCAATGTATAAAAAAATTAAATGTCATGCTATTTTGTATTTATGTTGTAGGATTTACTATTGGTGCTTCCACATAACATTTACACAATGAGATTTTTGATAAATAACTATCAGTTATGTGGATATAATGACTAAGAGTAGTGTGTTTTTTTTCTATCACAACAATATCTTGTGTAAACCTAAGCTAGGTAGCGAATGTAAAGGTATGTTAATAGACGGTTGACTACACAGCACTGACTAGCAACATTCAGTTTTTCAGCTGATCTGCCCCGACACTTTCCTGTCTTTGTTGTGATAGCTTCCGTCCAACATATCATACAGCTCAGGATAGACAGTGGGTAAAGGAGAGGCAGTGACGACACCAGCGTGACTCTCAGTGAGAAGCACAAAAGGCAGCTGCACCAAAAAGCCAGTGCTTTGGAAAGCCCCATTTGTTTCCGCCGCTGCCTCAGGCAACAGCATCCTAAAGTTGCTCTTCATCTAACGAATGTTAAATTGTGGTTACTGTACTTAGTGTTACTGTAAGTGGAGCATTCTCTGGCACAAGAATTTACTTTGGGATAAATAAAATTCTATTAAATTGAATTGAAAAAAAAAAGATGAAGAAAAGAAAAAGATACTTTTTCTTGAGGCAGCTGCATGCAGCCACATACACTCTCTCCTTATTGGGAACAACCAAAAAAAGAAAACTATGTGGACACAGGCCCTAAGTGGATAAAGGCAAATAAAAGAACAGCTAGAACGCTCTGGTAAGTTCATAACATTACATAGATTGTTTCAATGTGATGCAGCCTTTAAAACCAAGAAAAGACAACACTTAAGAAATAACGGTATTCAAAATCTACAACGATATAACATCATACTGAATAGCACGACTAAAAACTGCAAATGTAAAATTCTTGGCGGAACTCAAAAAAAACCTCAGAGGATTACCAACATTAGCATACTTGATCTTCTGGGCACCATAAATGTCTGTACAGAATTTCAAGCCAATCCAAATTGATAATTCAGTCTTCAGTCTGGACCAAAGTCGCAGCCAAACCAACAGACACACAGTGCCATGCCTTGAAGGCCTCTAATCTTTGCCAAGTGTGGTAATGAAAGGTAGGAAACAACAGAGTGAGAAAAAGAGATAGAGAGATAAATGTTGAAAAGAAAGAAAAAGTGAATGATTAAAAGAGACAGAAGGGAACAGTAAAACAAAAGAAAAGATGAAACTGAACAACAAATAAATAAAAGAGTTACAAAAAAACAGAGCGGAATTAGTAACAGAGAGAGAAACAGAGTGACAGAGATACAGAGAAAGACAGAAAGAGAAAGAAAGGCAGACATGAGAGGAAAGGGATGCCGTGAGGGTTGTTGGATAAAGCATGTGGAGATAAGAGCTGTTCAACAGGCCCTTAAGAACCTGGCAGGCCCACGTTTGAACTCTGAGGCTCAGTGGATCCCAGGCAGAAATCTCCTGGAATTAAAACTACTGAAGCTGAGAAGAGACGAAATCTTTACTTTTTCTCTTTCCTCCTTGACACTAAGCTGCGTCGAAGAAAGTACTTAGTAAATTGTATTACATTTGGTTGATCAATTTGTGAAAATGGAGAACATCTACATTTATTGTCGATGACTGCAGGCAGGTTTGTGTTTTTGTAAATTCAAATAAATACTAACATTTACTGTCATTTCACATTTTGTATCTGAATGTATATGAATCCAGTCTGTGACACTGACAAACTGAGCCACACACACACACGGGACATCTGTGTTCCATTAAATATAGACAACAGACTTCCTATGAAGACATAAACAAATAGGCGATGAGAGCTCATTTGCTGTATACTGGGCAGGGAAAAATGCCAAGATGACATTTGGCTGTGTCTGTTTCTGTGTATGTATGGGCTTCTTTGTGTTTGTGTGTGTGTGTGAGTGAAAGGGTTTTAGAGAGGAAATAAAGGAGACAACACTCCTGAGAGTGACAAGAGAAACAAAGTGTTTGGCGTGACTGTTGTTGTACTAATGGAATTAATGCTATTAGGAATGTCTATTATCCCAAATTTATGAATAGAACATTCAAAGGGCTGCAGATCAGAATACATGGAGAAGTTATACTACACTGTGATGAAATTAAACAAACAAAGGGAACTAGAAATAAAGGTTTGTCTCTAATATTAGCCTATTCTACAACTCCAATTCCCAAAAAAAAGTGTAGACACTGTGTAAAACTTCAATAAAACAGAATGCAATGACTTGCAAATCCCTTTTCACCTATATTCAATTGAATACAATACAAAACAAAGATTTTCAATGTTCAAACAGATCAACTTTAGAGGGTTTTTTTTTTTTTTTTTTTTTTTAAATATACACTCATTCTGAATTTGATGCCTGCAACAGGTTTCAAAAAAGTTGGGACGGGGGCATGTTTGAGGACACTCGTTTAAAGTTCAGAAGTGAAATTCTTTCCCATTCTTACTCATCCACAACTTTAGTGCCTTGACAGCCCAGGGTCACTGTTGCCACACATTATTAATGGTAGTCAGGTCTGGACTGCAGGCAGGCCAGTCTGATACCTGCACCATTTTACTACGAAGTCATGCTGTTGTGACACATGCAGAATGTGGTTTGGCAGTCTTGCTGAGATAAACAGTTACGTCCCTGAAAAAGACGTCGTCTGGATGGCAGCATATGTTGCCCCAAAACCTGTATGTTCCTTTCAGCCGTCATGGTGCTTTCACTGATGAGTAAGGTACTCATGATGCCATGGGCACTAACACACCGTCATGCCTTCACAGATGCTGACTTTTGACCTTTGAGATGGTGATGGTCTGTTGCCTCTTTAGCCCCAAGAACATGACGTCAATGATTCAACTTGAAACGTGGACTGGTCAGACCACAGCACACGTTTCTATTTTGTATCAGTCCATCTCAGATGAGCTCGGCCCACAGAAGCTGGCGCTGTTTCTGGATGTTGTTGATATATGGCTTCCACTTAGTATGGTGGAGTCTTAACTTGCATTTGTGGATTCGTGGCGACAAACCGACTATGGACTTCCAAAGTGTTCCCTTGCCAATGTAGTAATATCGTTTATACAATCATGTCAACTTTTAATGCAGTGCTGTCTGAGGGATCAAAGGTCACAGCCATTCAATATTGGTTTGTATCCTTGAACTTTATGTGCCAAGATTTCTCCACATTCTCTGAATCTTTTGATGATGTCATGGATTGTAAATGGAGAAATCCCTAAATTCTAAATTCTCTCTATAAACTCTGCATTAAGATACATTGTTCTCAAACTGTTGGCCTGTTTGCACACAGAGTTTTTCACAAAGTGGCCATCCTTGTCAGTCAAAAGCAGGAGCCTTTAAAGGATGCCCCTTTCATACCCAATCATGATACCTCCATCGGTTACTAATTAACCTATTTACCTGAATGTTCCAAAGTGCTGTTTTTTGAGCTTATGATAACTTTCCCAGTCTTCTGTTGCCCCTGTCCTGACTTTTTTGGAACATGTTGCAGCAAAAGGTCGAAAGGGATTTGTAAATCATTGCATTCTTAAGCGTACCCACATTTTTGGAATAGGGGTTGTAAGTAAAGAACTAGTTCACCCTGCAGTCAAGGCCATTATTTAGGGGTAACCTTACCAAGCTTTTGGAATATCATAGTGGGGCGAGTAAGTGTTTTTCATTCTGTAAGGAGAATACTATTCCTACTGTGAGATATGTTTCATCGTTTAGGAGTGTGGAGTCCTGAATTAACACTGCAGAAAAGTTTGGATTGACTGTGAGGAGTGTTTGCCTGAGTACACTGCAGACTTGGTATTCAACCATTTGAAGTTTGTCCAGCAGCAGAGACACATTTTAAAACTAAAGAGTAAAAATCTACAGCCATGCTGGCGGCTCTGTGAGACTTGCTTTGCTGTGAGCTAAATTCACAAATGAGCGTGCGTGCTAGTATTAGAGAGACTGAAATGCTGACCTGGTGATGATATGAGAGGAAAAGTCAGGGGATCACCAAAGTCATGAGAATTCATTATCTGGGGACCTGTACAAATCATGCCAATCTATGGCGTGGATGGTGGATATTTCACAAGATAAGAGAAAACTCTGACCTGCTGGACTACAAGAAAAGTCAGGATAATGTAAATCTTTACCAAATGTCACTGAGACATTTCAGAAACAATTCCAAAAATGTCAATCTCATGGTGGTGCTAAAGATAAAGTGAGGGCATTACCAAAGTCAGTGGGATTTATCCTCTTGCAACCATGAACATCCAGACAGAATTTCATGGCAACCCAACCAGTTGAGGTTGAGATACTTCAGTCTGGACCACAGTCGTGGATCGACTGATACTCATGCTGCTAGCATGGCTAAAGTTGGGCTCAGACTACAGGGGTTTGGGGGTGATTTATTTATCCTGGATTCACTTCTTCTGACAATTGGTAGAGAAATCTTGTCTGGGACCTTGGTCGGTACGGATGTTTGGCCCAGAATTTCTTTCTTTCTTTTTTTTTTAAAGATATTTGTTGGGCATTTTTTAGCCTTTAATGGATAGGACAGACAAGTGTGAAGGGGGAGAGGGAAAGGGAGTCACATGCACCAAAGGGCCACAGGCTGTAGTCGAACCCGGGCCGCTGCGGCAACACCCTTGTACATGGGGTGCCTGCTCTACCACTAAGCCACCGATGCCCCAGGCCCAGAATTTCTTGTTATATAAGAGGTTTTCAGATCTAGTCTTAAACCTCCTGAACTGTTTGCAGACTCATCAGGTTTGCCTAAAAAGTACAGAGCAGCTACAGGTGTTGCCAAGCAACAGTGAGCATTCTAGCTCCCTATGCTGTTAGCTAGCATACTACTGTTGACAGATATTAAAACTGACAATTAAAGTTCTTGAAGAACAGACCACCAGTAGAGATGGTGTCTCCCCTGCGCTCTTCTTATCCAGACTCGTTTGGCTTTCTTCTTTCCCCCTGCAACTTCCCAGCAAGTTGTCACACCAACTCAATTTCTGTTTAAATCTGCTTCCCCATGAGATCACGTAAAAGAGATCATGTGATTGGCTCCCTCTGGCATGATCATCTTGATAATATTGTGTAGTGTGATGCTCCATTATTTTTTTAAAAAAAACTTGTAGTTTGTGCATAATTTGAGATTGAAAAGAAAGGTTTCTGAAGTTTTTGCTTATGTGTGTGATGGAACCAGATTTCAGAATTGCCCAGCATTGTTAAAATTCCTGTAGTCTAAGTCAAGTTTACCAATCAGACAGCAGGACATTATGATTGTGTGGATCAAATGTGCATATTTTTTCCAAAGATGCTAAGTCACAAGCCTCTCTCATACTTGTGGATGCACACATTCTGATAATGCAAAAAAAATTAAGCTGACCTATCTGTCTTCAAGCTGATGGTGTTTAGGAGCTTCCTGAATTCATTATGATTTTTAAGTTTGCCATTGTTGACTCCCCCAGGGGCTCTGTCTGCTCCCAGTACGCCTGCCAAGTCAAATTATGAATATTTCCATAAATGAATTGACTTTTTTTTTTTTAACCATTTTAACGCAAGAGCGGACACACTGTAACTACATAAAGGTTCGAGGGGCCTTTCTGTGTGCATAGCTCAAAATGCTGAAGAAATCCATTTAAAAAACCTATAACCATCTTTAGTTCAATCTGAAATGGAATCCAACAAAAAGAAGCAATCTTATTTGAGCTTGAACTTGAGTGAGAGAAAAGGGGAAAGGGGAGAGAGGGTAAGGAGAGCATGAAAGTAAGAACAGATGAGTCAGTTGATGCCTCATCTTCAAACTCTGACAGCCTCCAGTGTCTCACTCAGAGGGTGAATCAGCTTTAATCAACTGGCCTCCATCTGAAAACACAGGTTCTTTAGAACCGTAACCCTCTGACTGCTATCGCCTTTGATACTTCTTCTGATTTATTACATGGTGGGAGTGCAAAAAAGATGGAGTGGCACCCTTGTATGAGCAGTAATTTTATTGATTTCATCCCGTTTTTCTTCAGTGTAACCACCTAAGGGGGGGGGCTACAGTACAGCTCAGATGTGCAGGACCTCTGAAGTGCCAAGAGTCACTTCTCATTAAAGCTCTGAATAATAAATACAGAGATTTTAATAAATAAAAACCAGCATGATGGCAAAGTCACATGGACTGCTACCACGATCCAAAGTGTCATTCATGGCTGTATTCATTCTTTACTCGCACTGTGGGAAACTGCTATTTTACCCATTTATAACAATATTCTCTAAGAATTTATTCTCCATTTTAAAAAGAGCTTTGTTAACATGTGGCTGTGCAACAAAAATCACTTTACACAATTACATTTTCACTCAACCTAAATGGCAAGTCTTTGAAAGTTAAAACATAACAAGTATGTTCTCAAGAAACTGTTGCGCTGCTTTAACACCGCTGTGTAATAACTCGACGCCTCTAGTCATTTCAATGAGGGCAAGGTGATGGAAGGAAAGAGGTTTCCAACATGGCAGTAGGGTTATGAAGCGGTTGCCACCCATATGCATGCACACAGATTTTGATCTGCCACGCTGAGTTCACCCTGCTAAACTTCTGGTGGTTGCTACATGCCTTTGGCGGATAAACTTGTGGGTCCTTATGGAGCAGTAAAGCCTCGTTTCCACCAAACACTTTTGGGATGGGACCTTTGGAACCAAAAGTAACCCTTCAGACATGGTACCCAGACCCTAGTCTTTCCCCCGCAAACAGTACTCTTAAACGTGGGCAGGGTTGTTGTCACTCACTGCTCCGTCCAGCACTATTATATTATATGTATTTCCTCATCACCGGTGACACAGATGGAAGTCTGCACCTCATTTATCGTCCGCAACGCTGTTTATTTTCTCCAAGTGAGGATTAGAATATATGCCGTTCACATAACCTGGTCGAAATGAATATATAAATGCTTAAAGATCCACTCATTACTAAAAGTGTATGTCATATAAAAACTAAAGCAATGGTCAAAGTTGTCAGTGAAATTTAAGGTGCATTGATGGATTCAAGTCGTCAACTCATGCATTGAGTAACATTACAAGTCAATGTTCCTTGTTAAAAGTTGCCGGCGGTCAGCCCAGTGAATTAAGTTATTTTATTCTCCGACTACAGCTGCTGCAAGAAGCAGCAAAACATCCTTCTATTTTATACTTACAGTTTATTAACAAGACTCTCCACGGTATGAACAGAGGTTACAAAATTAGCCAGAACTTAGCACTGAGCAGAGTGACCGTCTGCTATTGACCAATCAACAGACTGCAGTGTTCACAGCTCCACCTTTTAGTACCAGATCTGTGTGCTAGGTACCCCAACAGACCATGGGGATGGTACGGAATGGTTCCATTGATATAATCCACAACATTTCAAAGTGGAAACTGAAAAAGAGCGTACCGAACTGAACTGAACTGTACTGTACTGCTCGATGGAAACAGGGCTAAAGAGGACAAAATGGAGGAGCTGATAATTTTGGTGTCAGAGTACATGGAGTTCTAGCGCTAGCAAATTCTTAATGTTTTTTTTTTTGTTTGTTTTTTTGGGCTTTTTGCCTTTTCTTGAAAAAATTTAAAGGACAGCTTCAGTGTGAAAGGGGGGTGACATTCAGCAAAGCAGCTGCTTTTAAAAACACTGTGCTTTAATTGCAGGCAATAAATCCCTCTAAATCCTACACACTGAAGCTTTTTAATAGTTGACAACCAAGCAGTTTTGCTTCAAAACCAACGATACAGAAGTCCTATTGTTCATTGTGTCCATTTTGAAAGGTTGTTATAGCCTTTAAGCCTCAAGTGTGTGCACACTGCAGCCCAATGCATAGTCAGCTTTAATTAATCATCTGTAACATTGTGTCTCTGGAATAATGGAGTCGGGTTATAACATCACACAAAAGTGTGCCACACCATAAGTGTACTCTCAATATAAAATCAAACCTTACTTTTTTTCCCTTCCTTGCACTCAAGTTAAATCTGTGCTTATGTTTCCTACCCCTCTTCCTACCCTCTCATTGCCACCCTGATCCTCTCCTCCCTCTGCGCCTCCTCTTTTCCTCTCATCTTCATGAGCGTGGATACTTTGCCCTTGGCACACAACTTGGTAGTCAGTATGGCAAGCCAGCCAGTGAGTAAAACTAAATAGACTTGGGAGAGTCAGGCGCCTGCATTTGGAGGTTTGTGCAAATGTGCAAGCTTGTGAGGCGATAAAGACAATACAGATGGCCACACGGGGCACAGACACAACTAAAGTCACTTCAGGATACGAGTCTGTCGTATCAGGTAACAATGATTGATGTATCACATCATACGTTTACTTTAGTATTAATCGGGGCAGCACATTGCAATATCCTGAAAAAAAGGAAACCTGATTTTTTTTACATGTTGACAGAGAAAGGGAAATCACAGTCACAGTCAGGTGACACTGTGAAAGTCACTTAACAAGCAGAGGAGAGCTGACAGCGCTGCCAGTCAAACTGCAGGCTGATGTTAGTCTGATAATCACCATCTGGACACATGTTTCAACCACTATGGTCTGTACTGTTAGCTTAAAGATTGCTATTGATCAACCAGACTCAGCTGACTAGCATCAGCAGGTCCATTTGCAATCGTGACACTCATGACTTCTATTGTGGCTTTTAACATTATTTCTGTTCTAGATTAATGACAAGACGGGAGACGTGGGTGTAATTTACAGTGGGGACAGTGGTGACATGTCGCTACCACTTTTCTGATTACCTAAACTTGACCCCACGACTAATTTGATATAAATGGCAGATGTGTTAAAATCAAACATAATTTTATTGGATCTGCAAAGGGTTAACTCCCTTATAATGCCACTGGATGAGGAATAGTTTCTACTGGTCTTTGTTCCCTTTGTTACTGCCTCCTTATATGCAGTTCTTTGATTGCAGGAGCGCATTTTCGATGAATCAGAAACAGCGCAGTGCACTTAGCCAGAGGACAGAGCACAAAACAATCAAGGCTGTTATGTAATGTTATGGTACCGGCATCAAATTAAACACTGATTGTTCATTGATATGAGAGACAGCTGTCCTGGACATGCTAACTCACTAAGGACCAGGCATTGTAATGATCTTTACGTCAGATGAAGGGCAGCGCACGCTGTTTCCATAGACTTTGTCAGAGACAGTCCAAAACAGGAGTCTCTGTCCGACAGTCTGAAGAGGATACTGCCATGTAATGCACAGCAGACTACAGGGCAGGTCGATTTTTTTCTTGAAATATTCTAACTTTATTTTCATTAAATAATTTTAATAGCAACTTCTCAGAGAATTCAGATATGTGGCATATGTTTTGAATGTGCAGAATGTTTTACATATGAGCCGAAATCTTGCTGAGACATAGGAGCTATTAAAGTCAAGGGGTTTATAAATAAGTCACTGAAATAAATAGGTGTCATTTGGACATTTAACAAGGTTACTTCCCAAACAAAAGACACAATGAGGACTGAAGAGTAAATCATGACTCCATGGTAACATTAAATGAAAAAGTCAGTCTACAGAAAACATATATGAAAGCAATACAGAATGCCTGAGAGCCCAGAGACCCCCCCACCCCACTACATATGTGTCTGCCCTACTTTGGAGACAAAACCTACACCCTTGGTGAAAAGACTCGAAACAGCAGAGAAAAGAACACAAAGATGAAGAAAATCAAAATTAATACGCAACATAAACAGAGGATGTGGAGGAAATGTGAACCGACAGACAGAGGAAGACATAAAAGCAGCCAGAGAGCAGAGATGATGTTTGTTTGTGGTGATATCAGAGTGTGTTGCCACTGTTAAGAAGCCAGGTCCCCCAGTGAGCTGGCAACCAAAGTCACCTTCTGGCAGCTGTCTACTGTCATCTACTAATGCACTCACAACGACTTTTGAACCTCACAGTTAATGACCGGGGAGGTAATGGAGAGCGATGTAGGCCATGAACAGCTCCGCAGCCCAGTGGTCTGTTTAGATGCTGTTTTTGCACGTAACCAGGACAACCGAGATGAATTTACATCGATATAAAAGTCTGGACAGTATATCAGCATCAGTGTCGCCAGCTGGGTGTGAAAACATGTATGTCTTAATGTATATGTTCATGCCAGTCTGTGTGTCTGAAAGCTTTGTGGCGCCCCCTGTGTGTTGCGTGTGCATTACCTGAAAATCCCTCTCCTCCAGAATTTCTTTCCTCCACCTCACCAGGAAGGCGGCACACACGTAGAGGTGGAAATGCGAGAATCCCTCTGGTTCGGCCTGGTGAGAGACACGTGAAAATGTTGATTTACAACAAGTTTAATATTTCACACACACACACACACACACACACACACACACACACACACACACACAGCTGCTATATTGTTCAAACAGAAGCTTAGCATCTCTGTTCATTCAGGACACCTCAAATAGCTGCACCCTTTTATCACATTTCATTAGAAGAAAGATTAAGGAGCATTTTTGCATGATGTATTTAGTCTGCCTTATACACCAAAGGAAGGAGAAGAGATATAAAAAGGAAAAATATAAAACATTTGTCTGTCACAATCCAGAAATTTACATTTGCAGGGCAACAGAGACAAAGAAAGATACAAATCCCCTCTTCTTTGCACAGCTTTTTATTTCAGCCCCTTGTTACGTTTGGCGGCTCATTTTTTTTATGACTCGGCAATGAGCAGAGGGAATTAAAGAGGGAGAAAAGACAAAGGATGAGATGTGTTCCTTGTTCTATTCATTTTTTTTCCTCCGGAGCCCTATCACAGGGAGGATAATTACCCGGGCCTTTAAATGCAAGTGAATAGGGAATATATGCCCTCTTAAAGGTGGGATATCAAAAGTGAATTTTAATGTGTGAGCTTTTCTGAATGCATCCTGGCATGCTCGTCTTGGGGTTTAGTTGCCCACATACTGTATGTTATTACAGCTTAAAATTCATGGAATTACAGTGTGGAATTACTTTAATGAATATGTGTCCCTGCAGTGTGTGCACCATCCAGCTCACAGATGTACTTGAGTCGAAGAAACACACACACACACACACACACACACACACACACACACACAAATCCCCTTTACACTCTTACTAGTAGCATGATTCCATGAATTATTCCTCAGGCGTGCTCTCTGATGTGTCTACTTTGATAGTATGTGGTGGTAAAGAAGCTATGCTACTTTAAAATATGCTCAAATCTGACTAATCAGGCATCATTTACAGTTTCGGGAAACCAACTCACACACTCTTTAATTCTATATTTTGCTCCGTAGACTCTTTGGCACAGGTGAGTTAATAAAAGCGCCCAAGGCTACACACACGTTCCAATAATTCCGCCATGTTTATCACATTTTACTTCTAATTTACAGGATCGCAATTAGATAGAGGGTGTTGTATTACTCATTTCCACTTTGTCTGAGTAACCAACTGCAAGCGTTGCTCTTTAACCACCATACTCATTTGTGTATAACAGTGAGCCATAACTCTGCAGGAATTAACAGGAACTGCCTTTCTGCTGTGATAATTGAATTTCCCTCCAGGAACAAGGGAAGAAATAATAGTGGATAGGCAGATTTAAACAGAGACGTGGTGTGATACAACTGGAATTAACGCCTTATGATTGTACCCCTCTGTCAACAAGTCAAATTGCAGTTTACGTCCATGTCTGTTCAGACTTGTGTGTGTATGTGTGTGTGAAGCATCCACACAATAAAATCTGCAGCTTCTTTGCAGCAACATCCATAGTTAATAGACCACATGCAGTCCAATCTGATGTCAAGTGGGAGGGAACAGAACAACCATTGCACAGCAACCTATAAATAACAACGCCTCCAAATGTTTCCCTTTCTTTTAATGCAAACGAATACATTCTGAAAACATTCGTCCATTTACAAAACAGACGATGAAGAGGCTGAGATATCTTTTCAGTTTCAACAGCATGTCGCAGTTTTCCCACATTCATGTGCATTTGTCCGTACATTTCCACTCCTGTGTAATACTGGCATCACCACACCAAACTTATGTGGAAGCTATTGAGGAAATCAAACATTTTGGCAGTGCCTTAGCAACACGACTTCCAGAGATAGAAGTCTGACACAGATGCTTTTGTACTGAAGCTGCTGATTGACAATATTTTGCACATAGTTCAATATCTTCAAATACGACGAGAACTGTATTCTGCTCAGGGTGGAAAGACTCGGAACATTTTACATGAAGGAGGCTACTCAGTGGCTCTGACCCACGGGCTGTATATTTGATACTCCTGCTTTAGAACTTTGACTCAGATGAGGAACACTTCCCATTAAGTGGCAAAATGGAGGACATTTCAGGAAGAGCAACAAAGTAGGAAGAATCTCTCTCCGTATACAGACAGACCAAGCAGCAACCTCCAGGGCTGAAAAATAAAAGAAACTGCAGTTCCTCAAACAGCCACTTGAGGCTGGCTCCAAAACAGAGTCAAACCCTGAAGACACCCTGTTAAATTCACCAAGTTTACAGTAGAAATAAATGTGTTTACAGCCTGGTATAAAAATTGTTTTGGTCTCTATTGCTAATTTCAACATTTTTTGACAAATGTACAGGGGGGTACATTTTTTTTTAATCGCAAGCCCGATTACATTTTATTAACGTCCAAAGTTCAGCACATTTAAGGGCATGGTTGCATGAGTGACAAGCTGTCTGCGAGCCGTTGCTACAGTATGCGAGTCAGATCCAGCCCTCGCTCCTCCTCAGCTCCACCCTCTTGTCCACTTCTGGCTCCCAAAAAAACCAAGATGGCGATGCCTGAAATGCCGATTTTGAGGCTTCAAAATGGAAGTCCATTTCAATTGCTATGTCCATTGTTTTATACAGTCTAATGCAGTGGTTCCCAGTTGGTGGGTCGCAGGTCCTTTCTAAATGGACCGCAAGTGACTTGCAAATGTGTCAAATCTGTAAAACAGACACAGAGCTTTTATTTTCAAGTGCCATTTCCCACTGTAGAGTGGGCAACTAACGGGCAGCTGCTTGACAGAGACATCAAACCAGCTCAACAACATGGCCACATGCAAGTATGACACTATATGTTAAACTGTGTGGACCTTGAACTAAAAACACAAGGCAAAATCTGGACCCTGTGGCTGGACCAGTTGGGAACCACCGTTCTAAGGACAGACGTGCAACAGATGTCACATGTACCAACAATAAACTATACAATTACCACAGTTTTAGGGTGAGCACCCAAGATTAGTGTCACTGATTCAGTAAACCACCAAATGTTCCCCCTTCTGTTCCTGAGCTTTGGCTCTGAATGATGGTGAAACTGACCTTTGACTTTTAGGATATAAAGTGTCATCTCTTTGTCATGTTATTCAGTTAGACATTTGTGTCATGTTGACATATTTAGTGTACGAATTCTTGAGTTATGGCCAAATATGGGTTTTGTGAGGTCACAGTGACCTTTGACCACCAAAATCAAATCAGTTCATCCTTGAGTTTAAGTAGAAGTTTGTGCCGTATGTAATAAAATACCCTCCAGGGTTCCTGAGATATTGCGTTCATGAGAACTGGACAGACAAATCGACAGATGGACAACTGGAAAACATAATGCCTCTGGCCATGGCTGTCACCGATGCAGAGGCATTAAAGAAGTCTAAAAATATACCAGATTTCAGCTCTCCTTCTTAACTGCATTGTTCTCTTGTGTTTGGTCTTTCGAGACAGATTGATCCTCCCTACGCCTTTGTGTACGTCTCCTGTTGTTTGGGTTTCCTCTTACTTTACCTCCCACTTAGTTAAACCAATTTTAAGAATTTCCCAACTGAGAGTATTTGTGTGTGTGTGTGTGTGTGAAAGAGGAGGGAATAGGGAAAGTGAGTAATAGAAAGAGAGAATGTGGTGAGGGAGGGGGAAAAAAGAGAGGGATGTTTGTGAACAGTGAAGCGTGGCGTGATGTGAGTTGTAAACTGGCAGGTGATTGGCTTGTTGGTCTAACCTTGCATCTCCAATCCAAACAACAAAAGCAAGCAAACACACACTCTCACACACACACACACACACACACACACATGCAAACACAGATGAGTTAGTATACCAATGGCATACGGGAGCGCACTGTTTATCAGCCCCCAAAGATTCGCACAGTTTTAATTTCCTTTCTTCTATGAGTGTGAGGGAGTGTGTGTGTGTGTGTGTGTGTGAGTGAGTTCATGGTTGAGGGCACCAATGAACTCTTTGGGACTGTGAAACTCTGGAATCTAGTCTCTCTGTCTGCCCCCCCTCTCCCTCTCTTTCAATCCCCTCTCCATCTATCCTCCCCTCGCAGTCTCTCACCTTCTTCAGTCTCATTCAACAAATGTCTGTCACCCACCCTCTTCTCTCTTTCTCATTTATATGACTGTGAGGAATATTTCGCAAATTAAAAAATGATTTATCTTTTTCAAAAACAATTTCTGTTCACGAGTTATCTTGATATTTTTGATTTGTCACCAATCATTTCCATGGCGCTCCACCATTAATATAAAATCCATTGCCTCCATTGGCTGCAGCCTAACTAATGGTGGTGTGCAAGGCTTCATTTGTTGCTCGCTTTGATGTGTGTCTGGCAGCAGAAAGAAGAAAATGCTAAAAAGAACAAAATGCTCACTTTGTTTTAGTACAACTCAATCACTTGTATGTGCGTGCTTTTAAAGTGCAAATTCTGTGGTGCCCCTGCATCAGTAGTCAAAGCACACATACCAGCACTCCTTTATAGCAAAGTCACTTTAAAAGCAAAACATCTTTGAAAAATAGATCTGTACCTGACTGACAGACTGCTCTGTGAAGACCTGACGTGCATTGATCAGAAATGACATTTGAAGCTTATTAGTGCTAAACCAATCAGCTGGCTTGACAGAAAATAAAAACGTTTTGATTATTGATTTATCGTCAAAGTTATACACCAAGCAAAAATGCCTACGTGTGAAAATTTGCTGTTTTGTTTTTTTTTCCCTTTTCATCATCTCTGCTGGGTGTAAGCCTGGAGGGGATCATGTCTTTGTGTGCCTGTGTGAGTGTGTGTATCTGTCTGTCTGTGGCTAATCTCTCAAACTACTGGACCAATCAGCCTAATATTCTGTGTGAAGATTTATGACTGTACACTAAAGGACCTCTCAAGGTTACAGTGATTCACAATTGTTGAAAAAACAGATTCATTGACCACAAATACAGATATGTACGGAGCCCCTTAAGTCCAAAAGGTGCTATTTTTATCTTGTGCACACAAGTTAATATTTTGTGGGAACAGGTTAATTTACTATGAACTCATATGCGTCTCTAACGACTTCCGATGCACACAGCCACCATATAATGGAGAGAACTGAGCTAGTCAAGTTTTATTTTCACCTTGGAATGTCATACAGTGAAATTCTTGCTGCTCTTGCACGTAGACATGGGATTGTTATCAGCAGGAATTATTTGCTGCGCATACTGAAGGACAACAGGCTCAGCCGACGAAGGGCTAAGCAACAGGCTCAGCCGACGGAAGGTATACGCAGATTTAGGCCGTGTCATTGACTTTGTCCAGGAACAACTACAGGGTCTGGGGAAGATGTATGGGTATAGATGGATGTTTATGAAGTGCAGAGAAAATGGCCTTAAAGCAAAAAAAGAAGAAGTTAGAGTAATATTAGCTGAGCTTGATCCTGAAGGGTCAGCATACAGACAGCAATGGAAGCTTCACTGGCGAGTCAGGACTAATGACTGAACTAATAGCAAAGCTATAGTAATGTTGCCAGTGTATTCCATCTCTGCATTGTATAATTTACCAATACAAAATCTACTTGGTATTCTCTCAGCAGATTGTATGCCTGTATTATAACAGATACTATCCTCATATATTATAAGAATATTTTGCCATTGAATGTTTAAAATGTAATCATAATGTCCGAAAGGTTCTTTCTAGGCAGACATGAACACTTTGGTAAAATGAGCAAGTAGCAGAAAGCTATCTTCAACCAGCTCACCCACCAAAAACATACAAACTGACTATTCAAATAAAGCAATGAAAGCCCCCATGTTTCAAACATACCTGAGAAATCAACAAACTATCAAAAGCTATAAACCCAGCTTACCCCCGTGGTTTTCAAAACATAGGCCTATCATGCCTTTACTGTACTTATAGGCTATTAACCTGTTCCCATAAGATAATTATCTTGTGTGCACAAGATAAAAAAAGAACACCTTTTGGGACTTTAGGGGCTTTGTAGATATGCTAAATATCGTATAAAACAATTTGATTGTGCAGGAAAAATATTTTTTACACAAATGTAGATCCCCTCCTGTTTTTGAAGCATTTAAAAAAAAGCAAATAATTAAAAAAATAATATTTATGTATTTATTCTTTTAGTTAATGATTATTAGTATTTTGAGTAATCCCTTCTCACTCACTTGTACAAGGCACTTAAATAAGACAGCCTATTCTTTTTTATATAATTTATTTTGATTATTTTACTTTCTTTCCTCTTTCTATCTTTTTTAAATTTATTTATCTTTGTAGTGGCAACGACATTAGCAGCACCACCACATAGCTGTAATGCCACAATTAGAGTTACAGATGACAGAAATCCATCAAGTGCAACATTTTCAGAAAACAGTCTTTTCCATTATGACACCTGCTAGAGTTTTGTCCACAGCTGGA
Source organism: Epinephelus fuscoguttatus (assembly GCF_011397635.1). NCBI lineage: Eukaryota > Metazoa > Chordata > Actinopteri > Perciformes > Serranidae > Epinephelus > Epinephelus fuscoguttatus. Next base: position 22,764,952 of record NC_064773.1, on the reverse strand, counting down.
GGCGGGATGAAATTTGACAGAGGCAGCCGCCTCGTAATTCTCTACGCAGGTAAAACACTGTCTTGGCAAGAAAACAAATATGTGCATGTACACAATGGAAAATGTGGTGAAGGAAAAACAATCAGCAGATAAATGATGATGGATAAAAGTAATGTTACAGCGTGGAACTTTAACATGCCTCTTCCTCTGTCCCAATACCCATCCCTCTTTCTTCATTTCTACCACCCATCCCTCTCTCTGAAGCTCCCTCCTCCTGCTGCTGCTTCTGCTCAAGGCTCTGGCATCATTATGATTTGCAAAACAAAGTTTGTCATGGGAGTCAAGGTAACTCCGTCAAACTTGTCTCCCCCTCTCCTCCTCCTCCTCCTCCATTGTTATGCTTGGTCTTCCACTCCCCCTTGTGTCATGGCAGCCATACTGGCTGAGACACATAAGACTCTGACTGACAAACGCTGCTGACTGAAGCACGGAGAAAGTAGGGAAAGTCGGATGGTGGTAAGGAGCAGTGGGAGAGAAAGGGTGATGGGGGTAGAGGGAAGATGAGTCAACAGGGATAGGGGTAAGAGGTAAGGGGGAGTGCATGGGAGTATGGAGAGTGTAGGAGGCTAAAGGTGAGCGGAGTAGGAAAAGGAAACGTGGGATGCAGAGGGAGAGGGAGAAGGAGTATCGCAATGTCACACCGTTTTCAAACTGCTGCGCTGACTGTCTGACTAGACTCATCCTTTCAAAACAAAGCGGCCTGACGTGGGACTAACTCGATACCCTGATGAACCGACTCCAGACAAGGTGAAAAGGTGACGGTGCTGGGAAGTGATGCAAAATGATAAATGAGCAGATTTAAACTGATGTAACAATTACACAGACAGGATGTGATGAACGCCGGCACACCAGTGGATATTATAAAGCCCTTTTTACATTACAAGAACAAGACTGCAGCAGTGATTGGCAATAGTTGGCATTAACTGCTACAAGCTTTACAAGTCTTCCTGCGTGCAATTCATTCCAAAGGGCTGGGATAATGTGCACAATGAAGGTATGTGACTGCAGGACGCATTTAAACTCTAAACTAAGGCAATAAAAGGGACTTTTTAATTGTAAATTACAGTATAAGATCTATCGGAGAGGCAAAAGAGGTCGGTGGCAGGCATGACAAGAGTCAGGTCATGATGAAATCCATTTCAAAAGGAAGGAAGGAGACCTACAGAGGAGGAGGAAAGCACCAGAGGAATGGCTCCAAATGCATTTAAAATTAACGCCAGCATAGTTTCTGTCCCTGTGTGTGCTTCTCTCTCCTACGCGGTGTCTTGCTTTAGGCTACATTTGAAATTGCCGAGCACTAAGGTTAATCAAAGGGAGGGGAAAAAAAGCAACATAAAATAATAAGATGAGAATTCCCACCTTGCCGTGGATTTGGTTCATTTCACATCCCTGCTCCCGCGCTATGTTTATGTGTATGTTGAAGTCGAATGAAAACAGTTCACCGGTGACCGCGATGTCACTGTGTGGGTGAACGAGAATATACATTTGAAAATGAAGATGTATAAGGGAAAACATACCGTGATGTGGAAATTAGAAACATTAGCAACGCAGTACATTAACTCTATGATGAATGCTACCTTTGTGAAACTTGTAATGTTGGTTCCATGCTGAGATTGAGTCGGAGACAGGCGATAAAAGAGAAACGGGGAGAAATGTTATTGCTAATGTCAGCGGGAGTGTGACGGAGGGACACACAGAGGAGACTTTTATGTGCCGGTGTGTGCATTTATGGAAGACAGTAAGAATCAAGTGTGTATGATTGGGGTCCTGTCTGCAGAGGAGCGCCTCATTGTTTGGAGTGACCGCAAGGCCAAGCATTACTACAGATAGGAGACAGAGAGGCAGGAAAAGTGAGGAGGGCCACATCCCTCTGGGGTGGTCACACTATCTCCCTCTTATTCAGCTGGCAGGAAGGTGTACATGTAACCAATGTATGGTCTGATAAAGATATGAAGGTCTGAAGCAACATTTAGAAAGGTTATTTCTCTTGGTTTTACTTCTATTTTTGATTAAACAACACTGACGAAGAAATACAAGCTCAATGGGAGCATTTCTTTCCTTATATTCATCTCTATAGCAATAACACTGCAGTGAATGTTTGGTGAATAATCAAGGCCATGCAGTATTTCAATTTTGGGGTTTTTATGTAGTAGAGGATTACATATGCATATAATATTCAAATATGTGAAGGGTTTTATTTATGAACAGTGAAAAGAACAAGGCACCCAGGAGCATCATCTCACACTGCAAGTATGCCCACATTAGCAGGTAACCTATGCCCTTTAGCTTTCAAGAAAAGCTCTTACAAACAGGCATGCAAATTCTGGTTAGGGATAAATGCAAATGTTTCAATAGCTGCCTTGGCAGGGACTTAATCTTTTATTAATATCCTAAAGCAGAATCTTTTGATCTAATTCAATTTCATTCATTGCCTTTTACTTTATTTGAGACCTGCATTTTCACATTAAAATACCAAAGATAAAGTACTGTCAGCCAGTTACTAATACTCATTATGTAAGGACGAACAGTCTTTTCTACCACTGAAGGTTTACAGCGAAAGACATAAAGAGAAGTACAGCATGCTTAACAAAGACAAGATGAAGCTTAATGAAAGGAAAATGACAGTTATAAAACATTAGACTGAGGCTAGATGAGAACGTATCTATTAGTGTCAGTGGTGATAGAAGCATTCAGATTACAGATTTACTTAAAGTAGAGGTGCTTACTCTGCAAGAAATGCCTCTTTGACCAATGTGTTATAACACGTAACAATATTAGGATGCAGGAGCATTTCACTGCTAATGATAGTCAGCTGGAGCTAGTTTTAACTACTTGATAAAGGTTGTTTAATCCAGTGGTTCCAGTGTCACAAGTTAAGTCTAGAGGGGGCGTGATTTGATTAATGGGGTAGGAAATACGGACACGCTGAAATTCTGCAACTAAAATTTGTGTTCTTTGTCTGCACTTTTTTTGTTATATATGCTTTTGCTGTGAAATATTTGACACATCTACCTTTTTGACTCAAAGACTAACTTAGGGTGCTTTCACACCTGCCCTGTTTGGTTCAGTTCAATCGAACTCACGTTTGTTTGCCCCTAAGTGCAGTTCGTTTTTCAGTTCAGCGACCACCTCTTCAAGAAGGTCTCTGTCCTGTTCCAAACCAACTCTGGTGCGGTTCGTTTGTGGTGAGAACGTGGTCCAACCTCAATCCGAACCAACTGCAGTCACATGACACATTGTTTGGGTTAAACATGAGCATGTTACAGTCCTGGAGGATTATTAATGTGCACCTCCTCCTGTGCTGTCTTAATATGCACATTCAGCACATCCAATGCATCAAAACATTGTTTTCTAGTTGGAGCTGAGCCTCGTTTTCAAACTGTATGGTTTGTCTATAGTACACGATGACCAGCGTAGTTGTCCCTCCATTGTGACATTAGAAAGTGTCACATTTATCTTGCAAGTGTACTCTTCTTCAACGTTTTGTTTACTTCCTGGATTTTTCCCGCAAGAAAACTCTGACCAATCAAGAGCAGCTTTCTCACACAAGGCATTTGATCTGGTCCGCTTGTAAATGCTGCCGTGAGAACACGAACCAACTCTGGGTAATTATACAACTTTGAAAGAAAATCAGTCCCTGATTCAGACCAAAGCAAGAAAACTCTAGGTCTGAAAGCACCCTTATTCTTTCCGAACAGTTCATAGGGAGAATCTTTGTTTGGTGAAACTTCGAACAACACACAGAAATCTGTAATGTGACAGGGAGCCAAAACTAGACTAAGAATTTACACGGTTGAATTTGATTCTTCAGGTGTTGCCCTTCATCAACTGAGAGTCAAATCATGTTGGTATTTTTGTTCATTGATCCATTTTCACAGTTGCAACATTAGTTTCTATTTTTTCCACACCTAACAAAAGAGCTGAAACACCCAATTACACTATTTGTCTTCTTGACATAAGAGTTTATTGTATAATAGGACGCTGTTTTGTGTGTGTTAGGGGAGCGTGTGTAGGTATGGGTATGCGTATGTGTGTGTGTGTGTGTGTGTGTGTGTGTGGGTACAGCAGGAACAATGGTGCTGCCCACAGTACCGAAAGGGAGCAGAGGAGATCGATCGACGGACGGACAGAACACTTGACTTAGTTTGGTTCCTGCTTGCTCTCTGTGGTTAGCAGAACTTTTGACTTTCTCTTAGAGAGAGATGCAATCCATAAAGAACTATTTCTACAAGTCTACCCCACTGATACTGACACAGAACTGTACATAAGCTCAAAAAATATTAGGAAACTGTTTGCACTACTTTCTGAAGCGAGCGCTCTGATTAAAAAAATTATACCAAAACAGGCTATAATGTCTTGTGAGAAACCAAGCAGTTCTATGTAACATCAGACAATTAGCACCTCCATACCGTCCGAATGTAATGATCTTTGTTTCATAACCACATTTTCCCGCAAATGTGATGATACGACTGTGAGACTGGCAGTCAAATCAGGCTTCTTGGTTAGAATCATCGAATAGTTGAATATCCTGGGTCAACCTTTAAGGGGGATTCATACCTGTGCGGCACACCCTATATGTGGCCTACACCATTGTGAGCATTTATACTTGTGCAGTGGTGTGTCTGTGGCACTCTGCAGTTACGCCTCCAAAACACTAGTCAGCGGCGGGGTTTCTGTGAAGCGCTGTAAAGTTGAGTTGATTCAAAACACACATTAAACATGGCTTAATAGTGACAATGTCAAATGCAAGTACACAAATCAACTTCACTATAACTTTCAGCAATGACAGACAAAGCACTTGTCTTTTGCTGGACACATTTTCCCCACAAATACAACATGCTAATGTTATTAGCACAAGCCTATGGCATTTTACATTGTCTAAATTAGCCTAGCAGCTAGCAACCTTCTCTCTACTCCTATGAAGCCAGAGACAACAACAACATTTAACATAAAAAGTAAAAAAAAGCTTTGTTTCCATTGAGGGAAATGGTTTCATCTTACAAAAATAGACAGGAGGTCTGTGTTGCTGCAAGGCATGGTTACATTTCTGGGGAGGTGCATGTCAGGCAACAGTGTAGGGTACAGCAACTCTATGTTGACGCAGTGCCTACAGCGTAGATACAGCGTCAATTCGGCGCAGAAGTATAAATTCTGCGTTAGTCACAAGCCTAAAAGTTTTGGAATCCAGCTGGCAGAATCCCAAACAATGCATTATATTTGAACAGCCAAACATGTATCAAAAACTTGCTGATTTTTTTTTGTCAGATAATCAATAATTTTGCCTTTGGAATACCAGAAAATGGTGAAAAAACCCCTTCACTGTTTCCTATGTTTTCTCCTAAAATTGCTCATTTTGTACAACAGACCAAAATCAAAAGATATTCAATGTAAAGTCACACTAAACAATTAAGAAAAGCTACGAGAAAGTGCAATTTTTGACTATAAAATGTACTAGAGTTTAAGTATAAATTAGCAGGAAATGTTAATAGTCAGGGACCTCAGAACGGTTTCCTGCCACTGATTGATGGAAGCGCTGTAATACTGAGAACATCGAAGCAACACACAAGCACTGACGTACATATTTGATTCAATAAGTTTGTGCTTTTTAATCTCAATCGTAGCTAATCTTCTGACTCTCGTAGCAGTAAATTACCAAATCTTTCCAGCAGGAATTGACACATTTGATCACATCTTACACAATGGTTTTTAACACGGCCACTAACAACGGTAAACAGCTCCCTGCTTGGTAAATTCAACCGTCCATATGGAAAAGGACCATATTTCAGAGCTTGAAAATGTCACAGTATCCTTTTAACAACCATGCTAATGCTGCCACACTGAGCTACTTGCTAATTTCATGCTCCACGCAACAGGGATAATTTGGTCCCTGTCTGTCTGTCCTTCTGTCTGTGTATGTGTGTGTACGCGCCGGGGAGGAGAAGTGTGTGTCTATCTGTGTGTTGGTGTTTCGCTCTACATCATTCATGTTTTTCTCTCTCTTCCTCTTCTTGAGATCAATAGTGACAAACAGAGAAAAAGCGTTAAGAGGAAAAAAGAAGGAGAATCAGACTGAGGACATAATAATAAAGAGAAAAACAAAACAGACAAACACGGAGGAGAGACTGCAGACAGAGAGACGGAAAGAGAAGATGACAGAGATAGAGAGAAAGACAGAGGAAGCCTGTCTTGTGCTGGATCGGGCTACGGAACAGATGGCCACACTGCAGAGAGAAGACCACAGCGGAGACATTACAACACTCAGGTTAAAATCTCCCCTGGAACATACACACACACACACAGTTGCAAAGGGCAAGGTCTTCCTGTTTGTTATCTGCGTTTGTGCGAGACCCAAACACATTCTAATTTTCTTTTTTGTCCCGACAAGGCCAACATCATTCTATTTTGTTGTGACTCATGGACGTGCGTTAAGGACATTTGTCAAAAAGCTGCATTAATCTAGTTTGGAAATCCAGTTTGTTTAGACACTGATGCATAATGCATATTCAGTCGTGTTGAAAAGGGGCTGATACAACAACTAAATCACCGACCAAACAAAGCAACATTCTTCCCTCGGAGGTAAGGTCAGTAAAGCGTGACGAGAGCTCAAAGAAACACAGGAAAACACAGCGACAAGGGAAGGAACACACGCTTACAAAGCTTTTAATAGCTTGTTTTACCAAGAGCATTCTAACCAAGGACAATTTATGAATCCTTTGGCACTAAGAAAGCAAGCTCTTGTGATTTAAGAGCACTGTCGCTTGAACTAAAGTTTAGGGAAGCGCTAATGTATTCAACAGGATGCTCATTGATCGAAAAGACATGACTGTAAGCACTTTAAATCTCCACCTGGTTGACTATTTTTTCAAAAGTGTCTTTTAAGGGGATGTATGATGGAGAAGAGGAAGCGGTAAAGACATGGAGGAAAAGATAAGATAGAGGAGTAAATTTAGGTTGAGTTGAGAAGAAAGATGGGTGAGCAAAGAGGACATCTGAGGACTGTGTGGAGGAATGAGAAACACGTAAAAAGGACAAAAGCAAGGCGCAGAATAGAACTGATGAGAGCACCGTTGTGCCTTGCTGACAGCTCTGCTGAAAGTTTCATGAGTGGAAATGGCCTAATATCCCTACCAGGGTGGGACTGGAGGTGAGGGACTGTGACAGAACCTGCCAAAAAAGGCGTATGTGCGTGTTTGTGTGTTGTCTGACAGGGTGTGTGTGTTGGAAGAGGGTGCGATCCAAACGATGGTGTAAGACATCAAATATTTAGAGGATGGATTACAAGTACAACGTGTACTTGGGCTGTTTTTAAGTCATGACAAAACAACAACACCGTTTAATCATTTATTCCTTGTTTCTTTTTTAGACTTGAAGCACATTGTGTGTGTCTGAGTGTGGTCTGTTGTTCACTTAGAGGTATTTTGGTTTTAAACAAGTAAAGATCTAAGGTCATTATGAATACTATCATTTCATATTTTACTTATTAGTCAACCGCCATGTCAACATACTTCATCCATCCATTCAAACCCTTTGATATTTCCCCTGGATCATTTTGGCAGGAAACACAGAGATACCCCCTTTTCACCATATTACCTCATGTTCTTGAACCAGTTCTGTTCAAGATTCCTGGAACCTTGGTGCTATCCATCGAACCGGGCTGCACTTCCACCAGTTTTAAATGGAACCATTTTAATCATGGTCATTAATAGAGGACATTGCACAACGCACCTTGAAAGTAAACAGTATTAGCAACATGGACAATCGCATTGATTACCTGTGAGCTGGCATCAGTTACAGATTTGTTTTTATCCAAAAACAAGCACAGACGAATTGTTGATGATAAGACATGGAACGCTATTGCGTGCAATGGCATCCTCTCTTTCTAACCTGTAGAATATGATACACCCCATGATGTCTTCAAGGTTCGTACATGGGGTCAAGGAAAACCTGCTGTTTATTTATTTATTTTTTTGGTTCCAACTGAAAACCAATGTTTTGGGTTAAGAACCAATTTGTTTGTGGTCGAAATGCTTCAAACTGCTCAAAATTGAGTGTGTGAACTGAAAAGGAAACCGTTCTGGGCTGGTAGAGAAGGGATAAGGTAGGGATGGGAGTCAAGAACTGATCCCAGATGAGAACCAGTTTCAAATTGTCCGATCCATTGGAACTGCTTTGTAGTAATCTTATTTTGTGTTTTTTATTGGTTGTTTTACAGCTGTATATTTTTTATCTGGTATTTTTGTTCTATGTTGTCTGTCTGTCTTGGCCAGGACAGTCTTGAAAAAGAGATTTTTAATCTAAAGAGTTCTTTCTGGTTAAATAAAGGTTAAATAAATAAAATTCCTTTGACTGATGCTGTCATGTTTTCTGTCAGTTGCACATTGCAAAACAACGACCCCAAACTCATGCGTCTATGCTGCTGGAGACTCACAACAAGGAGTCATGTTGGAGAGGAAGGAAAAAAAAGTCAAAATTGTGGCTTCATTTCACGAAGAAAGAAGACAACAGTGCTGTTTAATGTCTGAAAGACAATTTCAAGAAAGTGTAGAAACACCAGCATTATGTTGAAATATCGTTTTACACAGCATGGGCTGAAATTCCAGGAACGCCACGTATTTGAAACTCTACGCACGAGTGCCACTGCCTCCCAGCCGTGGAGCACATCGTTACCGAGGGTAAATATCCTATGTTATAACATTAGCACCATGCAGGCAGGCTTAGCAGGTTTTTCTTTGACTGACAAAATGGTTAAACAGTTTTTGCACACCTGAATCACATACTGTTTCTACACAGTGTTCAGACTCAGAGAAAATGAAAGTTGCCCAGAAGCTGAAGATATATTTTTACCATTAATCAGGAATTTGATAAAGAATTGGCTCATTATGCAGAATCAACAATGGCAATGGTATCAATAAAATGAAGTCTGTCCCCATCACTACACACAAAACAGCATGCAAACTTCTTCCAGATGAATTTGTCAGCCCTGCGGAGTATCTAAACTGTAGTTTAAGTAGGCTTCACATACAAACAGGTGCAGGAGTGCAAATTTCTATGTCAGCTCCTTTGATGTTTTGCAAGCTTGATCAAGTGCAAATCAATGCATTATCAGCTCCTAGTAATTCCTAGTAATTTCTAAACATGAGATCAAAAGTAATGAGAGTGCAGTGGCAAACTGGCAGCTCCTCCATCAGGTTCTCAAAGTGAATATTTGAAATAAATATGCAAGAGTTGTGACATAAAAACAATTAAAAAAAAAAACTTAGAAACAAGTGTTGAGTGGTTGCTATGGTTACCATGCAGAGTGTTTGAATGAATTTTTAATGAGAGCCCTGTGAGTCACTCTCACCATCCGTTTAAAGAGCTGAAAGACCATCACTGTGATGAAACAATTGGCAGGCCATATTTCATACTGTGAAAAGGTGGTAATGTGGAGTTCAAGGTCTCTAGAGTCAGATTCTACTCAACCCGATGCAGTCTGAGTTTGTAGCAGCCACTCGACCTCCGTGATGAAGACACTAGCGTAGCTAAGTAGATTCTTTGCAGCTGTCCAAACACAGAGGGAGGGACATTCTCCACACACTATTAAACTGTGCTTGGAAAGAAAAAGGTGAGCCATCGGTTTGGATCTGGGGGGTCTTCCTGTGTCCTTGTGTGAATAGGTTGGCAGATAAGCTCTCCATGAGAAAAGCCAGGAGCTTTATGCATAGCAATTTGGAAATCCATCGGTTAAAAAAAAAAAAAGGATTTTTTTTTTTTCCCTTTACCTCTGGAGGCACTGCCCGTAGTTTTTCAACTAACGGAAGTACAGGGGCCTCAGGGATCGCTCAACCCCTTCAGTTCCGCTGGTGGATATATATATATATATATATATATCTCACATTTTTCACGTCACTATATCACCATTTAGACTAATCTGATGTTTGTAAAGTCTATAAACACAATGATTGAACAAACATTACTATTTCTGTGTGCACGTTTTGTAATTAATAACATGGTTATCGTAGATTACCGGGGCTAACCGTTAGCTGCTAGCCCCGTTAGCGGTGTCTGTAATAATTCAGTAACTCAATAAACGGTCCGTGAAGAACTATTTTTTCCAGCGGATATTTAAGTTACAACATGATTGAGCTAGCAAAGCAGTTTTGTGTTGCTATGTGTGGTATTTATTCAGTTTTGGGAAATCACGATGTCTAGAAAGCATCAGTGGCTGCAGCTGACAGGGACAGCTAACAGCAGCAGCAAAGCTAACATTAGCACGTCATCTGTTAAAAGCCTCCTGTTGTCGGATACGACATGAAACTACTCCAGTTAGCTCAATCATGTTGTAACTAAGACATCCGCTGGAAAAAAAAATGTTTTCACGTTGACAAGACGGCGTTTTGGGTGGAGCGGTCACCATGGATGCGGAACTTGCTGTGTCTGTAGGTACACATTTCCTGGGGACACCTGCACGTCTCGGCCCCGCCGCCTCCATTGTGATTGGCTAAAGAGCAGCATTGTTCAAACTCAATTCTACAATGTAAATTGCAGAATCTGTCTTGAGAGATTATATGCATGGTAATCAACATCAGACCATGGAATATGGTTCTGTACATGGATTAACATGTCAGTCCGATATCCATTGACTGAATTATGTTAGTATCAGAACCCAATAGATACTGGATTGGTCCCAACTCTGCTCTGTGGTCTCCTCCCTGTATGCAAGAGCCAAAGACTTGTAGTAATGACCCCAGTAAGACCATACTCTCATAGCGCCCTCAACAAGATTACACTGGGAACACAGTTGAAAGCCCTCTCAGTGCCATGTAACACAGCAAAAATCAACGTCCTGAGGGCAGTTTGGTGGCTGCATGAATGTGCTACAGTTTAAATTTTGCTACCGGAGACCAGAGCTTCTGTTTTGTCTCAAAAGAAATAATATAGGCTTTAATTTTATAGTCACTGGAGCAATCTTTTCCAACCATAACCTCCTGTTCTAGTTGCCTAACCATATCATACCCCCCCCCAACTACATATTTTCCTTATCTTGACCAAGTACTTTTAGTGTGTCAGATGTATCTCTAATTTAAACAAACTTGCATTGTGTAAATGTACAAATCAGCAAAACAATTTAAAATCAAAGTGGGGATGTACTGTAAATTATGTTCAGGAACATGAATTGTAACTAAATGTCAGGACAAGGTCTAATTTTTTATGATGGTGTACATTCATTTAGAAAGCAGGACGTTCTGGTTCCTTCACTGATATGTCTCTCTGAGTGTCGTTTGCTCACTGGATTGTTTTACTGTCCTTTATTCGTTTTCCTTTACTCCTTCTTTCTATTACTACTATGGTGATTAGTTTTGTCATTGAGCTCATTACTGTTGATGCATGATAAAAAAATTACCGCTTGTTACTATGGACACCATGCGGACTCACCTATAATAGAGGCCATTATACAGCAGAGCTGGGCACAGTAAAGCCGTAAAGCTTTTGTTCAATTATGAGTCCATTTACTGTTTCAGGATAATCAGAGTATTGTAAGGTCACCCACTTTGGTTTCCAATGCAATTCTCTTGATGCATTCCTAGCCATATGTGCAAAACAAATGTATCCCCATATGTCCAGCTCTCAGCCGTTTCCACTCCTCACAACCTGTGTCCATCAATCAAGCAAAAGAAAAAGTAAAGCACTTTCTGTCTACACCTAAATACACCTGCAAGATGTTCCTTTCTACACCTCTAGATGCATCTGTCTCTCCTGCCAGCTGGCTGAAGTTTCAGTCAAAATGCACCAGAAAGAAAAAAACTTCCCAAATGGGAGAGCACTGCAGTGATTTAGTATCAATCCTTCACTGGCGTAAAATGCCTAATCATAAGGGATGGCTGACCAGGAAGTGGGTTCATGAGAACGCAGAGCATGCTGCCGAGCCGAGTGTTCTTTCTGAGAAAAATGTGATTCTTTGGCTTCCTAATCACTGATGCCCACATAAGTCATGTGAGTGGAGAGAGTGCACATAAAGTGGAGGACTTGGAGTGCTCAGGACTCGCTTTTTTTTTTCTTCAGGTTTGCAGTACTGCGCTACAGCTGACCTTGCAGATTTGTGTCATGGAGAACAGAGAAAATGAAGAGGATCTTTGCTGGCAGGGATCAATTACTGTCAGTAGGATTATAGTAATATGAATATTTGGAAGCAGTGGTAATGTTGAAATACTGAAGTGCTTATTCAATCATTTGCATCTTTGAAATTTTAAAAATATGTAAAACTAAAAGCTCAAGGACTCAAAGTTTCATGTGATGATGGGAAAAAAAGCTATTTTTCAATTATATAATATCACTGGGGAATGAGAGTCATGCATCATGCCATCCTGCTCCACCCTGAGCGTGCAGTGAAGTAAAGTGTTACAAACAATTAGCAGAACGTATTTTACAAGCCAGCAATGGACTTCTATCAGCAGTCCAGGGTACGGCAGACAAACTAAATCTGACACAGAAATGGCCGCGGTGTTTTAATTCAAGTGAGGCAGGAAAAGAAAAATACCATCCTCGCCGTTACGTGGCTTTTAACTGTCAGTTGCAATCTATCTCACGCTGCCCAAAGTTCAGTCACTTAGAGTTCAGAAAGATTTAGACAAGATTCATTTGGTGTTTATTCATCCAAGCTATGGTTTGTTGAAGGCTGCCGACTAAGCACTTCAGCTATAAACTGCGATGTGCCCTTATTTCAATTTTTTAAGTCTTTCCACTTTTCTCTTGCTACATTTTCTCCCGTCTTGCTCTTGTCTATTTTTACTTGACACCAGCACCCCTTTCACTTTCTATCCCCACTTTACTCCTTCATCTCCTACCCATCTAAATTTGCTTCCCCTCGCCCATCTACTAACTCCTCTCCATCTACTATCTTCTGGAGCTCTTAACTGCAACCTAGAGTCACATATAGGCACTAATTTACCTGTATGCATTTGTGTAAATGGGAAGCAGCTGCACCACATTACAGGTGTTTTCGTACCAAACAGCTCTGGGGAGTCCCTCAGAGAAGCTGCACAGTAGGGAGCTCCCTCGGGAGCTACATACCTTCAAGGGCTTTTTTTCCGTTTGTGTTTGCAGTGCACATAGAACTCTGAAGTGATATAAGATGGCTTCAGCTGCAGTCTATTGTACGTCACTTTGTATTTCTACTGTCGCAAATATACACAGTAAAGTCTGAACTTCTCTGTCAGTCAATTTGTTTGTTTTCTTCCATTTTATTTCATAGGGAGCTGTTGTTCATGTTAGCTGTTGTCTGTTATTTACATGTGCTAAGTGGCTAATGGGCATGTAGCTACTTCCATGTTTCAGATGATACGTCATGTTTGTAGCTGACTAATGAAGATGAGTTTACATATCACCTTGGGTTCATCCTTCACCTTCTCAAAATGATCCCACACTTTGGATTTCCTGCCCGACATGTTATTAACTAGCCTGTGGAATAACTGCAGGTACCAGCCCTGGAAATTAACGGGACTCCTGTCTGACTGCTGAGCGTGGTCACTTCCTGTGTCCGTCCTTTCAAATTAAACTCCCACATGGTCCAGTCATATAGGTTTTGATTTATTCTGACACAACACAGCTCCTAATAGAGTTTTCGTTTGTTTTTGCGACCAAGCGACTGTTGAAATGTTGCTGACTAATGACCTTTCTGGTCATGGTCATTGAGACACATGCAGAGATGCATTCTAATGCCAGGTGCAAACAGACAGACATGGAGCTGTCCACTTGTGATCCAATCGCCAAAGACGCATGTTAATACCAGTCTAAAAAGGGCTCACAGTGGCTTCAGTGCTGTGGGAATGGCAGGTTTTGAGCTAAGCAAACATCGACGAGTCAATATGACAAGGATCATCTGCATTTTATGTAATCCTGTTTAAACAAAAAATGAGTATGACTGATGATAAAGATGCTGACAAAAAGCTGTAGGAAGAGAAACTTGGGCAGACAGCTGCAGACACTGTTACATACATACATACATATGTTTGTGAAACCAACTATCAGTTGGAAGTGACCACAGTTGAGGAGTTCATTTTAAACTCCACCCCAAGCTCTTCGTTCATCTTCATGCTCCTTCTCTCCTCTCATCTAATCAAACACTGTGATTGCATGTCTTACACTCTCAACCTCTACATCAACTGGGAAATCCCGTATAATATGTACTCAGCTCAAGCCTTGGGCTATCCACACATGCTCCAGCACTCACACACACTCCACTGAATCAATAGTACCATTAGGTGTTATTGACAATGCCAAGTGAGGTTAACAATCTGATGTAACTGTAGGTGCGGCCTATTAATCTGTGTGTAAATGTGAAGGGGCAGCGGAGTGAGCAGGTCCAGATGTGTTTGAGTGGGATTAAGATCCTGCTCTCTCACATTTACACATCTAGGTCAACACAGTAATAGGCTTTACTTTGACATACACACACACATGCTCAAACAAAAGAACAGAGCAGCCATAAAATTAAACCATAAGTTAAATAGCAAAAACTTTTGTTTCATGCATGAAAGAGGCCACTGACATCTTTGTTTCATTACCAAATCGACTAATCCTTTACAATCCCTCACCCAAAATATCTTCTTCGCTTATTTTTTAAACCTTTCTTTTTCCGAACAAATCAACTCTCCCTGTTAAACTAACCACTGAAGTGTAAATTTGTCAGAGGTGCGGCTGTGTGATGAGGCTGAGCGGCATAGTTAGGCTGTATTATAAGATCTGTATAATTAAGACTACCACAGAGAAAGCTGTCATAATTGAATACCATGATGAAAAAGTAAATATCGGAGTTATGTTGCATCACGCCGCTCAGGTTGGCGAGGATATAATGGTGGGAATTACAAAAGAAACCACTTCTGAAGGCAATCATAGATGTCATTATCAGAGAATATCCCTGTTTCTGAGATCCCATGCAGAGCCACATAGATAGAAATGGACAGATTACAAAAAGCACAGTAGCTTTTGCTGAGTGTGTGTGTGTGTGTGTTTACCTGGTAGGTGTCCCACAGTCTGATCGTGCAGCGTAGTGGCAGCTCCCTCATCAGGAGGTTGTTCATCCAGCGGAAGGCAAACTGCAGGTACTCCACCTCGTACTGCTGCATGTGGCGGTGCACAGACTCTGTCAAAAAAATAAGAATAATAATCACATTTCTTGTTTAAACACAATATCCCACATAGATTAAAGTTCGACTGCTTTGTGTAAACAAGCAAAAGAAAATAGCAGAGCTGAGTAATCCCTTTAGGGATCTGGCTACAGCGGTGGAGACAGTGACAAGCGTGTAGATAGACAGATTCCTTCATAGCTGCCGTCTGTGTTAATAACTACTGCAGTCAGTGTCACACGCACGCACAGCCATCACGAACACGGCCCCTTCTCCTCATAATAGAGATGCAATTACGGAGCTATCAGAATTGTCAAAGAAAAGCTACACACCAAACCAAGATGAGTAAAGGGAGTGTATTCGTAGTTAAATAAAGCTCCGAAGCAATTGCATGTCAGTCCAGTGAGAAACCGTGTGCGCTCACTGGAGGTCGCGAGCATCCAGAGGTGAGGACAGGCAGCCGATTTACGTAAGATACGGAGTGTGTTTATTATGTCCTTATTGCTTTCACTAGGAGCTGATTAAAACTGTATTTTTGTTTATCTCTGTCAAACAAGGTCAATCTGAGCGAAACCCCTGTGGCGTTTTTAATAAAATTGTGACTATTCATCTTTATCAGGGAGAAGCATGATGATTTTTATATTGCACAGGCTCATTTTAATCTTATAAAAAGCACAGATGTGTGTGATTTTTCTTCCACTACACAACAGTGTGAATTAAAAAAACTGCTCTTACCAGGGATACATGGATCCTAGCATAATTCAAACCCTGTCACAACAGAAACTTTCTATTTTAGAATGTATGCTGCATTTCCTGTTAAGCCTCATACCCTCTGTTTAACATTCTCACATGATTACATGAAAATAGCAATTTGACAATAGCTAATATGGATGTAGTTAGGGGGAAAATAGTAAATATTTGATTACCCTCCTCTGGAATATGAATCATGTCCTAAAGTGCCTTTACTGTAAATCTGTGTTTAGTTAATTTAGGCTGTCACTTAGATGGAGTGGTAGACTTATAAACATGTCGCATTAACTCAATAAATTGCTGGTTTATTGGACAGAGAATTTAGTAACCTGTCGTTACTGTGGCATCAAGAATTTGGCAGAAGGAAGAGCAGAATAAATCAAGTTCCTGTCGTTCAAACTTGAAAGGTAAGGCTGGCAATACTGATTTCTTTTCCATCTCTCAAGATGTCACCATAAAAGATAGATTGAAGTTTTTCACAAGGTCACGAATATATATTTTTATTTCAAAAAACGAACAAAAAAAAAAGGCTTAATAATTTTCTCAAACAGCTGGGTACTGTAGCTTTTAGCAAATAGCAGTCAAACAGGAGTAAGTAGTGTATGTGTTTGAAGCGGTTTTTCTCAGAGGTTTAATGCACCTTTGGTTTGAATTAGGGACGGACGCTAATCAGCACCAGAAATATTAGTCGGCTAGACCAATTAGTGTTTTATTTATTTACAAGGCCGCTTAACTGTCATGCAGCCGCTTGCCACTAGTGGGGGCTACAGAGCCGTCAGACAACAGTCACCCTCCTCGCGGTAATGCTTGAGTAGACTGCAGTTTTAAAACAGCACGGTGGGCAAATGGAGAGATGTCCTTTCGCAAAACCAGCGCGGTTTGGCAGTACTTTGATCTAGAAAATGAAATTAGCAGCAATTTATCTTTTTGAGATATTGTATTTTTTGTTAGCCGTCTCTCATTTCAGCCAAAATTTAATCATAATTTAGATGTGGTTTTATTAACTTTAAAGTGAATCGCTATTATTTCTGTCGGATAATCTGCAAGATTTATTGTGCCCCACATTTCAGAGGCAATTTATTTATTTTAGATGTTATTTCAGTGTTTAACTTTTGCCTGAGTTGCCGTCATGTTCACATTCATACATGGCGCAAAGTATCTCGTACTTCAGGGACAATAAAAATCCGACGTGCAAGGGCTCTTAATGCACACGATATCTTTGGGGACAATGTTTCGACTACTTAACAATAAATTGAGCTAAATTTTGACTGTTTTCTGAGTGTTTCCCTTTTTTAGACTAGTGGACTAGTCTTAATCAAAATTTTCAGTTAGTCAACAGGGAAATTAGTCGCCAGGAACATCCCTAGTTTGAATGCATGTTTTTCCAGCGCCAGACATAAACAACAATGGCAATGTTCATTGTGGTGAGGTCACAATATCAAAATTCCAAATTCGATACAATACCTGCGTAAATATCTCGATACTGATACTGACACGATACCAAGGCAAAAGTCTAAAACATCTTGAGGCAAAGAAAGAAAGTAACGGAACATAGAATTCTATATTTTTTTTATCAATTCAAAAAATAAAAAAATGAAATGTGCACGAATGTTCGCCAAATATCGCCCACACAGTCAGAAACACAGCCTCTGATTGGTCAACAGACTCAACCTAGGCATCGTGAAAGGCTAACAACAAAAGTAACTGTTTTCAACAAAGAAAAACAGATAAATAATCACTGAAGAAAGTCAGTGTGGAGTTAATCATCATGGATTTATTTTGCAAAGTCTCCAAAAAGACACTTCAATTCAAGGCTGGATTTCAAAGCTTCTGAAAGGGTCCTCGTTGGAACAGCACAATGTTAAGTGTTAGGTTCTGGGCCAAATAAAAAGTAAGTCTCTCACATGCAGCATTCCAGAGATATTTAATGTTAGTAAAGTTATGTCGTATATGACATCAAAGACCTCAGAGTTAACTTCTACAGCGTCCAGTCGGTCAGATCTTTCTCATCAGTCCTGTTATACTCCTGGTGATGAGATAGACTCATGCATGCAGCTCAGCTGGAAAAGCTCTAGATAACATTAGAGTAGCCATAACGTTTAATTTGCACTTGCCTGATCAGACAGCTGCATCAGGCATTGCCCGAACACACAGCTTACTTGCCCAGAGTGAGCCCTGCAGACACTGTGTG
This sequence comes from Epinephelus fuscoguttatus, assembly GCF_011397635.1. Classification (NCBI taxonomy): domain Eukaryota; kingdom Metazoa; phylum Chordata; class Actinopteri; order Perciformes; family Serranidae; genus Epinephelus; species Epinephelus fuscoguttatus. The sequence goes on along the minus strand of NC_064773.1, from coordinate 22,746,868 downwards.
GCTGTTGCACATTGACGCAACTCACAGCATATCACAGGAAATACAGCTCTTAGTAAAACACATTCTTAAAGCACTGGTACCAGCAACATGGGGTATTGTATGGTTTTCAATGGCAGGATATTGCGATACCTTTCTAGTATCTGTATACCGTGATGAGGGAACATGTCACCATCACGTGTCAGAGAGGAATAAGCTATGTATCTATTCTTGCTTTTGGAAAAATAGAATATATAGCAGCAGATTTATTGTAAGGTAGGTATGATGGATTTTTCTGTGCGCATTACCTTAACTTCCCTGTTATCAATAACAGCTGAGAGCACACCGAGAAACAGCTGAGTAGAAATATAGTCATCAGTCAGGGATGCGCTTTCCACTCAGTTTGTTGTGTTAGGCTTGACTTTCCGAACATAAACGTCAGCTGGCCGTTAGATGTCCACATCTGTCTCGCTATACACAAATATGCTTTGTTTTCCCCTCCTGTAATTGGTTGAGATTGCGTTCTCACTTCCGACAAAGCACACAGAGAGAGGAGCATACTTTGCATCTGGGGATCTCAATATGTTCTTGATGTGGAGTTCAAACGTCGGCGTCGGTGTCGGTGTCATGGCATGGCGGTCTGACATTAACACTCACCAACGAGAATGGATGAGGAGCAGAAATGTCAGCTGGAAATTTGCTGCATATGAGGCTGTGACACTGCCTTTGTTCCTTTCTCTGTACTTGATAAATGTTTGTTTTAGGCTTCTTTACATAACAAAAGATTAAAAATACCACTCAGTATTCAGCGAGTCCCTATTTCATAGTCATCAAACCCATGACACTCATTCTCTCCCTCACACACACAGGCACACACACACATTTCATAATAGAGCTGTAATTAAAGAGCTGTCAGAGAATCTATGAGAAAAGCCAGTTAGGGAGGAACTATAGCATCCTCCTCTCTCACACTCTGTGCTCTTAATCAGGGCTGACTGACAAGCACACACATGCACACACACACACACACACACACACACACACACTGATAGGAAGCTCTAATAAAGCTTTAACTGGCGAAAAATCATGTCAGTTATTTTGAGTCAAGAACACACACATTAGCGCTTAGTGCAGGAAGCGCTTGAATGACACCTGTCTTCCACTGGTCACACATGCACGTATGACAGTTTTGCACAAGCACCACGGCATGAGCAGAGCGTGAAGTAAACACAAAGTGATTATTTCACACTCGTCTCTGCAGTTTAATTATCACATGCTGCTGTAAAAGCATAAACAAGGCAAGCTCATTAACGGCGAATGCATCATGGTGACAGATCTTAGCTAGCTGCCAAACAGAGAGGGAGAGAGTGGAACAACTTTAGACAATGTTAAATTACACTAATGAACTTGCTCTGCCTAATATTAGCGACTTCACCAAACACACGGAGAGGAAGAGTCGCTCGGCGGAGGGGTGGGAGGGAGGGAGAGTCGTTTGTCAGGGCGAGTTATCGCAGTGGGAGAGGAGAGAGGAGAGAAATTCAGAATCATAAAACCAAACAAAAAACAACAGGAATAAAACCCCCAAACATGGAACTTTTCAACCGAGGGCGGCTGTCCAGCTGGCACTGAGCTCGGCATGCTGGGTAGCGTAGTTATGGGGGCTGAGGGAGGTTGAGGATGACATCTCTCGTAGACAATGATTGACTGATGAGTCTTGTCTTCCCTCCTACTGCTGGTTAAAGTTTAGGAACAGAGGCCATGGTGTCAGCTAGTTGGCTCCCCACAGTGGACTGTAGCCCATGGCTGGTGGAGTGCGGGTGGACAGCAGGAGGTCAGAGGTCATACAGTGACTAGTGAGAGGCTCCTACGATTCTGCTGATGAAGCCACTTCTGCCTGACTTCATGCTCTCCTTGGTCCAAAACGTAATTACAGTTACATTTCTCCTTCACTCTCCTACGGACTGCTTCCTATCAGCATTTTTACTCAGTGTGCTCTCTCTGCTTTATTTGAATCTATTCTTGTTATTTGCTTATTCTTTCACTGCAACGTATTCCCATCGCTCCGTCTTTGTAAATATACTGTATATATAAAAAGAGAATGCCGCCATCTCACTGTGATCTTTAATCATTTCTCATTACTTTTACTCTTCTTGCCTGCTTCAGCACAGATTTAAATAAATCATACTATAGATATAAAGCAGGCAACAGGTTCCACTTGATTATGTGTCAAGCTGACTTATTTTATAACAAGAACCCTGTGGAGCATCTTATATATAAATATGAGCAAACAGCCTGTCACTAAATGCATGCGTTAATCATGCGCAACTTTTAGCCTTAAAAAAATTATGAGTTATATAAAGATCACCCTCGGTACAGTTGACATGAACGGGAAAATTAGCTATAGATGCCAAACCGTTTTGGACCAGGCTGTGAATATGTTTATTTCTGCTGTAAAGTTGAGCAATCTTATATGACGGTCTATGGGGATTGACTTACTTTTGGAGTGAGCCTCAAGTGGCCATTTGAGGAACTGCAGCGTTTGGCACTTTAAGGATGACTTTATTTTTCGGCCCTGGATGTTGCACTTGGCTACTACTGAAGGTAGTTGGCTAGTTAGCAAGAAATGCTGGACTGTATTTACTCTAGAGCAGATGACCACACCATTTAATCCATTTCTTACAATTTTGGGTTGTTTTTTTTTAGGTTCTGGAAATGGCCAGAAATAAAAGAACACGTAACTCCAAACTTCTGTGAGCCCTTCTGTGCAGAGATTGCATATTCTCCCCACAGTCGATCATTCATTTTTCGTGACAACTTATCCTGTTGGGGGTCCCGGGGGGGCTGGAGCCTATCCCAGCTGACATTGGGCAAGAGGCGGGGTACACCCTGGATAGGTTGCCAGACTATCACAGGGCTGACAATCAAGCTCCTTTTACACTGCCAGATTTTCCGCGAATGTTGGGCCGTTTTGCAGGCAAGCTGCAAGCTTTTATACACACAGAGGCAGAAAGGAGAGTTGATCCAACGCGCCCAGTTTTCCACCTCGTAGGGTACTCATATTGGCACAACCCTTTTTAGTTTAAACAGACCGAGGCAGCCTTCCACTACGGGAGGAGCTGTTGATGATGCCGCACATGCGAACCACTGGCGGTGGATAAACAGGAAACAGCTGATAGCAGGAATTAGCGAGCAGCTAGTAGCAAGAGAGAAACGCAAACCTGACAGAAACTAGTAGGTAGTAGGTAGTAGAAAGTAGGTAGGCGACAATTTGCCACACTCCCCGATTTTGTTTTTATATTGCCAATGCTGAAAAAAGACTGATTGGGCTTTCCTGCAAATTCGCACAATTCACAAAGAAGGCTATAGAGACAGACAACCATTCACGCTCACATTCACATCTATGGCCAATTTAGAGTCACCAATTAACCTGCATGTCTTTGGACTGTGGGAGGAAACCGGAGCACCTGGAGAAAACCCACGCTGACCACTGCTCCACAGTGCCACCCACTGTCCACAGAATTGAATGTGAGCATGAATGGTTGTCTGTCTCCATCTGTCAGCCCTGTGATAGTCTGGCGACCTGTCCAGGGTGTACCCCGCCTCTTGCCTAATGTCAGACGGGATAGGCTCCAGCACACTTGCTACCCTGTGCCAGGATAAGCGGTTGCAGAAATGAATGAATAAATAACTCTAAACTATTTCCAAGTATCACCATCTAACATCCTCTAGTTAAGGTTGCTAAGATATAGTTGGAAGATCGCTATTTAGGGGAGGTGTTTAGAGATACTTTTCCATGCAGCAAAAATACATTAGAAATTCTACTATAGTGAATGCTTTATTTGGTTTTCTGCTGTGTCTGTATTATCATGCAATTCTCAGCCACTGCATTACTGTATATAAATAGTAGCAAATGTGTGTTTACAATATTGTGCGTAAACAGATTTGGGTTTCTATGAATATATCTCTGTTTATTCATTTGTCTGTCACACAAAGAGAAACTCCGGCGGGACACAGCTCAAACAGGTAAACATGAAAAAGCTTAGTAACCAAGGCAAGTACGAGTGCTTGCTTATTTATTCCTCTCACACTATAAACAACCACAAGGTCACACATTATTACTGATTGCCCGAGGGAGACTGCAGCAACTGTGGGATCAGATAGGTTTTAATGGTGTCAGTGTACATATAGTGTGGGTGCATTTTTCACACATCAACAATGGTTCTCTTTGTTATTTATGTCTCTCAGGACAATGTTTATGTAGAACCTGGTGCATGAAAACACCTCATACATGTATATTATGTAAGAAACTGAGCGCCACATCTTAAATGATGCTTTCAAGTTCATTAAACTGTAAATGACGTCCATAGACATAATAAATACTGGCTGCTGTGAATGAGGGCATGCTCTTAAGAATAGTAAATTAGCATAACAAACATAAGAAATGCCATGTAACGCAGGAATCCCACCCCAGATATGCAGCAGCCAAGAGTAAGAAAACCCCATAACCTGTCAGAATTTAAAATCAAAGAGACCCAAAGGGATAAAAGAGGCACTGTAGTGACATAACTTTCACATTTTCCTAAAACTTTGTTGTAGAACCTTTGAAAGAAAGACTTCAGTGTTCGACATCTGTGAATTTCTTTAAATAAATGAATGCAAAATGACTGAAAACCTGCAACGTGCAGAATGTTAACTATGTCACATTGCTGTGAGGCAGAGAGAGCACAGTGCATGAACATAGTCGGGGTGATGTCTGAAGATTGTGGAGGACTGTGTGGTAAGACAGGGAAAGATGGTGTAATTGACCTCAGGGCGTGGCTAAAAGACACAGGAGCGGGCCTGAACCTGAACTCTACACAGCTTTAAAAAAAAATGGCATGACTTTAAAATTCTTCAGAAAAGCACAATACATCCTCTGAGTAGTAAGTGTAAATTTATATACCAATGCGTCCCCAGTTAAACAAACAGGATGGTCAATGTACACAGACTGTCATGCACACAAAATGAATCGCCACTTCAGGAAGCAAGTGCTGCGACAGAGAGGCAAATTATCTTACTGTAGCCTTTTTCCTGCTTTACATTATGCAATACAGTCTCACAATCCCGCTACCAGCCTTTTTACACAATTCAGAGCGTGCGCTGCCAGTGCGTCCTCTCATTTGCATAAATAAATTCACCTTTGGGCAATTTGCATGTTGATGAACTTGTGCTAATGCACTTGCATGCAACAAATACACAGAAAGAGATAAGGGAGAGATAAAGAGATCAGGGGAACATTACAGGCACGGCGACAAAGTGGCTTGTCTTATGAGGAGGTACACATGCTAGCGTCAAGCAAGGCTAATGGGAGTTAGCGTCATTTATTACAAGCGGGATAATTACAGTGTGAGGGAGGCTGAGGGAGGGGCGAGTGCAGAGAGCAACAAAGAAGTTTCAAAGTAAAAGACCTCCAACAATGTCAGCCGCTGTTTTACACTGAATATAACAAAGTAAAGAAATGAACAGCTTTGATTTTTAGAATTTTCAACACATCCCGCAGCTTTTTTTGGCCTCCTTACTTCAGGTTTAATTAAAGCTGACACTATAGGCATCACAGGAAACAAATAAAAATGGAATTTCCAGAGAACACCTGCAGAAAATGTTTGATCATAAAAGTATGTTCTAGCTTTGACTGGAAAGGTTGACTGAGCTGAGGATGAAGCACCTTTGGCAAAGCAACCACAGACATAACACTAGAGGGAAAGGTAGTTTTTTGTTTGTTTGTTTTGCAGCCATTCAAGAAGTTAAACTTGTGATATTATGGTTATCAAACCTTACCCTGGACACCTTGTGGTTTACCGGTGCCTTTAGACTCTCGAAGTCATGCAGTTTTAATTGACACAGCCAATCATTATATTTCCCTGGGTATATCACTTCATTTGTTACAACCAGTTGTATTTAAATTTTATATTTCTGTGTGGTGTAAGTACTGTTTTTAAAGGAGAGTGAGAGCTCTCTTTTTCTGTGAGGGTCTGTGTATTCCTAAAGTGCCGGTTTCCAGCTTGGATTGGCTGATTTGGGGGCTGGTCTGTTTTACATCCAGGGTTTTCTGAGGTGACTCTGAGGGTCGACACTGACAGAGTAGGTATAGCTGCGGCTGGAGCAGCGACATGACCTGCCCACCAGCTACATGACTCACCAAAACCTATATGATCAGCCCCTTCGCTCTTTAGTCCAGAGGCCCTGATGAAGTTAATGTATAGCTTTGAAGTGTTAGGTTGACAGAGAGGCTGTTAAGGTTAGGTTTAAGGCCAAAACACACCGGCGGCGAACACTGTGTGCCAAAAAATACAAAAAATACACCCCTTCCCCACACTGGCAGCAGCTAGATGCATGTCACCGCTCCTGGATGCACTGTCCAATGGCACTTCACACCACTGTCCTATTTCCAGCCTTGGCGCCCCTCGGAATTAAATACATTTTCCCCAACTCGCTCTCGCTTGTAAATGCCAGCTCCCGTAGCAGCTCTTTTTCTCTGTTCCTATAGCAGCTCGACTCCTCTCCTCAACAGGGATGCAAAGAGAACTCTGTAGCTGTTGCTGTGTCTTGTGTGTGAGGAAGAATGGATAAGGAAAGACTCGTTGTTGAGGTTGAGAATAATCTTGAGCTAAACGACCCACAATCCCATCATTATGAAGACAGTGGTCAAAAAGATATTGCCTGGCATGTCATAGCTCTGGAGATCGGATCTTCAGGTGAGAAATCAACTTTAGTTGGTGTCCACACGTGACTTTAAGCTAATGCAGAGGTGGTGGAGGTACAGATCTTCCAGTAAAAGTAGTAATGACTTTGTGTGGTCGTCCATTAATGAGCTGCAGAGCGACGGTGAATCAGCTTTAAATGAATAAAGTGTATTATTGCTATGTTTGGCCTCACATTTATTCACTACAACTGTTGCATTGTAGTAGGGTCCAACTAACCGCTGTGTTTGTGGGTTTATCTTGTATTGGTGGTGGGCACATTTGTAGGAAAGTGTCGTTTAGGCTTTAACTGAATGTGGCTGCAGCCATACATATCTACCTTCCAATTCCAAATTTTGTTGAACATTGTAAAACTTTGTTAAATTGTTTTTTTTTCTGAAGCAGTGAGCTCAGATAATCCATGCCTGTGTAAGTTTGCTGATGTGTCGGCTGAAGACTTGATCTTTTCCTTGCACAGCTTGCTTTGATATCTTCTGTGTGTGTTAGCCTATGCTTAGCCTTAGCTTTAACATTAATGTCTTTTGTATATTTTGTAAACACCATTTCCTTGTGTTTTGTTAAGCATAAGGAGTCAGGCCTAGTGCTGTCTTTTGGTTTGTTACTTATGTTTGTCAGGGATTAGGCAGAACTTGGGTTGAGGGTGGTTTTGTTTTGTTTATTATTTTGGCCTTTGGTTTACCCTGAAGCCAAGCTTCATTCACTGTAAGTTAATTTCACTGTGTTTAGCAATAAACTGCTTGCTGTTAATATTCACTTCGGCTCTCCATTTCAACCCTTATGTTGCGCTCTCACACTATTGTTTCTATCATCAAATGTGTCTTTAAAAGGCTGGAGGGAGTCTTTCAGAAAACAGAAAGTTAGGTTAGAGGGAAAGAAAATGGGGAGGAGAAGAAGACCATTGTTAAAAAAACGGCTGTGACTTCGTGGCACAAATCCAGAGTCTTTTTTTCTTCCTCACCCACTGTGCTAAAAGATATAGCAGGTAATGGCTGGTGGGGATTCGGTCATAAAAACTGTACATCATCTTTCTTCTCCTCTCTGTGGATGACCAGTATATGTGTGTTTCCCTCTGCCTGACAGATATATAGGAGGAGCTACATGCAGTTGTTTTGAAGAAGGTGACAGAGAGTGCTGCGAGACAGACAGATCAGCAATGTCCTATCCTCACTGACACTGTTCTGCAAACAGTAACGCAATTAAAAACACTGTGCTGAGGTCAAAAAACATCCCAAACTCCCTCCTTCCCGCCATCCTTTTCTCTCCTCCCATTGGCTCGACAAACGCCCCGTCAACTACTAATGCCCCTGTATCAGATACCCAGCTGATACACTGATGAAACACAACACCCATAGCAACAGCTAGAGCATTTTCCCTGGCCTTTTTTGGAAGGTTACTAGCTCGCTCTAATGGAGAATAATAGATTTGTCTATTTTGCTCCAAATTTTGTTCAACAAATCAAAAATTAATGAGCTGCAAGATTAAGTACAGTTAGTGCCTGTAATGTAATGAATTGGTAATCTCAAAAGAAACATAGAAAAAAACATTAACACAGGAGGAAAAACAATAAAAATAATCATAAAATCTGATTTTCCAACTAGGGATTTCTATTAGGAGTGAGTACCAGTCACTAAAACATCTGCCTGTTGTGAGGAGACAGGACCCCGCCCTTTATCCAACGACACAACACTCTGGATAACCCCGCAGCTGATAAGCGCTGATAGGTAATTTTGGAAGAGATGAGAGGCCATTGTTCCCAAAACAGATGCTATGTCGACAGCGGGGCGAAAAACAATCCTGTAACACAAGATAAAAGCTATCTGTGATCTCATTAGAGGTGGTAATGTCAAGCTAGCGAGGTATAAAATGGCTCTGCCCCAACTATGATGACAGGGCACTTATGGAATAAGATACAGTAAAAAAATGTTGAGTCATTTTTTATGTCTTTGCCCGGGTGTGGCGGAGCTGGGGAGAACTCTGCTTCTTTATTTTGTTTTTCTAAACATAGAGAAGACCCATACAATCCAGTGTACACTTACAGTATGTCTTTTACACACACTCACACACAGACGCTCTCACACACTTGACCTCTCTATGGACAAGTTTACTCCGTCACGGTCACACATGCGAACAGACAGGCCTGCATACGCCGACTAACTTTCTCTGACATTCACACTCCCGCACACACACGTATGCACTCTCTCTCCATCCATTTGGATGCAGCGGGTGAGTCCTTCCCCTCCCTCTGGCTGACGGAGCGGGTGACAGGATGGTCGGACAGCACCAAGGTTAGCCAAGAACATGACCATTGTGCAAAAGGCTTGCTTTGATAAGACCTCGTTGTGCACACTGCATTGTGGGCCGCGACGGACGCCACATGCTCGTTTTAAGACACAAAGGTGAGGACTGAAAACCAGTCAAACTGCACCCGCACATTTACTGCTCTGTGAGTATGAAAAAGAGAAGGAGGAAACAGAAGAAAAAGCAGCACTGCTAATTAACACTAAGGTGTTGTGTATGAGTACACCCAGCGTGCATACATTAACTCCCAGCCCTCAGCAGCCTGTTGTTTTGCACTAATAATCACCAACACGTACACTTTCCCCCCCGACAGCCGAGTGGAATGAAAATCAGAGATCTCGGCATCATGTAATTACAAGCCGTGGAAGAATCGAGGCGTGAAAGCAAATGTGACTTCCTGGTGTGTATCTGGTTCTAACACATGAATTCAAACTATCAGGGAAGTGTTAAGAAAACTGCAAGTGTAAAAAAAAAAAAAAATCCTCATTAAGGCAATTTTTCTGAAGTGACATGATTTTTTTTTTTTCACATTCCTGCTGCCTGGCAGAGAACACATCACCTCAAACTTTATAACATACATAAGGGACAAGTGTGGCCACTGCCCACTTCCTCCTCTCTACATGTACAAGTAAGTGTACGAGTTCACACCCGACTTTCTCAGTCTAATCAATATTCTCGTTTCCAAAATATTTATAGGCAGCAACAACATTTTAAGTGATATACGCAAAAGCCTGACATAGTTTGTTACAAATTTAAAGCTACAGTTGGTAACTTTAAAAAAATAAAAACATTTTTTGTCATATTAAACTTAAACTGTCATTTAATCCAGACAGTAGCACGTGAAACAGATACAGTTAAAAAAAAAAAAAAAAAAAAAATCATGTTCCTCCTCTCACTTGTTTTGCTTCCAACAGTATTTGCGTGACTCCACCGTGGCTGAACAGAAGCAACCAATCAGAGCCGAGGAGTCTCTGACGCAGCTGTCAATCATGTTGACCGCTGTTCATGAACTGCTGTCAAACTGTCAAACTAGGCAGCACTGAACAAAAATGAATCAAGATTATGTTTCTACGTTGCCTTTTCTCACTTCAAATGTGTTCAGAAATGATTTAAGTGCACTGTTTAGCTGTAAAATGAGAAGTTTGCTCCAGCCGGTGCTTTGCTTTGGCTTGACTGTTTCCAAAATGGCAGCCGGGTCATAAACTTTCTCAATTCACAGCTAAACAGTACACTAAAATATGTTGCTGGAAACATTAGAGACAAAAAACAGGCAGTGCAGTAACACAATCTTGATTTGTATTTAATTGGCGCCGCCTAGTTTGTCGGTTTGACTGAAGTTCACCTACAGTGACTGACATGATAGCATACCATCAACCTGCCACGCGCTGCAGATGAAAATTAGACTGTAGGATAAATCTGGCACATTTACGTGACTTAAGTCGTTATGTTGATTAATGTGCACGGTCCCTTTCTAAATAAAATAAACATAAACATGATTGACTGCTGTGTTAGAGTATTCCTAGCCCTGACTGGTTGTTTTGCTGACGTGCAATGGATTCCTGCATATGCCAACAGGGGCACTACGAGGAAGCAGAGGAACATGACTTTCTTAACAGAACTCTGGATGACGTCTGGGAAATACTCTGCTTGGTTTTAGTGAGGGGTGGCACCTAGATAGAGCATGCAGAAGACAGATTACACTGCGGTCACGTAGCTGGTTCATAATTTAGTCAACAGAAACAACAGAGTCTCTTGCTGTTCCATGAATATGTCGGACAATGACGGCGTCTGGCCTTGCTGACAGAATCTCTTCATCTCTCCAGCCATTCTTTTTCGTTTCTGTCTTTGTGTAAATGACCCTTCTTTTTTACCCACTGATAGCTGTTTTCTTCCAGTTTTCCATGAACTGCATAAAAGAAATGCCCACTCGTTTGCTGTGAATTCTCCAGACAGTTACTTGCTCTATTCCCACATGGGCTCAATCGGACAATACACAGACTTTGTACAAGGTAGCTGGCAAGGTCAGTTTGGTGTCTGATTTGACTGATTGATTTTAAGCTCCTCCAGGTAAGGTCAAAATAATTTCAGGTTTGCAGTGTATGTGTGAAAGAGCATTATCTGTCTCATGTACTACTGTCTGTGTGGATGTAGTAGAGTTTCATGAAATATGACAAAAACTTTGTTGTATAAATGTAACCAACTACAACTTTAAGCCCACATAGAACAAAATAAAATACTTTCACTGAGTTGTTAATTTCCTTGGTTTTCCCAAAATACTTTAAGATGAAAATAAGAAAACACTTAAGTGAAGCCCATTGTCCTGCATGTCCATCGTAAAGCAGACAGCCATGCAGAGGATAGTAAATTGGAGTGTACTTTTGTGTTTGCATGAATGGTTGGTGTAGGAGGGAGAAGACAGAAGAAATGAGAAAAGATGGCTAATACAGAGAGAAGAGAAGAGAGGCAACAGGAAAGACAATAAGGAGTAAATGGAAATCAAGTCCAAATGGCAGAGCTGTGAGCAGAAAGTACTTTATGGATGGGTGGAAGGATGGATGGATGGAGGCAAGGCAGATGACTCACCATCAATCCTGCTGACCAGCTCCTCCAGGGCCTTGACTTTCCTCTGGATGCCTGGCTGGGCAAATGTATAGTTGTCCTGAGGATAAAGAAAATCAGACAGAGTCAATATGGACCAAGGCTCTATCTACAACGGTGGAAAAACCTACAACAGCTAGTCTGCAATGTGTATTTTTTATACTTTGAGCATTTTGCTGACTCCCAAAGTGAACGAATGCAGGAATAAAGGACTGAAATAGGCTTCAAACGCTATAGATAAATCATTACAAGCAACAACAAGCAGTGCGAAGGTCACACTGGTAAGTGGATAATACTGCTGTGAACATGAAATGACCACATAACAAAAAGAGCACGGAAAAGCAATAAAAACAAGAGCTAAGGAGATCAAGCAGATATTTTTATTACAGGAATATTTGTCACATTTCTCTGTAATTTCTCAGACAAGCTGTGAAATTGATCCCTTGTTGAGAAAACTAACACGATTAGTTTCACGTTGACGTTTTGCAGCCACTTGGCCCAAGTGTCGGTGTATCACAGCGCACACGCGAAAGGGTTTGAAATCTCACATTTTCACTTTGAAGATTCATTTTCAGAAAAGTGCAGTGGCCATTAAAGATTTGAAGCGTTTGCCAGGGCCCATTTCACACCTCACACAAAGCCTGAGGCATCTTTAAAAACAGCAAATAGAGGAAATAGGCCGCCTAACGAACACTGGCATGACAAAACAGGTGCGGCTGTGGCCCTGAAGACAAAGTAGAGTGCTGACTGTGAATGTGGCTCTAAGAACATAATGGATGAGCCGTGAATGGGCGCCGGCCTCTTATTTGGCATGAAGTGTTGGAAAAAAATATATATTCCAAAGAGCTGAAGGCTTTTATTTCACCACAGTCCCCTTCAAATAGATACTGTATTTAATCTGGACTGCATAATGTCACAAGACACACTTCTTTTAAGGGAACATCCTTGTTTGTGGAAAAACACTCAAACAAGGCAATTTAACTATTTGTAATGGCATCACATCTTATGATATGAAATATGCCAATGAATGATTAAGATCTCTTATGTTTTCTTTTGGAGAGTTTCTTAAATAGTTGGTCACCCAGCAGTCTCTGGGTGCTTCTAGACAATTCTAGACAAATTCACCAAGATCAACTAACTGCTGGTGTTGTTTTTCGTGATACATGGTATCATCATATATTGCTCATCTCTGCTCACATGTAAGGCCAAATGTAGGGAAATGGACACCATGCCTTGCATTGTCCTAAATGGTTTTAAAATCTAAGTTTAAATTTAAGTTTTAATTTGCTTCACTGAGTCCAAGAAAAGTGCTACATTTCCAAAACGTTTTAACTTTTTAAAAAACACTGTGACACTCTGACGACACTGTCAGACGAAATCAAAAATGTGAATGAATCTGAATGTCTTAGTTAATTTTCAATGCTCAAATGATGTGGGTATCAACATGTAACAGTGCAGAGTAACCAGTTACCAGGTCCACCTGGTTTAGCTGGCCAATCATGAAACATTTGGTTGGGACTTTGCACAAAGTGGGTGGGAACAAATAACGCAACAGTAAAATGAAAACGTTTTATGAGTTGGTATATTAAACTTTTGCCAAATCCTGTCAGAAGACATCTGTCTTTTAAAGAAAGGCTTTAGTGCAGTTGATTTTTAAAATTTTAGTGCAAATTTACCATTCAATTTGTTTAACTAACACGAACACAATTGCGGCTTCAATAGAAAGTCGCACATCAGCTTGGTTGTTTTTGAAACTGACTCAATGGCGTTTCTCGTTACGCTCTTCGTCCAAAACACATCTAGTAGTAGATAAATGGTTGTGATTGGCCGGCACATCTCAGGCCGCTGGACATATGTCCAAAGCAAAGCGGTATCAGACGCATCTGCCAGAGCAATTAAAACATGAGCTCCCACATACGACTAATTCCCACACAAGGATTTGATAAGACAGACAGGTCGGGCATTTTGAGATGTTTTATCTTAATGTTCAATTTTGGTCAACCAGCTCTGATGGAGCGGGCAGTAAGGCGACTGCAGGCTCTCCATGCTATTTGCTTGCTAGATGTCGCTAGCCAGTAGACAAGCCACAGTAGCAATAAAAAACAGTCATAGTGAAGGCAACCAGCATCATGCAAGGTATCAGCTTTAGTCAAAGACAGTTTAGCTAGTTAACCAAGAGATTTCATAACAAGCTTGTCTTCTGAATCGAGAAGAGATGACTGAACTATGACTGACGCTCCCGACATCAAACATTTTGACACTTTTATATATAACATGATGTATTGAAAATATTTTAGGATATGACGACAGTAAATGAACCTGAATATGATCACAAGAGTGGGCAGTGTCGGTCGGTTGAACTTGCAGAATACAATACATGTGAGAACAGTGCATAAGCATTTTATGTGTGCGTGTACACTCAAACACACACACACCAACGAGGATTACGTTTCCTTGAGGGGTCATTTCAGCGTGGCTGGAGAACAGCTGATGTGGCAAACTATCCAACAGATGGAGAGAGGGAGAGAGATGAAGGGAGAAAATGAGAAGGAGAAAGAGAGGAGAGAGAAAGAAAGAGAGAGGGTGAGGGTGGGGTGGGAGAAGTCATTTAGCAGTAAACAGCTCCAGTTGTCCTTCAGGTTCAGCAGAACCAAGGCGTATGTGTCCTCCTGAGTTCATCAGTGGCTGGCAGGGTAGAAACCGCATTCTCGCCTGCATTTTTTTTTTATTCCTTCATCTATGATATCTCACACTTCTTTCATCCCTCCATAGCCTCTAATGCATCAATACTTCGTCTTCCTGCTTGTCAAGTCTATCTTAAACAAGTACATAAACTACAGCCAGATTGTTGAACTGGACAGGGAGATACATCAGATGATATCAGCTTATATATTAGTTAGGGATGGGCATTTTAAGTAATTTCCATATTCGAGAACTCACATTAAATTATTATAGAGTACTCAAGTATTTGCAAAAGAAAATCTAATGTTAGAATACAAATGTAAATTGGCCAACAATGGAAAAAAGTGCAATTGGAAATCGAATTAATTAACAACCAGCCTTCAATTAGCCTATTAAACCATAAATTCTACATGAGAAAAATCAGTAAACTTTCTGTTGCTGCTGTTACATAGGTTACACACAGCACTGAAGTACCAAGCTAACACAGCAGCAGTGACTAACATCTGACACCTTGTTTAACGATCATAAGAAACTCACACCAACACTGAAACATCTCAATTCTGTTATCAAACCTGTGAGAAACCATTAGGTCAGTGGTTCCAAACTAATGGGTTGCAGTCCAAAAGTGGGTTGCAGGTGGTCGCAAGTGTCTCGCAAACGTGTCTGGTTTGTAAACAGCACTTTTTTTTTTTTTTTTTTTTTTTTTTTTAAGTACAATGATTTTTTGGCACATAGCTTTTATTTTAAAGTGCCATTTCCTGCTGCAGAGTGAGTGATAAATGGACAGCTACTTGACAGAGACCGCTAACTAGCTCAACGACATGGCCGAACACAAGCATGATGCTGAACGTATTAAACTGTGTGGATCTTGAACCAATAAGAAATCTGCACCCCGTGGCTGGACCAGTAGGGAGTCACTGCATTAAGTAACATTGGCTGTGTGATGCTAACAGTTAGCCCTGCCACTGTGGTTTTGAGTGTTTGTGCAGACAGACTCTCACTAACTGTCCTTGGTGGAGCTCACACTCCTGCAGCAGCAGTCTCATGAAAAACAGAGTGCGTCGGGGGGCTGAGCGTGATTACTCTGTATGTTGAACGAATACTGATGTCCTAATCAAGTACTCGAGTACTCTTGCCCATCTATGATATTGGTATGGGTGTGTATGTTGGCTTCTAGGTATCAAATTATTGCAGCACAGAAATTCCAACTAAGTCTAACGTGATTTAGAAATGACGCTTGTTGACCAGAGTGCAGACAAGTTTTAACTGTAAAATGTCTCATTCAGTATATATCTTAGACACAATTAAAAATGTATTTAGTTGAAAGAGTATTTGTGTTTTAGTAAATTACATCTGGCATACTGTAAATGTTTCTGGCTTTTTTCACTCCCAAATATCAATATAAGTCTCAAAAATCCGTTATAGGGTAGACCACAACATCAAGGCATCTTAGTCTGATATCAAAACAATACTGCAGCAAACCCAAGAAGCTTAGATAAGACTGTCTACAGCCTGTGAACTTTCACTCTTTACAGGCCATTTCACCAACTGATTGGGTGCACATGTACGTGTTTTGAAGATGATCGAATGAGATAAAGTACATCATGACCAAGAAAGCTTCAGAAACTCATATCTTCAGTTCTTAAAGCTACAGTAAACTACTGTACTTTACTGACATTAATTGAAGAGTAGAAATGACTCATTTTTGTGGACTTCTTTTTTTGTTTTTACCTTGTTTTCCCCAAAGACACCTGTCAGGTTACGTATCCATCTCTTCTCCAACACTGTTTTTGGATTCACACATTTCTGCTCCATCTCCCATCATCTCCTCTGTTCTACCCTTGTTATTTGTCAATACTATATTTGTACACTGTCTCCATATTACGTCACGAGGTTCTCCACCTCTCTGGCTCTCTCCCCTTTCACCACCCAGGTGTTAATGTGGTTAGGTGCTAAGCTAGTGTGGGGCCAGTGCAAGTAATTACATTTGCATTATTGAAGCTGCTGGCTTTAATCAACTGCCCTTCTCTCTTTCTCTCTGTCTGTCTTGTAGCATTTCTATACCTCAGTTCTATACGTGCTACTCAAATCCTCTCTACTCATAACAATTGCTCACATTCTCTTTCTTCTTTATTCTCCGTCAGTCTCTTTATTGCTTTTCAATCAGTTTTATTCTCACACTTATTCTCCCTCTTTATTTTGTCTCTTGGTCTTACACAGCTACAGTATGTCTCGCACTTTGTTCATTTCATATCTTTCTGTCTGGCTGACTTCACATTCTTGCTCATCTCCATCTCTTTAACTATCTATATGTCTGTCACAATCTCACCCCTCAACCTGTAAAATGATTGCTTGTACGGAGCACAAAGTTTGTTGTTGTTAAAGGTATGACTCGTCATTTCTTGAGCATTGGTGATTCAATATAGTCTGTTTTGGTTTTTTAGCGTTTATATTTCCATCCCGTTGCTTTTTATATCTTACCAGTGAAACATACCCTGCCACATGGAGAGTTATACTTTTATTTTCTGGCAAAATAAACAGCGGTATGTCTGGTCTGAATGGAATGAACAGGAGAGCGGTGAGATAATTAGATGACTGAGGAGACAAAGAGCCTGTTAACACCTGGTATTAACATGTGTTTCTATGAGCCGAACAAAAGTGGACAGTCAAGACACATGGCCGTTCACACCTGTGTCTATCATGTGTCTTCGGCTGACACATTTCATACTGCCTACGTTACCAATGCTAGAAGGTCAGAGGGCCCTGCGCAAAGTTATTACATCCTCATGTTAAGCCCAAAGATTCGCAACAAGACAAAACTGTTCTAAAACGTCACAGAAAAAAGTTGCAGAGGCGTGAACTGGCCCGTTTCAACTGTACTGAAGGCGGCTGATGGTGGTGCCTCAGCTTGTCAATTCGCCAGCCGCTGGTTTTAGAATGTAAGGCATGTCACCTGTTTCAACAGCCTATCAGCTTGTAGTGAAGTCCGCTGGCCAAGTCAAACTGTCCACAGACGGCGAGTTTGTTTGTTGTGGCATTCTGACCACAGCCTCCATCCTCATTTACATCCCCGCGGCTGTTGACACATATGTTGGCCTCAGTCCTCACAGTGTCTCGGTGTTGGACAGTGGGTCGCTGCTGTTGCTCGCTGTACAGTATGTATGCATCTAACACAAACACTCATTTACTGATTAATCAGTGCAGATAATTTAAATTGTTGTGGCGTATTTTTTATAAATATGGTTCATCTGAAGCTCAGGTTGTTTGTTTGTTTGTTTTTCTCTGTTTCATCACAACTAGAAATGCAACTATAGCAAGTATCTCACTATCAGTATCCTCATTCATATTTTAATTAATTAAAATTATTTAATTATATTCAGCTGCAAAATAAGCCTGACAAGCTGGAAATTAGAACAGAAGTACAGAGAGTTGTTGCTACAAAGACGATACACCATCTTGTTTTGTCGCATTGGTGTAAACTGGCAGGTTTTCAGAGGACCAGCGCATTGCAAGTAGTTTCAAGTTTCAACCCATCTCCTTGTGAATCTTTGGTCTGAACTGGGGTTTAGCAGTTGTGTCAATACAGCTGGAGATACCACTATGAGAAGAATCCAACATGTCTCCTTCTGAAGCAAAACACAGTGGATCGTGATGCAAAAATTCATCCAACTCATCATAAAATGGGCAAGTTATAGAGTGTTAGCTTGCTTTCACCAAAACAACCACCATGCTCTGCACTAAAGAAACATTGTTGGAGACACATGAGAATGCATTAGGGTTTACAAAAGAAAAGATATGCGGTCAAATGCATCCTAGACCACCTTGTCAAGTGGTTCAAGTGATTGGATCACAATGTCTCAATTTAAACTTGAAGTGAGAGCTGTCCACTTGTGATCAAATCACCCAAGGTGCCTGTTGATAACCAGGTTTCAACAGAGCCAAAGTTAAAGAACTGAAATTTATCACTCAAACTGAAACATTGTCATCTTTTAAGATCCCTCTAAATGTAGCACCCTTGAAATAGAACGTGCAAAGCAGATTTATTGAATGTTTTTAAATTTCTCATTGTTGACATCTATGTTCTCTGGTTTCTTTGCATCACCAACTGAGTTGAATAGCATGAAGCAAGGGGCAGAAAATCTATCCATCTATCAACAGTATCCATCTAGGTGTCAAATATACGGCCAAGGGCCTAGAACCGCTCCCGCCAAAGGGTCTAATCTGGCCCTCTAGATGAATTTGAACACCTCATGTTGATGCACATGTGAAGGCTGAGAGGTTTCAGGAGAGGCTTTCCACAAAGTACTTTCTATGGTCATATTTAAAGATATTGAGTATTGTGCTAAGTATTGTCAACCAGCAGCTTCAGTACAAAAGAATCTGGATCAGACTTCTGTCTTTAAACAATATTAGTGGTGCCCCACTGCTGAGGCACTGACAAAACACGAGATTGTAAGGCAAGGGATGACTTAATCTTCTATTTCAATACTTCCCCTTTTCAGAATGAAAGAAAAATTTGAAGGGGTTGATATTTATAGGTTATTATGCAGTGGTTTTACTGGTCCGGTACACTTGAGATAAAATTGGGCTGTATGTGGTCCGTGAACTAAAATTAATTTGACACCCCTGATCTAGACTTTAAGAATATGTTCTTTCATTGTTTCATTTAGGTCAGTTTTTATGATAAAGACTTGTTTTTTAATATAATTCTTTTGTGCTACTGTGGTTTTTCTACTTTTATTTTTCTAAAAGCAAAAGGACTTGCACATGTAACCACAACCAGATGTAAAAAAAAAAAAAAAAAAAAAGACGGTAATGCATTTGAGGGTCAGGAGGTTTTGAGGACTCTTGTCTGTGCTTTCAGATTCTTACCTCTGTTCCCCAGTTATATCTCTTCTTCCATCCTCTACCACCCCCTCTCTTTCTCACTTCTCCTTGTACTCCTTCTTTTACCCTCTCCTATTTTAATTGAATTCCCACATTTTCTGTGTTTCTATCTTATTTCAGTCTAAAACTTGCTCTGTTCCTCTCTACTTTTTCATTTGAATCCTTCAACTTCT
This sequence comes from Epinephelus fuscoguttatus, assembly GCF_011397635.1. Taxonomy (NCBI): domain Eukaryota; kingdom Metazoa; phylum Chordata; class Actinopteri; order Perciformes; family Serranidae; genus Epinephelus; species Epinephelus fuscoguttatus. The sequence goes on along the minus strand of NC_064773.1, from coordinate 22,727,514 downwards.
TCCCGTCTCTGTCTCATTTTTTCCTTTATCAATCTCTCGCTCTTCTCCTCTGCCACCTTCTGCTCTCCATTTCCTCGTCTATTTTCATCACTTTGGTGGTGCTAATGAGGCTAGACTTGACTAAGTGTTGTGAACATGCTATTATGTGTCTTCTGCTTTGTTTTGTTCCCTGGTGTTTCATTTTGTTCCATGCTGCACTGGATTTTATTCTGTGACTGATTGTTGTTTAGTCAGATCAGTTTTTTTTCCTTGAGAAGCATTTATGACGTGGGTAAGACATTAATATAAATGTTCTCATTGTTCTGATCTTTCTCCGCTTCTTCTGCATATTTATATCTTTTCTTTCATTTTTCTCTTTTTACCTCACCTCCTCCCTTCTTCTCCATAACACTCCTTTCCTTCTCTCCACCTCTCGCCTGCTTTATTCCTTTATCCCGTTTTCTATTTTCTCCCTTCTTATGCCCGCCCTCACTCACTTCCTCTCTTTGTCAAATCCTATATGTCGGATCTTTGATCAGCTGAGGCAACAGGAGGAAATCAACTCTCACTCCTTCATTATTCATACATTCTCCTCTTCTCCCGCCATCTGTCCATCCGCTACATCTGACCCAGCAAGTAAGTGCAACTGGCCCGTTTCACCCACATGAGCGAGCAGACACGCGGCGCACAAACACGAAATCAGTGTCTCTCTTTCGCGGCCAGGTGTCAACAGCCTCTCGTTCTCTTCTTCTTTGTTCACTCCGTCTCCCTCTCTCCCTCTCAGTCAGCTGAATCAATAGCTCCTCTTCACCTCTCAGTCCATTCTATTAGAGACAACAATAGCTCCACGCTGGACTAAGATTGCCTCCTATTGTGGCACCGGATGTCTATCAGCGAGTTGGACAGAGCCAACACAACAATGCTGCGATGGGTATGTGAACGTGTGAGAGAGAGAAAGAGACGTAAGGACAGAGAAGAGAGAGAAAGAGGGAGAGATGACAGGTCAAGATAAAGGGCAGACAATAAACTGAAGGACAGGGCAACGATCTGTCATTCGGTGTGTGTATGTGTGTGTGAGAGGAGCAGAAAGTGATTGCATGAGAGAGATGACAGGCTGAGATAAGGCGTAGACAAAGGTGGAGACAATTATGGTTGTTCAGAGCTACAGGAGGATTGGCCAGATTTCATTCTGTTGCTTTCAAGTGTTTTTGTGTGAACATCTCTGGCCTAGTTTGAGGGCAGCAAACTTTAATGTGTATTGGCAGCACACAAAGGTAAAGTAGTACTCAAGTTTGAGACACAGTGGGACAACTGGTGAAGTTGATGGCAAAGGACTAAAAATAGGGTTAGTAAATAGAAACCTGAGCAGGGCTGGGTTTCAAACCTAAAGTTTTTTTGGGTACTGACCAAAAATATGACAGCTCTGTGAAGTTCTACATAGAAGTTGCAGAGTTTTGAGCTAAATGCTAATACTAAACAGGTATAATGTTCATCATGTTCAGCATCCTAGTTTAGTGTGTCAGCATTCTAACATTTGCTACTTAGCACGAAACCACAGACTGTATAAAATAATGGACCTAGCTACTGTGACAACACTCACTGGTTTGTGGACTCCTGTTATGAAGTCTTGAGTTTGGCATTTCAGCCGTCACCATCTTGGTATTTTTGGAGCCACAAGTGACCAAATTCGGACAAAGGGGTGGAGCTGTGGAGGAGTGAGGGGTGAATCTGACTCGACTGAAGCAACGCATTGCATTGAGACAGCCTATCACTCAAGTCGCCCCACGCCTAAATATGCCTGACTTTAAGTCTAATAAAATGTAACTGGGCGAGTTTAAAGAAAATTCACCCCCCTACAGTTGTCATGAGCCATAGACCCAGACTGTAAACATGTTTATTTCTGCTGTAATGTTGGGCATTTTAACATTGGGATCTATGGGGAATGACTCACTTTTGGAGCCAGTCTCAAGTGGCCACTTTAGGAACTCCTGTCTAGCCCTGTTTTCACTTGACACTTTGGGTATGGTACCTTTGGAACCAAAAGTAACCCTTCAGAACTGGTACCTAGACCCTGGGTCTGCTTCGCGTTTCCCCCGCAAATAGTACCCTTAATTATGGGCAGTGTTATTGTTACTCACTGCTCCATCAAGCACCCATTGCATTTCCTTAACACCGGTGACCCAGAGGGAAGTTCCTACTTCGTTTATCGTCCACAGAACAAGGTTGCACACCGACATTTTCAGAACAAAATACAACAGGCTGCAGTGAGAGTCTCTCTCCATGGGATATTTAAAAATCGTGGGTTTTTGTGAGGTTTGTTAGGGGTAAGGTTGATGGACATGTCATTGGGTATTTGGTTGTAAACTAAGTTCTGCACAATTAAAAAGTTTAAATGCATGATGACACAAGAAAAAACCTTGATAGGATCACCAAGTAGACTGCAAAACACCCTGAGGGGGACATCATGATAAATTTAATGACAATCCACCCAGTCTTTGTTGAGACCTTGAAAATAAAAAAATCAACCTTTTGGTGGTGCTAGAAGAAGAGCTGGTGGATCACCAAAGTCATTCATCCTCTGGGGACCATGAATATCTGGCCCAAATTTCAAAGTTGTTGAGATATTTCAGTCTGGACCAAAGTGGTAGACCATCCAACTGACACTGCCATCCCTTGAGGCACAATGCTGGCATGGCTAAAAATTCAAGCACCAAAACTGGCACTAAATGCTTGCCCAGATTTCTAAGATTTCTAATCCTCTTAACTTGTTCTTTGGTGAGACAGTTTCAGATACAAACCATAACTTTTGCCAATAACTAATTTCAGACTCTTTTTACAGCTGCTTATGTATCGAACCAACTGAATGAAAAAAGAAATGGAATTTTGCAGCTTTTTATAATTCTAACAATCAGGTATCAAGAAAAGTATAGTTTCGGTAAATGACAGAAACTATCAGCAACTTTCAAATACCCAGCCTCAGTGTACCCAAAACTACATCAACAAACTGCTATTACAGCCGAACACATTTATTACAATTATTACACTATAGTTCATCACAACCTTGTTGAGATCGAGCCACCACAAATTCAAACATATCACTCCATTACTGTGCCCATAGTTGGGTAATGGTGGACAGTGGGGACGTGTCATATAAACACTGTTTATTTTATTTATTTCCCCTCTGTGACCATTAATGTTTACAGGTCTATATTGTAGTCTCTGCGACCCACAGGTGATCATTTAATTGGGTCCCCAAAAAAATTCTCTTGTGAAAAATTGTTGTGTTTGTTGTTATAACTGTGGTTATATTCCTATATGTTGAAAATGTATCTGAATATTAAACAAATAAAACCCCATATCTGGCAACTTAATTGACAAAACCATAGATTCTACATGTATCTTTATATTCAGTTAATGTGCAAAACATTATACAAAAGTCACATCTTGAGTACATAGAGCACCAAAATCATCTACCCAGTATGAAGTAAATCAAATGTAATATGTTATAGTCGATTAAAATAGTAAATAAGCTACTGTATGACTGAAATACTTCAACAATTTAAGAAATATTCTTGTTCTGATTTTTCCCCTGCACAATAAAGAATCCATCGTGTCATTATAGACATGAGTGAATACAACATCTGCTGTCACCGCAGATGTTGTGATGCATATTTTAAATTCTGGCACATTTTATGAACAAAAAATATAAAGTTACTGTCTACAGACGGCCCTTGGGGACCTCCGTGCCCTGCCGCCGACACCGCAGCCTTAGCGCACAGAGCTTCAGAAAGCCGGGAATGAGGGCATCCGTGTGGGCAGGGAGGTGTCGGATCTGTGCAGAGCACGAGAACAAAAGTACCGACACATAACCGACAGTATGATAACAACTCCTAAAACACAAGATTCGCTAGATAGATACTTTCAAAATAAGTAAAGTCATGCCATGCCACAGTTTCCACAATTTGTTGTTCAAATTTAGCACTATTGGAGAAAATACCAGGGACGCATCGATTTTAATGCATCAGGGACACGGGATGCATACCTAGGAAATCCCTGTGTGACTGCACAGTATATTCATGCTTTGTTTCAATATCAGCAGACATACTGAAGAAGCTAGACGCCTGTATTTTTTAAGAGATGAGGAAAAGCTTGGCTGTAAAAAGCCTGTCAAAAGGTTCCTCCAATCCCTACCCCAATTACAGAAACCATGTTCTCATACATGTGACATTTAGGAAACCAGGTCAGCGCAGTGTAACCTGGCTAATGTGAATGTAAATGCACAACTGTTCCTTAGTCTGTCTCTTGGACACTTAACTCCGAGGAGAACACAGAGTCGGACATCTCTTTACACATAAGGAAAGATCTTGTACATCTTCAACACCTCCAAATTGCCTTATTCATAGCGTTTTCGTTATAAAGCGGTCTGTTTACCCAAGAGCAAACCAATAACGATTACTTAGAGTGGCAAATGTAAAAGCTTTTTTGTTATATTGCAAGGAAGTAAGTGTCTCGGAGAGTTAACCAGCACTTTGAGACTGCCTTGGTGCATGAATTGTGGTATATAAAGAAACCTGCCTTGACTTACACGACCCCTAACGTGATCAACACCACTTGCCCCTCCGCTAACAATATTTTCATCCGGCATAAGGTTGCACACTCTTTCCTTTATGCCATTCTTATTACATAAATGTCTCCTTCCATCCTTCCTGCGCCTGTTTCTCCCGCCTCAGCCTTTATTCTAACCTCTCCCCCCCAGCAGCTGTTACTGCCTCCATCTCCACTGACCTGCATGTAAGCCTGCTTGGCGAACATGAGATAACTTAATCCGTAAAAGAAAGGGAGATGAAGAGGAGGGAGGTATGTATGACTAAGAATTCCTGTAAAAAAATAAATATAAATATAGAAAGACAAAGGTGGAGGTGTTAGGTCTAAGTTGTTATCGAACACTGGCTACATTTACATGCACACCAATAAGGCTTGGAAGTCAGACAATACAAACACATGTACAAACAAGCTGTCAAGCATCACACACACACACACCAGCTGGCAGATCACTCCTCCCGTGTTTGTGTGAGTGTGTGTGTGTGTGTGTGTGTGTGTGTGTGTGTGTGTGTGTGTGTGTAGGCGGTGGATTGAGTGACAGCCCAAGGTGACAGTAGGGAACCCTTGGGGGAAACCAGAACAGGACACGGCGTCTGGTTTGCTCTGGCTACCGTCTGCTAGACGTCGGTCCTCGGACCCCTGTTCCCATCCGAGGGAGAGCTCAACTCGAGCTGGCACCGCAGAAACAGATGGTTACCTTGACAATGAGCAGGCGCACTCCGATTGGCTCGTGCTCCGAGGGAGGGGCTGCGGGGCCGCTCAAGACGTGAAGCAGCAGGAGAGGGAGCTGTTGGCCGTTTAATCTTTGAGTGTTCTAGATTAATTAATTGCTGTTTATTCATCTTGTTAGTGACTCAACTGCAGAGGGGTTTTTAAGTTTTTGTTAGGATTATTTTTTAGGCTTTTTTGCCTTTATTGGATCATGAAGAGGGGGAGAGAGACGGGACAACATGTAGCAAAGGGCCTCGAACCTTTGAGGAGTATTATAAAGTCTGTATATTTGTCCAAATTTGTTACATATTTAATAATAAATACAACCTCACATTGCGTCAATTACGTCAACACATTGACTCTGAAACTTTTGTCTGTCATTAAAGTTTTCGGAACAGGTTGGATATTTGAGTAGAACGATAAAATGCATCAAAGGCTTCTGTGCGTAAGAATTTTATATTAGATGACAGATTAGAAAAAACGCATACGAAAAATAGTCTTAGTGTGCAAAGACTTTTAGTAGCGTATACTACTGAAAACATGCCAAAGAATATTCTTGCAAGGCCATCTTTTAAACATTTCAGCCATGAAGTTCTTGGAAATAACAGAAAGAATATAAACATCCTTCATGTTCTCCATTCTGCGGCTATACATAAGAAGACAGGACACTGAAGGACACTGAAGTTGAATTAAAGGCTACAACTGTGTGTCTGATGAATAATATAAACATTTCCTTCCACGTTTGCAGCAGACGGGCACATTCGAACCCAAAAAAAGGGTCAGAGACATTTTCCTGTTGGACCCCCATTTGTCAAGACTGCCGTAGAAATATAATAAGTTCAGATCCCAGGGCGAAATTACATTTCTCAAAGTTAGGTCCTGGACTGGAAAAATGCATTTAAGAGCCCCTGCTGTAAAAAGGCATATCTGCAGAATTAACATAAAAGGCAGGTTTTCATCTGCTGGCTTTAAAACTGAGAGCCCTCGGGGGTGTGCTGGCGGAATAATGGACTTTTTAAACTTTTTGACTTCATTTCCCTCCCTGGGCATGGCAGGTAAGACACTGGCTCACTGACAGCACATAGGCGCTACACACTGAGAGCTGCAGAGCACTTTGAGCTGTCTATAGCGGTAAAATTTGACATAGATTAAATTACTGAAGCTTTAACTGACTGTTTTTTACTGCAGAGGTTACTCATATATTATGGTTTGAGATGAACAGAACATGTTTAAATCAACAACACGATATTGGGCAGAGATGACAGTTCCATTTAAATTCATTGAAACAGGCAGACGTGGAACCATTTTAACAAGTTAAATTAGCCAAGTTAGCCAGAGGCGCTGTCCAATTTAGCACAGTACAAGACTAATTGGCTGCCGGAGAGACTGGGGTAACATTGGGGTCAACTTAACAGAGGTGTGTCTCAAATGGGTAGACGTACTGATCTGTAGAACTTCCATTACTTTTTTATCCATTTATTTTATATTTAGAGGTAGAGTGTAATGGCTAAAAGCACTTTAATGGATCACATGGCTGAATAATCACCAACAATAATAAACACGGGCACATTTGAACAGGACTGCTGTGAACCTTTCCAGCCCAGTAGCTCAGGTAGTTCAGCCATGTTTTTTTGATCATGTCAGAGCGAGATGTGGCCACCGTGTGCACAGCCTGTTTGATGTGTAAATGGGGTTGTGGAGAGCTGTGTGCTGTTATCTTGTTGATCCTGTTGTAAACACACACACACACACACACACACACACACACACACACACACATACACACACGCTTGTCCACTTAAGGTCATGCCAGGACAGGATAAAGGCTGTCTTCACTCATTTAGCCCCGAAACTGTCACTCACTGTCTGCTAAAGCAATGGGAGGGGAAGTGTGCAACATGTTGTGCTGGTGTGTGGGTGTGAAGTCCTGGATTGCAGCCTAGACAACAGCTTTAATTTCATCAATAATACACACTCACAAAAATGTTGCTCTCCAGTCTCTAGCCATTAAAAAGGGGGACCCAAAGATGTAGCACTTCCCAACATTTTTGTGCTTTGGAAGTTTGAGGATTAACAGAAAATAAAAAAAGTTATTTGTACGTGTCAGTCTGATTTTGACAAGACTTTTGCTTGGGATTGACTGATTTTCATAAAACAGATCGCTCTAGTCATTGATTATGATAAGCTCAGCCACATTCAAAGCCACTGTAAAATACTCCATAAAGACACAGCTGTGACTGCATTACAATTTCAGTATTACTGCACCAATTAGTCAGCTTTTTCTCCCATTTTCATAAAAATGAACGTGTGTATTCAACACTGGAAAAACCCACTAAAAACAGACGTTAAGTCTCCTTCCCCATTGCCAGGAGACCAAAGCTAAAAACACAGCTCTGGAGCAGATGAGCATATCTTTACGTTTTGTTTTGTATTTTTACAGGTTAATGAAGAGTAGAAAGCAGCATCGAGGCCAGTGACAATGTTACGGTGGTTACTTCTTTTTATATAGCTCTTACCTATTCAGTCTCTATTTCAAACTTAGTGCAGAGTTATTTTGCATGATGTTTGAGCACAGCTTGGACTGATTTTGTGGTGGTGCGTCATTGCATCTCACTGGTAAAGTGGCTAAAATAAGCGTGTTCACCCAGGTGTGGTAGAAGTATTGCAGAATCAATTGACCCTGGTTTGAATGCCAAGTGGAACCTTTCCTATTACATACAAAAGCAAGATGGTAGCAGGTGTTAGTGGGCTCTATTGTCATATGGCAACAGAGCTAAAGAGGGCAACTGCCAGCTGAAGCTCGAACCATTTATCAGCTGCCAGGACGAGATCTGTCAGAAGTACGCAACACTGCCGTTCTGTGAATGCACACAAAAACACGAAGATGCAGCAAAATAAACAAAGAGAACCTGTGCGGATTTATGTTTGAGCAGCAATGGATTCCATGATGTCCTGTCGCTTCACTGGAGAAATACCTGTCGTTACTGCCACCCAATCCACCAACCCTCTATCTTCATCCAACGCGGACAAACTACACCAACAATCCATAGTAAGATAAGCATGTAACTTAAGCTAGTTTGCATGTTTTTAATTGTAGCCTAATATGCTCACTTTTATCTGGCTATGTCGTCGATCCTTAGCAATATCATTTTTGTGACAGTGTAACTTGGTTATGAAGCCAGTAACCAGAAATTCCCATGGCACATGTATGTTAACATGTTTGTCCGAGCGCACTTCCTTCCTAAACATTCAAACAGAAACTGGCAAGCCACCAAGAAAAAGACAATGAGGCTATTGACCGATATCGTCTCTTGATCACAGGCCTGCGGCCTCGTGCCTACGACCGAATCACAGCCGTGACGATATCACAGTACAACATCACGAGCTCGAGTGTGATATTGCCTTTATACAACAGTTCAACAGTTAAATAAACAAGGCTGATTAAGAAATGTTGAAAAATGAGGACAATAGATAATTTAAGCATTTTATTTGTCTTCCGCCAACAAAAATAGTTCCCTCAGGACTCTGCTGTCACCGTTGCTATGTAACGCAAACATGGTGCGCCAGGCACTTACTCTTTATACACATTCATCTGCACGTTTCCATTAATTGTGCAGCCGGTGAAATAAGTCTCTGGTGACTGCATGGTGGATTGTTGCTTCACAGGCACAGCCGACTCTGCCTTCTGATCTGACAGTATGTTGCTTTTCTCCAAGTCATTGAGCTCCACTGATGAAACACTGACAAACCTGGATGTGTGCTCAGATGGATTCAGCTTCTCCTCTCCCTCATCTTCCTCTGATGACCATTCATAACTTATTTTAGGAAATAAATCCATATTTTTGGCTGTTTGACAGTGGATGAATTAATTAGCCTACAATGCAACTGCTGACCTAACTGACACTAACCGTCAGTTTTGATTTGATTGTTGATTGCAGTCAGCTGTGAGGCGGAGTGATACATACACAGTGAAATAACCGTGATGTTGTACTCCAATATCATCACGGTTTTACTGTCTCTCGACCAATCAGATTGCAGGGCCGGAACTAACTGTTGTATAATTGAAATTGTATTATGGCAGACTTGTGATATAATCAAATATTGTACAGTTGTCCAAAGAATCAATATGATACTATATCATGATGAAACTTGCGATTTACACCTCTCTTAGGTATATTAGAGCCCACTGGGGTAAACCTCTGTGGCTCCATGTTGCCAAGAATTCATAAAGCACCCAGCAATCTCCACTGTGACTTTGTGTTGCTTGGCAACCACTCTGCTAATTGTTGCTGAAGAACTTCATTGCTTGGCGGAAGAATGATTATTTGGTTATTGAATTATGCACAACACACAATATACGAATGACTATCTATTAATAAATGATTGCACTTTTTTGTTGCTGCGCTTCTGTATGAAACATTGCTAGGTATATATGGTAATAGTTTTATGACAGCAATAAGCAACTTTAAGCCGTGGTTTTCCGCTCCGTGTCGCCCCTTAGCTGTCCTCAAATCACTGTACAACATGCCTTGTGTGGCTGATTGCTTAACTCTAACCCATGTACGTCTTATCCCAGCTGCTCCTTCAGAGGAGGGGGCTGCAGTGCTGCCAATTAAAACAGCAGCTCGTTAGAGAAGCCGCTTAAGTGAACTGACAGCCAAAATTGCCTGTTCACTTTTAGGTGGGAGAGAGGCGGTTAATGGCCAATTTACCGTATTCAAAATAAAGAAAACTTTCAAAATTATTTCCACTGTACACCAGGTAATTATACAAGATTGCAGGAAAACCACACCGGCTGTGTTTCATGGATGGAAACACAGCTTTTTTTCTTCACAAACTTCCCCAACCATGCGTTCAAACCTCCCATTTGTGACTCCGCTCTGCATTGTGATGCAATTAAACTCTTTCTAATATTTTACACAAATTGGTCCAAAACAAGTGGATACCAGTGTGTCACCAGTTCCAGCAGATACTGGTTATGTACTGGACGTATAAGGTGCTTAAAAGGCAGTGAGCAAATGTAATTGCGTGGGCAGACTCCCTTTCTCTGTAACCCCCAGACCTCCACCTTCAGGCCCTCAGTTAAGTGTAATAGTGTATAGTGGATGTGAGAGGGTTTGAGACGAGGTCAGAGCAAGGATCACCAACTAATTACGGTGCTGAGGCACTCAGCCTCCGTCAGATTGTTTAGAAAGCATTAGGGGGGAAACATGGGCTTCCCTGGTGCATTGCACGTAATTAGTTTGGAGCCAAGGTCACAAACAAACACAAGCGCGGGGACAAACAACATCCGTACACTTGCAAAAGCATACACAAAGACACACACTCTATTCTTCTCTCTTACTTCCTCTGCTCTCGAGCTTCTCTCTGTCTTGCTCTCTCAGGGGCAACAAGGCACGGCGTCTATTAATTTCCTAAATGAATAGCCGACCAATTGATAGTTATTTATGGATCATCACACTTTATGCACAACACATGCTCCTTACTATTAATTACCTTTAGTGTGGGACTAGGAGATATATTGAGTTTCACAATATTGAGTATGTTTTAAATGCCCAGATGTATTAGCGGGATGTCTACAGGTATCAGACACTTACATTTAATGCTTTTTCAGACCTTTTCAAGATAATTTAAGACTGATTTTTGGACTGATAACTTCTTGTTATGAAAATCTTAACTCATTTTGACATTAAGAAAATTAAAAGATGGATAAATGTTGGATGCAACTGAGATCTCTTAAGTCCATTTAATGACCTTTAAGGCCTAATATTTAGAAAACTGAAGACTTTTTCAGGACCTGCAGACTACAGCTTAGATTCCCTGCCCAAGCCCGAACCCGACTCGAACCAGTCCCAAATCCGACCCCACTGTCGACGGTGACAACGTGTGTGCCGGCTTCGTCGAGTGTACCAAGTGCAGCACGATGCTGGTATATGACAGCAAAATGACGGGGACCTCGACAGTTAAGAGACACATGACGAAGGCTTGCCATGGAAAGAAACAGAAGAGTCAGCCTTCAATGTCCATGTTCGTATCCTTAAAAAAAATGTCGAGTGCAAACCAGGCTCGTAATTACAGTTTAAGGGCCGGGTCGGGCCGGGCCGGGCTCGGACAGAACATGCACTGACTCGGGTGGGGTCGGGCTGGATTTTTTTGGGCCCAATCTAAACTCTACTGCAGACACCCTGATTAAACAACGTAAACAGATATTAGGCTGTTGAAACCACTTCTCTCAATAAAACTTCATGTCAACATCAAACTACGGGTGTTTTTTATCCCTAAAACACTAATTTCCATAAAACAATAGGCATATTGCCTGATCAATGCATTAAAGACTAACTGCTGTGGCCATCCTCCAAAGTGTTACTTTAGATTAGGGGCACTGACCCGACCAGGGAGACTTGGCAGATGCTTCTTTAACTGTGCCAGGAAACAATGATTAGAGTAGCTGTGCTAAAACATGGATCACAGAGACAACCAGTGACACCTCGGACACAACTACGAGAACCAAACAGACTTTTGGTATTAACAGTAAGTCAAAAGGTGCCAAAAATGTTGATACTTTATGATGAGAAAGAAAGTTTTCCACATGTCCTGACAGCAGAAATAGCATCTACGAAGGTAGAAACTGTTCTATTGCCTGTGAATTTGTGCTTTAATCCATCACAGAGAGATACGGTAAAAACATATTTTTAGGACAAAGGTGGAAAAGAGAAAGGTTGGTAACAATGGTACTGTTGAAGGCAAATCTACCACCAGCCAAGGCAGGCACATTTAGAATTGACAGATGGCTCAACCATGACCGCTGAGAGCGAGGCCGATTAAGAGAGCTTGTGGGCAAAAGGGTTTGGGAGGAAATGATGAAACAAAATGAAGTTTGGTGCTGTGGTCTGTATGCAATTATCTGCCCTCCAGACACCCAGACCTGCTTTAGAATATGCAAGACAATCACATTTCTTAAAACCCACACGAACAAGCCGTGTCATACATAATGCTCACAATGTTAGAGACATCCTGCAGGCATTACAACAGACAGAAATGTCAAACCACCACAATTCTGGAACATTCAACACTGTGTATAGAATTGATTATCTGTAGCTGTACATCACGCACACATGCACTGACATCAGCAATTATACAACTCTACATTGTTTCTGCTCAGTAGAAACTCCTCAATGGAAAAGCAAGGATAACATTTATGGTGTTAAACTCCATTACTGTCAGGATGCTGTTATTAAACAATATTCATAAGATACCTAATCTAGAATTTGGCACACAAGGTCTCTAAAAGGTATCTTGTTAAACTGAGGCATTTTCCTTGAACTTAGTGAACTGACACTAACTCAGAATAAAGCTAAGCTGTACAGACAAAGAAAACACACGTTTTCACACACTCTTTACAAGCACTTAGGGGCATAAATTTACCAGTGTAACTGTGAGTCTGCATGCAATACTGGGGCTCATATCCTTGAGGTCACCAGTGTTGTTAGACTTATACCCTTTTCCACCAAAATAAGCACATTTATGAAGGTTGTTTTAAACACATGAACACAGGAAAACTACAGATGTCTTTCCCATTGCCAGTAGACTAGAGTTATGTACACGGCTCAGCAGCAGACGAGTATGCCTTTCTGGGGGTGTGTGTGTTTCTTTCTGGTGTGTCACATTCAATGTCACAGACATGATGGGAAACAGGTTAATAAACAGTAGAAAGCAGCATGAAAGCCAGTGAACATGTCGTGGTGGTTACTTCTTGGTCTATATCTCTTACTTATTCGGTCTCTCTTTCAAACTTGGAACACACTAATTTGCAGCAATGTTTGACAATGCTTGGACAAAGACAGACGGTATTTTGTGGTGGTGCGTCATTGAATCTCACAGGTAAAGAGGCTAAAATAAGTGGGTTCACCTGGGTATTTCCATCAATGCCAATCGGAGCTGGAGCCAATAAATACCCTTGACTACTGCAGAGTCATTTGACCCGAGTGTGAGCTCTAAAATCAATGTGTTTGTATGATACCTTTTCAATTTTCAAATATTCCCTCTGAGTACACTAGATTGCTGTAACTATTTACCTTGCACGGAAGCTGGATTCTCACAAGCTCACGCAAGAATCCATCTTGTCAGGATTCAAGTTATCCGCACCAGACCAATCAGCATCCTGTGAGGAGCAACTGATAGCTACAGTCATGGTTTTGGTGTGTGTGATGACACAGAGAGGTGACTTGTTCAACAACAATGGCAGCTCCTACAAAAACTGAGCCTAGATGCTGCAATAGCATCAGTTAGAACAACACAGAAGGCTTTTCTCAATGAAAAAAGATACACTAAACAAAAATTTAAATGCAACACTTGTTTTTGCACCCACTTTCACAGGTTAACTTTTTATGCAATCAATAAATAAATTACCCTCAAAGTTTGGTCACAAAATTTGTTTAAATCCATGTTAGTGAGCACTTCTCCTTTTTCTAAGACAATCCAGCCACCTGAGATGTTACCCATGAACACTGTCCATTTCAATACATTAAGACTTTCCCAATGTTGTTTCCCTGAATTTGGCAGTATATCCAACCAGCCTCACAACCGCACAAGTCAGTTACAATGACAAACTGCTATCAAGTCAAGTGAGAACAATGAGCATGCAGATGAGCCTCCCTGAAGCGTTTCTGACAGCTTGTGCAGAAATTCTTCAGCTGTTCAAACTAATTGTTGCATCAGCTGTGTACAATCTTATGGGTGAAGACGTTGTGTGTAGAGGTCCTGAACTGGTGTGGCTATACGTGGTCTGCAGTTGTAATGCTGGTTGTATGTACTGCCAAATTCAGGAAATTTTTCTTATGGTAATAAAATATCATTAAGTTCACGATAGAACAGCTCTGGTGAGCATTTCTGAAGTGAGTATGCCAATGGCACACTCCCTCCAAACTTTCAACAACTGTGACATTTTGAGATGTGTGATCAAATTGCACATTTCAGAGTGACCTTTTATTGTGACCATCCTAAGGGACACCTGTGTAATAATGATGCTGTTTCATTGCCATCTTAATATACCACAACTGTCACAGGGATAGATTATCTTGGAAAGGAGAAGTGCTCACAAGCATAATTTGTGAAAAATGTATCTGTTGAGTGCATGAAAAGAGTCACAGATCTATAATTTAAACCTGTGAAAAATGAGAGCAAAAAGTGTTACATTCAAACTTTTGTTCGGTGCTCGTGTCCCAACTGGCTTTGGCTTCCGTGATAGAGGGTGGCAAACAGATGGTTCATCCAGTCACCTGCCAGTATATTTAGAAAGTTTCTGCCCTTTTCCAAACAGTTTCCAGTGGCAGTTTCTCAGATGGATGTGTGTAACAAACCATCTGGCGCAAAACAATTAATCATACAAAAACACATACTGACAATTGCATTTTACTCGTGCCCAAAAACGGGAGTGTGTATACCTACGCCAGCCCCCAGAAATATGTCGTACACATGTAAAAACTAAAGCTGTCATTAGAAAGAAGACTGCAATTTAGCTAGCTAATGTTCAATTAGGCAAAATCCGGATGCCAACAAGTGAATCACACTTCCTGGAATGTGAAACAGTTGCTAGTGCTGCTTATAAGACTGAGAATTAACCCCTTGCTGTGCAGCTGTACAAAACTTCCACCCAATTTCAGCTCAGTGTTTCAGATCAACGGTTTATGTAGGTGTGAGATTTCACCCTTGGGTTGTCATCCAATCCACCTCATATAAAACTGCAGGAATACTGTACTTGATATGCTGCGAGCCCATTGTGCACTTCCTGCCAAGTGTAAACAGGTGGAGAGCTGAGATAAACAAGTGGCAGTGAGAGGTGCACTTATCACTATTAAGACCAGATCAGAGACGCATGGATCCACACAAAACAAAGCTTTGAGAGAGCAGAGGAACTGTGAAGGGAGAGGAGAGGCATGGATAAAGGGGGTGGTGGGAGACTCAGCATGCACAGTCTGCTGGTGTGAAAGTATAAAACCATACATGGGCATTTTTAACAGACTTTATTCTGAGACAACCTACATCTTTTCATCGCACACATATGCTTACCTGGATGCCGTCCAGTAGTTTGCTCATGCACCAGAAGCTGTCAGCCTCAATGTTCCTCAGAGCCTCTTCCTGGAGACTGGACACGTCAAAGTTTTCCACTTCCTCCTCTAGAGAAGAGAAAGGAGAACAGAGAGAGTAAAAAATGAGGAGTGCCAGGGAAAGAGATGGACAGAGGAAAAGAGACGGGTGAAAAAAAATGGAAGAAAAAATTTAAGTAAGGTGGAAAGAGAGAGAAAGAAGCACTTCAGGTACTTCTACCGGTGCTGCAGGGGCTCTGTCGTTAGCCCACCACTTAAACAGGGGAACAAGAACATCAAGGTACAGAGGGAGGACACTTCCAGTGGGTAGAGTGGGAGCAAGTAGAGAGGTAAAAGTGGTTATGAAAGAGATGTATGCAAAGGTACAAAGATGCTGACAAATTAGGAGCACAAGAGTAAAGACAGGATGAAGCAATGGAGCAAGTGTGGCAGCTGAATGTGTGGGAAGAAGATAAAACTAACAGAGCAGCCAAATCATTACCATCTCTTAAAAAAAGTGGTTCAACCTTTCTCCATGGCTACTTTGAACATTTAGAAAATGTCAGACAGGCTCCACGTGCATGGTATAATGTGTACTTGTTATATTGCAGATACTGAGTGTGTTCAACATATTTTCTAGGAAAAACAAAAGAAGTGATGCAACTTTATCCGGTCTTGGAACTTGCTGAATTCAAATTACCGCCCCGAATCAGGTCATTAACTATTAAAGAGTTGCTTTTACATTGCCAACGTAATGGTAAATAATATATTTACCTACACTTGTATAGTACCTTTCTAGATTTCCAACCACTTAGAGCGCTTCTACACTATGAGTAACATTCACTCATTCACACACACATTCACATGCAGGTGGTTGAGGCTGCCACCTGAGGAATCACATTCTCACAATATTTTATATTTTCTGCTACATTTTTGTTGGTATTTGTTTACATTTTAGGGTTTCATTTTCATTTCATTGTTAATGTACTTTGTAAACTGCTATAACTATGAGTACAATGGCAAATGTGAAAAGTGAGTAAAAGAAGGAAATAGGGCTGGGCAATATGGTCTATAAATAATACTGCTATATTTTTAGGCAATATTGTAATACACAGTATACATCTCAGTATTTTGAAATCTCCTCTGAACTACTGTGACTACTTAAATACTAAACTACTAAATATAACTACTGTCACAATACAGTTAATAAAGTGCTATTACAATAAAGTGAAATAAAGTAGGGTTATAATGAAGTTTATTAAAGTACTGTAATAATAAATGTAAATACTGTTATAATAAAGTGACACCAAGTACTCTTATAATGCAGTTAAATGAAGCACTGTTATGATAAAGTAAAATGAAGTACTCTTATAATAATCAAATTTAATGACGTACTGTTGTAATAAAGTAAAAAAAAAACTTTTGTTATGTTAAATGAAGCACTGTTGTAATAAAGTTAAACAAAGTACTGTTGTAATCATGTTAAACAAAGTAATGTTTTAATAAAGTTAAATAAAGTACTGTCGTAATAGAGTTAAATAAGGCACTGTTTCAATCAAGTTAAATAAAGTACTGTTGTAATAAAATTAAATAAAGCACTGATTTAATAAAGTTAAATAAAGCACTGTTGTAATCAAGTTAAATAAAGCACTGTTGTAATAAAGTTAAATAAAGCACTGATTTAATAAAGTTAAATAAAGTACTGTTGTAATCAAGTTAAATAAAGCACTGATTTAATAAAGTTAAATAAAGTACTGTTGTAATCAAGTTAAACAAAGTACTGTTGTAATAAAGTTAAATAAAGCACTGTTTTAATCAACTTAAATAAAGTACTGTTGTAATAAAGTTAAATAAAGCACTGATTTAATCAAGTTAAACAAAGTACTGTTGTAATAAAGTTAAATAAAGCACTGTTTTAATCAAGTTAAATAAAGTACTGTTGTAATAAAGTTAAATAAAGCACTGCTTTAATCAAGTTAAACAAAGTACTGTTGTAATAAAGTTAAATAAAGCACTGATTTAATCAAGTTAAACAAAGTACTGTTGTAATAAAGTTAAATAAAGCACTGTTTTAATCAAGTTAAATAAAGTACTGTCGTAATAAAGTTAAAGCACTGTTTCGATCAAGTTAAATAAAGCACTGTTGTAATAAAGTTAAATAAAGTACTGTTGTTATAAAGTTAAATAGAGCACTGTTACAATAAAGTTAGATGAAGTACTCTTATAATAAGGTAAAACAAAGTGCTTTTATGATAGAGTTAAGTGAAGTTAAATAAAGCAATGTAATAACAAAGTTAATACATTGATGATACAACAAAATTTACTAAAGTACTGTGATAAGTGAAATAAAGTTAAAATACTGTTACAATATATAAGTATTGTTATTATTAAGTTAAATAAAGCACTGCGATAATGAAACAAAGTAAAGCCGAACCACTCATGCTTTTATTCCAAAGCACCTGGTCCATATGCGGCCAGAAGTGTTGATGTTTTTGCTGTGAACTTGAAGCTTCCAGTCAAAAGTTACGTTACCAATTCACACAAACTTAAACCATTACTGCAACCGTACAACCGCAATACAACGACTATAACCTATATATAGCCCACCCCTAAAATGAAGTAAGGTGGCCTGCAATATAGATATTCTGAAATACATGCAGCAGAATTAGGTTAGGACATGTCCTAAAACACACTGCAGACTGCACAGAAGGCACAATTTCCAAGCAACGAGCACCCTGAGTTCCCAGTCATCTCCAGCGGGTGACTTCAACAACGGGTGTCATCAGATGTCATTAACGGCAGCAGTGTGTGACGGACTGCAGGGGCTTTGACGGGCTTCTGACAAGCCACTGACAGCCAGTGGGGAGGAGATGGGACGAGACTGATTAACAATGATCTACAGAGAGAAAGAATGGGGGGGGGGGGGCCGGAGAGAGACAGAGAAAAGAACAGAGTGTGTGCTTGCGTGTGTGCGTGCGTGTGTGTGTGGTCATAAATTGGAGTTATGCATTTGAGAGTGTTTTTTTTTTTGCATTCCTAATACACGCGTACTCACACACAGGACCTGGCAGCTCTGCTTGGTATCCTTGGCAACCCCAGTGGAATGTTGTCAAGGTTGTAATGAGCATGCTCAGTCTGACGGACGGACAGACAGACAGACAGGGAGCTGGCAGTGGGCCAGGACTACAAAGCCAGTAACAACTAGGCTGTATGTGTGTGTGTGTGTGTGTGTGTGTAGGTGTGCGTGTGCATGTGTGCACTGGTTCAACATCCTGCCATGCAGGCGCCTCTCATCATTGTCTTGTCTGCTTGAAGTCAGGTGAGGATGGATAGAGAACGGACAGAGAGGCTACAGTTCCTTCATTTCAGAGGGACCTTTCATCCTATCACACCCGGACAGATCAAGGTGTCCAGAAATTGTGTTCACACAGCCAGCAGATCTTCAATACCAGATATGGAAGTGGTCAAGGGCTGGATTATGATTAGATGTCAGTATAGTTCATTCTAACCGCAACACTAACACAAGCAATATGAAAAGCAAAATGTAATACAGCCGCAGGCTTCACATAATAGCCATTATTAGTGCAAACATACAGAGATATAATCTCAGAAAATCCAATTTTTGGAAAGGAGTCACAGACAGCTGATGGAATGAAAACTCACATTATTTCTCCTCATCTTAAATTGAGGCCACAGAAGAAGTTAACTACAATCAACTAGAGCTAAATGTGGCGCTGTAGCAGCTGTTGGAACAGCACAGAGACAAAAGAGGCCACCATCTGACCAATTTGAAGTCAGTATTTAGTTTGATAGATCCTCTATAGTGATGAGAAAAACAATGACAATACATGAATGCAGGCCCCCTCTCTCTCTCTGGGCAACACTGATGGCATTAAATTTGTAACTGAAAAGATTAATTGTAAACAGCCTGACTAGCAATCCGCATGGTGTCGTTGCTGATTAACAAGGTGGCGAGAGTGCTGCTGCTCTGGTGTTCTGGGAGACCCTGAGTATCCCAAAGTCTCAAATCAGTCTTTGTCGTGGCTGAAGCCTTGTTGTCGGGCTCGGTTCCAAACTTAGACCTTGACTCGGGAGCAGATTAGAAGGGACGGCTTCCAGGAGTCCAGTGGTCGTACTGGAATTGGGCATAGCTCATCACAATAACAAGGACACACGAGAGGAAGAGAAGAGGCCATGTGGATGGAGTGCCTGGGCTCTGCGTGGCTGGATCACAGGGCAACAGTGCCCCCTGTGATCACCGGCAGAACTGAAGCGAACACCCCCAACCGGCTTTACACGGATGAATGCTTATAAACAGTCGAAGCTCAGGTCATTAGTCACTTTCATGGCCAGGTAGTCCAGACAGCTTTTTCTGCTCACTGTTTAAAGGATAAAAGAATCAAAGCTGTGTGTTGAATGGCTGATGATATCACAACCTGAGGCTGAATTTACTTTTCATGATCCACCTTCAAACTAGGAGTGTTTTGGTGACAAAAAAATAGCAAAACAACACGATTAAGCCACCTTGAATGCCTAAACAGGCCGTTTGTCTCAGTTGACCTGCCTTCAAAAGAAAGAAATTGCTAATTGCTTCCACAAGATCCATGCCTCAGTAGAAATTCCTTCACGAAAGTCTCTTGGTGATTACTTTTGGAGCGGTGCCTCCACACTGAGGACCAGCTGACAATACATGTCTGGGACTTGATCCGTGTCTCAGTAGAAATGCTGCACAAATAAGAACCTGGGGAATTTCTGGAAGTTCAAGCTTCAGTGAGCTTCGCTTCAGAGAATGGGAGTCTCAGTGGCTTTAGTTCTGTGCAAGATGCGTCTCCAAAATAACCTTTTGCCAAATTATATTCTGAGGAGGAGGAGAGAGCGGGTCTGACGCAAACTCACCTTTGCAGGAGGAGAGAACTTGTTTGATACAGCCAACGGCAAACTCTCATGTCTGTGCACAAACGGAAATGCACGGGCCTCTGAAGACGGGTGTTTGGCAGCAAAGCACAGCCGGCCATGGACTTGGAGGCATTGCAAAGAGCATCACACGCGTGCACACATAGCTATGACAAAATGTTACAACTGATTACAAAGTGGTAATTGTTTGCTTGAAAATGAGAATGATCACAGGATTTCTCTGAAGGAAAAGGCATCCCCGAATCCTTTATTTACAGAGGGAAATGTTTCATTTACAAATCCTAACTTTCTCCAACAACGAAAATTCATGGCAAACTATTATTCTCATGACAGTTCCAGCTCTGCCGCTTCATATCTCCACTCCACCATCAATCCGCCACTCCTATCTCTTTTCATACCTCGACTTCCCTCTGATCGTCTCTTGATCTCTCTTTTGGTACATCAATGCTTTACCTCTCTACTCTCCCCCCTCCCATGCTCTCCTCTGCTTCTCCTATACAGCCATTTGACATCTCCTCTGTTGCTATTGCTACCCTGCCTCTCCAAGCTGTTCCCCGCTCCCCCTCCCCTCCTTCTTCCTCACCTCTCTTCCCATTGGCTACGGAGCCTGTTTCCTGCCAGGCCCCAGGGCTTATTTCCTGTTTGTCCTGGCGCAGGGGGCAACTTGTCCAGAGAGACCAACTGCTTGGTCGCTGCCAGCTGTGAGCACTTGGCACAGCTTGGCATGCGGAGCTGGGTTACACCTCCGGAGACCGAGTGCGGGCACCTACATACACAGACTTGTGCATGCACGCGCGACTACACACGCTCACGCCAGTGCTGCCATCTGCCCTCTACAACTATGGGCCACAAGGTAATGTGATGTAAGATGATAAATGAGCTAGTTTAGCCTGATGTAATCATAAAGTGTGTGTGCGCCGAGCGTGTGTGTGTGTTTGTGTGTGTCTTTGCAGACAGCAATTGGCGATAAAAAACAGTCCCGTTTGACAACCTTCTGTTGGTTCAGATTAATCAAAAGCAAACCTGAGTCGCAGACCGCCAGAGAGAGAGTACGCTACTGGTTTTAACAAGATTTCACAATCCAAAACCCCATAAGATCACATGAAGTGGTGCAGTCATTACTTATAATTTACAGCGGCGGTTGGGGTTAAATCTAATGAATCTAATGACTTACAATTTGGTTGCTGAATCCAAACATGTCACAATCCACTTTCCAGCTTCCAGAATGACACCCAAGTGACACAGCCAGAGACTTGACACTTAAAAATGAGACACATGCTAGCTGCTAGACATGTAATACTTATACTTCCCAGAGTCTCTCCCGATGCCCCACCACCACCCCACCTCTCACTCAGGCGTCTGCAATCAAGAAAAAAATGTGATTTCCCACCGTGGCACAATTAGTGTGATAACACCGTTGTTAATGAGAGCTGAACAAGTTTTTTTTTTTTAAGAGGTGGCATTCATACTGTTGGATAATTAAGAAGAGAGTCAACTTGGCAAGACTGGTGTCACCAACACACTGGGAGCACACACACTGGCACACACATGAACATACACATGTGTATATATAGGATCTCAGGAGATCCTATATATTATATATATATAGGAGAATTATGCCTGTGTGCATACAAGATGTGAAGACATGAAACCAGACAGCTGGAGGTAAAGGAAGGCAGGGATAGGAGTGTGTGTGTGTGTGTGTGTGTAACAGAGAGAAGTGATATGAGTAGAGGTGGGGGTTCATGAGATTAATGCTGTGCTCACACTACGGGCGACACAGTAACAGAGTGACCAGCTAGATTATTGCCGAGTCACTGCTCAAACGCTTGTTAACATAGTTATGTCATCCTGGGTTTGTGTGTGTGTGCTTGCCACAAAGCATCTTGACTTAAAAAATAAATCAAGGATTTTGATTAATGCCTGAGCCTCATTTTAACATCACATTTTGCCGCCTAATTACATCCATGTGTAGTGTGCACTGCAATGCACATAAAGCTCGTTTAGCATTAGCTAGCTAAGCTTGATACAGCTAAAGATGCTTCTCCGCATCATTGGCGTGCTGAAAAATTTGAGGCCAGCTCAACTTTTACTTGTAACGGCTTCCATTGAAAATGATTTCAAGTTTATTGAGGTGTTGCTCCTAGTGTGAACACAGCATGAGGCCTTGTTCAGACTGCCAGCCCAAATCTGTTTTTTGGCTTACCCATATTGTATCCAGATTGATTTTTAAAAAGTCTGGACAACAACAAAAAAGCACATGAAAAGTCATTTTTGCAAATTGGATCTAAACCACATTTGGAGGTGGTTTGAAATAAGATTTCAATCAGATTGCTAGAGATGCGTCAATCCGGACACTCTGGCCGGCCAAATCAGATTCCAAAGTGTCTTTGAATGCATCACACAATGACTTCATATCATAGGCTGTATATAAAGATGGACAACATAACAGCCTCCCAAAAGTGAAGCCAAAACATTGCAATCTTCCCCTGGGGACTGGCTGCAAAACTCAAGTTCATGTCAAATACATTTTTCCCAAAGATGATTTCTGCCATTTAAGGTAGTTTTTATCTCGTTCATGTACGTTAAAGTGTTCGTTTTTTTGATAAGTTTAGTTAAAACTAGCAATTTGATGTTAAAAAAATCGGACTGAGGTCATGATTGACAGCTGTGTGTGCCAATCGGTATGCCCGCTATCGACAGTGCTGCTTGCGATTGGTTGGACGGGTGTATGGGCAGGAACTGAATACCACAGACATCGCCATTGCACAGACCCCGGCTCAACATGAGGTCACCAGTTCAAGATGGCAGTGTCTTATCCGGGATAATTTGGTTTCATTTTTGTACATCCAAAGTGACGGATGGAATACATGCTGCTACAAGCAGAGCACTATGGAGGACCACATGGAGAACTACAGTCCATGAACAAATGCCAAAAGAAACTGAAATAAATAACTACGATTTGACAGTGTGACTTTTTGGAGACCGATGAAAGGAATTTCATTTCTCATGCTTCTGTGTTGGAAAGCCGTATCAACGGCACTGCTACGTATATACTGATGCCTATGTCGTTACCCCAGCAACCCAAGAATATAGGATGCTGATGTCTGGTGACACAAATCTGATCTGATCCCTTGCATATAACACTGCAGACAGTCTGTCTTAGAGCTCTGATTCGCCTACATTATGATTGTAGCCTCAAAATCTTATTTTAAGTCTCCTGTCTAGTTTCCAAAAAATCTTATCAATGGCAAGTTACCCAGCGTATTCATTTCATAGTTCTTAGAAGTTACAAGGTTTTTCCTCAAAGTACACCACTAAGCTCGCTCATTGAAAGCACTGAACTTCAGCCTCACCAGTGATAAGGAGCGCTGGAGGCCATAAAATCTACACAATCACTCCAACAATGTTCTCATCTCCCACTATCGGCACTATAAGCCATGTGTCCATACATCAAACAGCAGGCCCCACAGCTGTTGGCAAGATAATGTAAGTCCTTGACATCAAATGGAATACAGCTATTAATACCATATCTGCCTATGTGCAGACACATAATGAGCCACTTGCCCCGAGGTAAGATGGTGTCTTGTATGAGGAAGCTTAAAGTGTGTAACGTTGAGTAAGGCTACCACATCGCATTAACTGTTGCTGCTGCTGCCAATATCTCTATTCCCACGGCATCCCTCCCCATCACCGCCCCTCACATCAGCCTGTGGGATGTTTGTACAGCACAGATGTGTGTGCGTGAAACGTGTTATTCCACATGCGCGCAGCAGGAGACTCACTCTACAGTTGTGTAACCATGGCAATGTCAGAGAGACGCAACACTGCCTGGGATGAGGTGTGTTTGTGTTTGCTCGAGGGGGGAGTGGGCATTGGCCACCACTAATACAAACAATAGCAGGATCAACAGGATGGTTCCTGCTAGATCTTGAAATTCGTACCCGCTGCAAGGCTGCCCACATGAGAAGTGATTTAAGAAAGACTTTTTTGCAATCATGGCAGGCAATAGAAAAATGGAGACATAAAAACATGAGGCACCAGTTGGTCTTTAATCACCAAACAGATGTAGTTCTGCATCTTTAGTGCAGCACTGATATGATTGGCTGTGCTAATCAAGTGATTGTCTAAAGGGGTACTCCAACAATTTTACACATGAAGATCAGATTACCCATCATGAGCACTAGTAATAGAAAGATTTCTAAAGTTCGAAAAACACACCACTAAAGATGCCATCAGTGTTATCTTAGCTTTTGCTTGAGACTTACAATGTGTTACATAAACTTGCGTTTCAAGCAGAAGTGTCAACTTTTAAGGTGGTGGCCATTTAGAATGCAGAGAGTAGGACTGTGTATTGGCTAGGGCTGCACGATAGGAAGAAAAAAAAAATTGCAAAATGAGTCGTAATGGCAGTGGAAATGGCCATTTTTGCATGACATTTTTGCTAGGAAATCAATTTGATGATGCCATGATTTTTTTGTGATTTGTTAAAGGTAAGCATGTTCTCCTACATCTGAAACAAGATTTGTAGGCTGGTGCATCTCTATAGCACCACAATGCTTCATTTGTAATGATGTGTTGTGACACATTTTACCTTTATTTAAAACAAAAAATGCTGCTTCTGCATTTACGATATTGCCATATTGCATTTTTGATAATATTTTAGCTAGCAGTGTGCCCTTTTTGACGCTGCCTGTCTCATAGGCGTGCTACCTTTGAGTTTATGCAAGTGACTTCTTGTTATGTTGAAGTGAAAGAGTGAAATGGCTGAAGATAGATTACAATACTGAAGGATGTAGCAGTCAGAGAGTTTTATCACAACGTGAACTATTGCCACAAATCTTTGTATTGAAATTATTATCTACAATACGGTAGTGTTTTTAAGAATCAATACAGTATAACAAAACCTGATATCACAATTAGTGCTGCACGATTAATCTAATCGCAATCACGATGTCAGGCTGTGCGATTACATAACCGCAAAAAAGGCTGTGATTTGCGATTTAATGTAGGCTAAATAAATGTTAACGTGTGTGCCTGTGAACGTGACTGCCTCTCCTGTAGTGTGTGGAGTTTGTTGACATCACGCCCACAAGCTATCCTGGTGCATGCAGCCGGCGTGCAGCAGTGACCTACACAGACGCTGAAGAAGAGCATGAGCTCGACCATGAACAGGCTGAGTTGGTGGCGAAAATAACGTCTGTTACATGGCGACACTTTGGATTTAGGTATGGCGACGCTGAACAGAAAGACGTGCCGTGTAAGTGTAAAAGTTAAAGTCGCCACGTCCTGCAGCAACACAACCAATCTATATCAGCACTTGAGACGGGACGTGGCGACTTTAACTTTTAAACTTTTACACAGCACGTCTTTCAGGCACGGCGACGTTGGACAGAAAGACGTGCTGTGTAAAAGTGTAAAAGTTAAAGTCGCCACGTCCCGTGGCAACACGACCAATCTATATCAACACTTGAGACAGCACAGCACAGGGAAAAAGTAGGAAGAGTGCATGTGAGAGAAAGCCGAGCTGTGTAATGTTCAAGACAAAGAGACAACTGAAAGCCGCCAGAGCCTCATAAAACAACATCCAAGCACAGTTAAGCAAACAGGGAAATCATGGACTCCATAACAAATGAAAAATTGAGCAATTTTGCTTGGTTTCGGCCCACTTGACATGCTGCTGTGTTGTGCTATGGCGCTGGAATTTGTCATTTACGTGACAACGCCTGAACGCAACATATGCTCACTCTGTACAGTTCCGTGCTGCGCTGCTGTGTGAGCAGCGTGTTTGACTGTGCTTAGTCTGTTGATGGTCATTGACACACTGTCTGTCCATGTCAAAAACTATGTCAGGTCACTGCCCCCTAATATAATGTAGGGGAAACACTGAATCAAGCAAAAAGACTCATGATACCATTTATTTATTACATTTTATTGTAATTATATTGTAATCGCAATCGCAAATCGCAAATTGCGATATTGTCCACCATAATCGCAATCGCACATTTTTACCAAATCGTGCGGCACTAATCACAATACTCGTGGATTTTCTATAGTGTTTTCTTACACCCCAGCAGAGAGAGTCAAATGCAGTGGTACTCAATCTATGGCTCGCAGTCCAGATTTGGCCCAAGACAGGATGCAGGGTGGCCCGCATCACGCTCTCTAATTCCAGATGACAATAAATTGATTTATACTTGGAATTGTTTTATACTCTGAATGTAAATAAGGTACCTGAGTGCATACTAAAGCATCAAATAGAACTTGTTTATAAAGAAAAAATCTCAAATGTTCTTAACTCCTACAAAACACTCCTGCGTACAGCAAACCTCAGAAGGTTGAAAACAATTGAATTTAATTTATTAAATATACTCATAAATATTTTTAATGTTTGTTTATGACCTGGCCTCTTGCCATTTTGCAAAACTGGCCTTCAGGCAAAGCAAGTTGAGTATCCCTGGTCTGATGAAAGATGATATCAAGGATCCAGGGTTTTGGGGATGTGACCTCTGTTAGTGACTTCCGCATTATTTTCTATCTATCTACTTACCTACCTATATATCTATCTACTTCTGCAACGTCCAGTCACTGGAGTACCCCTTTAAGCAATTTATTCAAGTAAATAAGTCAAAATTAAAGTCCGGGCAAAGCCAAAATTGAATGTTAAAAAAGTCGCCAAGTATACAGAATTAGGTTTCTCTGAGATGATGTGGGTGTGTCCGCTCATGTATGACATTATGCTCATAATGTCCTTCTATGCAGAAGTAGGGATAAGTCAAACATGTACAAGTCATAAGCAAGTCTCAAGTCTTAACTCTGACGTCTCAAGCAAAGTTACTGTGGTGAAAATAAAGCAAGTCAAGTCCTTCCAATACGTCAAGCAAGACAAGTCAAGTCATATGAAATTCTGATGCTTTGGTCCAATATTCACTTTCTGGCTTAAGTCTAATCAGTCAGTCAGCTAACAAGTTAGCAAAACAGACACATTCAGGTACCTTTCTTTGTGGGTGTTGTAGTGACAGATGAACCATCTCTCGACTTGCTACCTTCATCAACAACATAATGCTTGAATCCATATATTATTTCTTGACTGACCCCCTCCATGATAGCTCCCAAGTAGCCTCATGGTTGGCCTTTGCCAATCTGCTGCTTCCTAGTCAGGTTTGTGTGCATTGCACTAGAATTCACCCAATCATGTTTCAAAAGCAAAACATAACTTCTCAATATCTTAAAAATGCAAATATTCAATTAAAAATTTACGTCTTTTCAAGACATGTGTCTTAAGTCAAGTCATGAATACCAAGTCAAGATCAAGTCACGTGTTTTTATCAGTGTTAGTCAAGCATATCTCACTTTATGTGACTCAAGTCCTCCACCTTTGCTTCTATCTCAATAACCAGTGTAGTATATGCATAATTTGGTGGGTTGGATGTCACCGACCACTCACAGACAACAACACTGGTATATTTTTATCGATACGCCTAACTCTGCATCCCTCTGTGTATCAGCTCTGGTAGTTTCCAGCTACGCTCCTTCAAGTGGTTGCTTTTAAAAGTACCCCGGGTTTTAACAGATCTGGGGAAAACAGCACTTTCCTACTCTGCACTTTTGACATGTAACAATCTTCAAAAAGATCTAAAATTAGCAACACTTGTATCCATTGATAATTTTAAGGGCATCATAAAAAATGTGTTGTCAGTGCCAGCGTGTTTGAATAGTTGCTGTTTTATTGTGGATTTTTGTGTTGTATGTTGTAATTGTTGCATTTTAAATGTTGTTTGATTGGCTGCTACCTCAGCCAGGTCTCTCTTGTAAAAGAAATTTTCAATCTCAATGGGACTTCCTGGTTAAATAAAGGTTTAATGAAAACTAAAAAAATAAGAAGGTTATGCATCACACCGAGGCTTCCTGTGGCAAAATGGTGTAAACGCACAGGCATCAAGCAGTTAAAGTGAATAACTCAATCGCATCTCCACTGTCACTTTATATAGGCTGTTTCCTTTTACAGACACACATAAACATTTTTTAATCACGTAAGATGTCCAGTCCACTCAAGGCATAGTGAATCTGCCTGCCTAATGTACAAGACACATTTGGGAGCTGGGGGAAAGTTTTCTGAGATGTAAGTGAAGGATCAGTCCATTAAGTCATTAGTGTGCGTAATCTGCAGGCTTAGTTAGGGAAAGAAAAAACATTAGGGGAATAATAATAAGCAGGCATTATGAACGGCAGCACACAGGCAGCCGACGAGCCGAGTGGAGACAGAGACACCTAAAGATGTAATCCTGTGCTGATGTATACACGATATTTTTGTGTAAAAGTGTGCGAGGACACAGTGTTGGTGTCCAGATCCCTTGTGTGTGCATGGGTGAGGGTGTCTCAAGTGTTATTGCTTTGTTTCAGACATGCCCGCATATCTGAAATGTGTATTGTGCGCAAGTGTGCGTACGTGCACAAAGTCATGATGCAACCCAAAACACCACACACCACACAGCGCAGCAGCACGGTAAGATGACTGTTTCAATTGCCTCCAATTGCATCAGGTCAAGCGGAACGCGTCTCGCTGGTGACAGAATGATAAAACAGATTTTTTTTTTTTTCTCCCAATGAAACGGCTGACAGAGAGAACGAGAAATAGAGACTTGGAGAGATCTGAAGCTTCTCGGTAAGGAGAGCTTCAATTTATGGCTTTTTATAGTCAAGTAATTAACTTAATCTAAAAATATTCAATAACCCCTGCGATTATTCACAGAAGATAAATCATTTTTTGACAGAACTATTTCTCTGGATCATTTCAGAGCTCTATTGCTTTTTATCAGGAGCAATGAGAAAATCTCTGGTAATACGGCGAAATAAGATCAGGCCGGATGCAGATGAAAGCACAGCTATTGATTTTCAGCTTGACATATCCTATTGTCATGTACCGACAATGGTCTCTGCGGTTTCTATGGTCATCTCCACACTGTCGGCCAAAACATGCAAGATTCAAAACACAATAAAAAACACAAAACAAATGTGGTTCAATCCCATTGCAAATGGTTTTCACATGGCTTAAGGAGATTTTCTGTAATCATGTTTACAGTCTAAAAATTTCATGTATAACTGGAAATAATTTAAAAAAAAAAACATGTCCTGTTTTCTGCCACATATTTTTATTTAAGTTAACAACTGCATGCCTGATGAAATCAATTTATTTTAAATGGCTGAAATACTTCCTCCCTTTCATATCACCTCTGGGTTGAAACCATATTCTCTTTCAGTAAGGTGCACTTCGGTTGGTTTGATTCTGTCAGACACAAGTGACACATCAACATATCTGTCCAAATACTCAAAAAATATAAGACATAAATTCAATCTGCTACCTGACACTTTGGAAACAAAGATCATTCTGCTTTCCATTTCCTTTCCTAAACTAAAATAAGCATCTTGTGGTTGTAGGCCTCCACCAACCAGTCAAGCTGCAGTTTACATCCTCATCTGTCCAGACTCATATGTAGCCATGACAGCAGACAATGCCTCAAATATAGGCGTTGCTGCAAAGACGGAATTAAAATACTTCAAAGATATTTTCCCCCTGGCAGCAGAGAAGATCTATACAATCAGCACAGTTTAAAGATGAACACCCAAGATTAGTATCACCAATTCAGTATCCGACCAAATGTCTCCCCTTCTGTTCCTGAGTTGTGACACTGAGTAACGGCCAGAAAAGTATGAAGTGATTTTAAGCAAAACAAAATGTCTAAACAAGCCACTGTGGGGTAAATGCGCAAACTTGTTCCAGACCTGTGTTCTGGACTAAGAATAGACCAATGTCCAGTGCACATTATCTGTTTGGATTTGGCGATCCATTAATTCTCAATACAATATAAACATGCTCACCATAACAAAGAAGGGCAGCAGCACTGTCCATATGGAATCATTACTCCAATCAGCAAATTTAGTTTTACATGCTAATACTTCATGCTTTTTTGACATGCTTCCATAACACGGTCAAATACAGTTTGCTTCTCATTCCACACACCTGATTCCCATTACCTGGAGCTTTCCTATAAGCCCTTCACACATGAGTGCTCCACCCTCTGTTCAGTTAAAAAATTGCATGTGTATATTTAAATCTACCTTGTGTTCAGATAAGGATAAAATAAAATAAAACTACAGTATGGCTCCAACAAAGAGTTTTTACAGAATGTTATGATGTCGCTGTGAAGTTGACCTTTGACCTCTTGAATATAAAACATCATTACTTCATCATTTTATCCTGATAGATATTTGTGTAAAATGTTTTTGAGGCATCATGTTTTCTGGGGTCATACTGACCTTTAAACACCAAATTCTACTCAGTCCAACACTGAGTCCAAGTGGACGTTTGTGCCAAATTTGAAGAAATTCAATCAAGGCATTCTTGAGATATCAGGTTTGCAAGAATGGGGCGTATAAACAACACAAAAATATAATGCCTCTGGCCACGGCTCATACAAAATGTTGTATACTAAAGTAGCTCCTTTTATTCTAACAAAAAAGTATCACATTATTTTGTACAATCTGTAAAATAACTCCTTGTTGCTGAGAAAGACTATTTTATATAGAATTGCTTGCATTTCTGATTGTGTCATAAAGTGTGTTTTCATCAACTTATTTTTCTGCTCAAAAAACAAATCTCAGCTAGGCATTAGATATCTGGAGACATTTTTGGACCACAGAATTAACAAATACATTTTGATGATAGATAACTACATAAACTACTGATTTGTTCTGAGAAAGAACACACAGAAGAATACGTAAAAGGCTCCTGGAAAAGTTGTTGGTAGATGGATACACTGAAACACATTAAAACAACCAGAATAAGAAAATATAGGTACACATGCATTGCCATTTTATGTTTTGTGATACTGTACCAATTCTCAAAAACACTATTAATTTTTAATTAATAGTTTACATGTAAAGATTTGTGGCTATGGTTAGTTTTGTGTTGGGTTTAAACCGTTGATCGCTGGATCCTCGAGTGTTGTAATATATCTGAATGAATGAATATTTTTTATTTTGGTTACATACAGAAAGATTATTTCACACAAATTTTCACAGAAAGTAACCAAAAGAGGAATAGGATGAAGCCCCAGGCTTATTTTGGCCTATCCTATATCTTATCTTCAGCTATTTGACCCTTCCAACAACAACAGCAACATATCAGCAGCATAAACTTAAAGAACATGGACCTATGAAACAAGCAAAAATCATACAGGGCACATGGCTAGTATTTAGTACAATTTTACTAAGATTAGATTAAAAAAATTGCAATATATACCTTGTCTTACAGTATCACAATATATTGTAATATTAAGAATCATAATCTGTTTTGTTATATGAATTGTTTTACCAGATTCTTACCAATACAAAGCCATAAACAAGACATCTACAATGAATCCAATCTATCGCCCCGTAAACATGGTATTCTCTAAGGTTTAGACTTATTTATAATTCAGTGGCCTTAAAAACGTATCAGTACGGCTGCCAGGCAATACAGTTTCAAAGAACAAAAAGGTAAAATGTGCATTCAAGTAAAGATATGAGAATACTGAATGCAACCTCTTTAAGGAGAAAGAAGTAGACGATGAATGTAAAGTGGCAACCATCAAACGTCTGAAAGAGAAGAACATATTTCAGGGGAATGAGAGAGAGACATTTATACAGAGAAAGGTGGAGATAGACAGAGACTGAGGGTCAAAACCACACAGCTGATTCAATTTCTGCCAGCCCAAATGCTATTACTTAACCCCAGAAACATGGTGATTGCGTTCCAAACCAAATAGAGGAGTGGAGAGTGAGACAAAGCTCGAGCTGGGAGAGAGACAAAGAGATAAGGTGTCAAAGAAAATTGAAGAACAAATCTCAAACTGTCTGGGGGAAAATAATGCCGAGTCAATAATCTCAGCGAATGATTAAAGCAGGAGAAATTAGAGAAAGCAAAAGTAGATAAGCAACAAAGTAGAAGAGACAGTGTTCCTGCTGGATGTCAGCAGCTGTGCTCAGGCAATCACTAAGCAGCTCATTAGAGCTAATAACAGCCGTTAATCAGAGGGAGACTTAGAATAGAAGGCTCGACCAACGGTGGCCAGACCATGGAGAGAAAGAAGCCGATATTAGTTAACCGCCAACTGGCCAAGATCCACTCCACAGATTGCTCAATCTATAGACGGACAAACGACCAGAAGAGTGGATACAAAGACAGGGAGAAGAGGGATCAACGGGATAAGCAACAGACAACGCTGGTTAAAAGTTTTAAATGTAAAGCAGGTGTTCATCCCTCCAGTAGAGTTCCAGAGACTTATAGAGTCGATGTCAAGCCGCATTGAAGCTGTTCTGGCGGTATGGGGTGGCCAAACACCTTACTAAGACATTTTAGACTGTTGTTTTTTTCTTTTACAGCTGGGGTAGGCAGTTTTATTTTACCATCATTAGGCAAAAATCTCATTATAAAGTTTGAGCACATTGTAATTCAAGTGGTCTGAGAGAAAACTAGACTCCTGCAACTCCTCTTGGCTCTGTTTGCAGGCTTCTGAAAATCTTGCCTGTAACAAGAAACTTGGCTCATCTCAGGTCATTTCAGAGAGAGGGCTGTTCTACAAATGCAGATGCACGTGTACGTCCTTTCAGATGGTAACAGCCTGATTCAATGGTGGAGAATTCTGCAGAGAAAGTTGCTATTCCAGCACTGGCAACAACTGCCTTCATTGCAAAGCAAACCAAAAAAAGTGAAGACAAACTTATCAAAAGAGAGTCTAAAACAAAATTTAAAAAGCGTTCATATCGGCAAAGCATTTCAGAGATGAAGAGAGAATGTTACTAATAGTTTAGCCTTCTGCTAACAAGTTTGCATTTACGTAAAGTTCACGTTTATGTAGCAAACATTGATAAGAGCCTTGAATCAGTGTGTCCTACACCTCACTCCCTGCCGCTGGAGACCACCTAGCTGGGAGGAGAGTAGGCAGCAGCTCTGGAAACTGACTCTCAGGCAGCAGCCACAGCAATATAAAATCAGCCACCGCAAACCCCAGCTGAGGGGGTACAGACATCCGTGTCTCCCTGCCAGATCGTGAACTTTCTGTTGCTGCCATCACACAAGTTAGACCCAGCACTGCCCTGGCCACCTGCCCACTGTGACACACGGAACTAGGGGGTTCGCGCCTGGCTCCCAGGAAGTGTGCCGGGTGTTGAAGCCATTTTTTGTAATGGCGAAACAATGGAATGACTCCCGAGCCTTACACGTGATGCCTTTGGGCTCAAAAAGACTTTTTCCCATAGGCTTAAATTGGGAAAGAGACGTCTGCATATCAGTGGATACATTTTCTTGAGCCTAACAACACTTGCGATATGACTTGTTTCACTATCAAGATTTGGTCCAATAACATTTGGAAAGTCTAGAAGAGCCACAAGATAAATTCTTTTCATCCCCACTTAAGTTAACGAAGCGCTAAACTGGAAGTAGCCAGCTCAGCCAGTGGAAGTCTTCAAAGCACTTGGGCCCAATGTTGCAGATGAACATCTGGCATCAATTATCCGGAATTCAAGCCTTTCTAGCTTCATGTGCCACTGAGCAACTTTCATAGAAATGAACAGGGTCCGGCCTCCAAAGCTGTGTCCAAATCTCTTAATACATCCATGGTTTGTGCTGGCCAAATTCAAGCCTCTCTCTTCCGGGCAAAGCCATCCACAGCGGCAGCGAGCAAGGCATGGGGACTGTGGGGTGGCTAGCTCTCTACTTGCCTCATATTTGGTCTGATAAACAGACAGAGAGGATGGCAAGAGGGACAGGATTAATGAGCTACGTGTTACTCCACAATTAAATATGCCCCTCGTTGTCTAATGGGAGGGGCTTAGGACAGAGAGGGGAGAGGCCGGAGCCTTGGGACAAGGGTGCATTTTCAAACACTACCTTTTTTTTTTTTTTGTCTTTTTCAGATTTCTGCCTACCCCAGCTCTAATTGGTCGCCGGTTTGTGTATCAAGTCTCCTAAAATTGACACTTTGTTTCTATGACCACACATGTTGTGCCAATCATCATATAACGATTCAGCACTATAAGTCCCCTGATGTGAGGACGCAATTGAAATACAGATGAGCACAGCATAGCACAGCATGCCTCACTGTGCCACAGCTAAAGCTCCATGCCAGCCGACAAACAGCAGATCACAGAGGAGATACGAGGGGAAATGCAGAGAATAGAAGGCGGATATAAAGACAAGACAGGGGAAGATACAACATAATGCTGAAAGGGCCAAAAGTGAAAGCTGAAAGTAAAGCAAACTGCTGCTCACTGTGAGACGTACTGCCAACCTAGAACATAACATTCAGGCAGAATACGACAATGAGATTTCAGTTTCAGAAAAAGGAATCTTAATTTATAGTTTCTAGGGTCGTTCAATTTCAGGTTTCTGTTTTGATCCAGTCTGATGAGACTCTTTTCGTTATATAGGAGGTATCAGCTTGAGTCTGTGTTCAGTGTGTGTGTGTGTGTGTGTGTGTGCCTGTATTAGTAATAGCTCACCTCGCCAGTCTGTGCCCTGTGTTTGTGTGTGTGTGGTGTTACACTCCTGCAGGCATTTCATCACAGCTGACTGACAGTATGTTTCCATCTTCCAAGCTTTGTCCCTGGGTGCTCCACCAAGCCAGTCTATCTGCAGTCTATCCACCAAGCCCCTCAACGCACACACACAGACACACACGCACAAAATGACAATGCAGGTGCTGTGTGTGTGTATGTACGAGTATAAGTGGTACCTGCCGCACCTTGACTTTCTCAAAGAGACATCCAGCAGAGCCCACTCTCTTTCTCTTTCTGTTCTGACGCATTGTTCCCACCGTGTTTCTATATAGTGATATAGGTTCTCTAATACCCTACTTGTGGTACATTAGCAGTATTAAGTTGTCTGTCACAGTCAGCCCCCCGTCAGGCTCTCACATTAAAGCCAGTTGGCCTCATTTGCATCAAAAGAAGCGAGGCATTTTACGTCAGCATATGTAAAATGGATCATACATAAAGACCAGCACAGACACATTATCCAAATAACACAGAAAAGGATATATGTATAAGCACATGTGTGTATAATTAGTGAGCTTTATCCAATTTAAGACGCAGTGTATCGGCAAGCTTTATCCAATTTAAGACTTTTAAAACATTTTATTGCCAGTTAAAGAGAAATATTACACACATTTCTACTGGTTTACTAATTCCGATGTGGAAAAAAAATACAGCTGTAAAATAAAGAATGTAGAACTGAACTCTTAGCAATGCTCAGTGATTGAAAAACACATTAAAACGTGAAAGAGAACCGGCTCCAAACTGTCTGGTCCATGGGAATCATATGTCTCTGAGCTTATCAAGTCCTCTTATCGATGCTAACATGTCTTTTGGACAGTTGCTGATGGACAACAACAACTTCAAACCCACCAATCAATAAAGGAACAAACAGTCTTAAGTGTGGCATCATTTCCTGAAGAAATATGACAACAGTGTTGCTTGTAATTTCTGTGAAATTATAATGTCAAGTAAGGATGAAAACACCAGTAAAATGCTGAAGCATTTTTTGGCGTAACATGGACCGAAATTCCAGGAATGCCATGATTTTGACACCCTGTGCAGGAGTGCCACTGCTTCCCAACCGAGCAACATGTCCGTTACTGAGGTTAAATATCATATACTCTGCTATAATAACATAACCACAATGCAGGCAGGCTTGGCAGGTTTTTTGGGTTATTTTTTGACCTAAGAAAACCTTAACGAATACAAATGCTGTACAAATATTCTCTCACTTCATCTACACAGTGTTTAGACTCAGCAATAACAAAACAGCTGAGTTGATGCTGAAAACCTGTGAACTGAAAAGGAAACAATAAGAGAACTGATAAAGAATTGGACTGATGATATGTATTTTTAAAGGCTTCAGGGAGATGCTTGAAACCCAACTGGACCCCAACCCCTTTCACTACTCTCCTCACAAGATGTTTGATCCTTCTAAAATTGGAAGCAAAGCACTCCACCATTCTTTTCTCATTGAGTCAGAGATGTTATGTATTTCTTAATTAGAAAAAAATCAATACACACTCAAAGGGTCCTCTTAAATATTTAAGAAGATATGGAGTCTCTTTTTGGACTTCTTTGATTCGCTACTGGAACCCCTCAATAAAGAATAAGGTGGTACCTATAAATGTTGCATAACAGCAGAGAGCAACCCCGCTGTTGTCTTTTCTCTTGCCTTTCCATTTCCCCTCTCGTTCTACATTAGTTTTAGTACTTAATATAATTATTTACTGAGGTTCTGTTCGCTTCCTTCCTTCCTTTACCTGAATGTATCTTGTAACCTGTAATCCTACGGATGGGTGGGTAGGGTGGTAGGGATGGAATCAGGGATTCTGACTTCAAGGTGTCAATAAATATGAACAGCATGAAGTCAAATCTACATGTTTTGTATCTTTTTTGTGGGATAAAGCCTTTGAAAATGAACAAAACATAGAATCAGACAGATGAGCAGAATCAATAATGACACTGGTATCAGTAAAATCTTATCAATTCCCATCCCTACACACAGGCATCGACTAATTCATGCCCACACAGAGTTTACACAAATTGTCCTAAATGCCAAGAAAGGGGTGCCAGTTGTAGTGAGGGCTTGCCCAATGAATATTCACTTAGCCATTTTCGTTGTTTGTTCCCCCACAAAAAAAAAAACAAGTAGAAACAAAACATGCATTTTAATTTAAATTGTTTTTTTTGTCTGATTAAACAAAGATGCAGTCTATGCCTCCCTCTGCCAGGACTGTCGTTACCCAGTTTATTGTAATGCCGGAGCCAGTGGTGCAGCACTAGACCACACCTGCTTCTTTTATTTGTGCATAAATGTAAATAAACGACTGAATAACTGTGTATTAAAATTACACATAAAAGTGAATAAATTACTGTGATATTGACAACTATGTTTTAGTGTGTAATTCTGAACATCCATCAAATTCTCCAGTCCTAGTGTTCGGTAAAACATCCCCTGGTGTGTAGTAAAAAAGCAGCTGGGAAAGAAAAGTGATATCCAGCATCTGTGTATAGTGAGGGAATCACAGTTGTTCATTGTTGGTGAAAATATAACAACTGCAGTGACTAAAATGAGTGTATAATAAGATGCATGCTTTTTTCCCCCCCCAACAAATTTGACAGTCTGGGCAAAGTGTAGGCTACTTACATTGTCCACCATGCTTTTTTAAAAGAAGGCAGGAGTAACCACAATGTGTTTAGCCAAAAAAATACATGAACATAATCTGAAAACAGGCTTTTTGTTACTCTCTCCATTTCCTCCCCTTGGTTTAACAGCATTTTTCTCAGTTTGTAAAGCATGTTTTATGACTACAGGACTGAGACAAACTCTTGAAAATATTGTAAAATGCCAAAGAAAAAAAATGGGTGGCATAATGTTCTTACTTTCTAAAAGCTGTGTGTATAATTTACAAATGTGCCTTAAGCAGACCAAGCAAGTGACAAAGAGCATATTTTAAATGGAAGTACACTTTTGTCTGTATTTGTGACAGCTTAACGAAGCTTCTGGTATGTGTCTGGGGATCTGAGGAGACTTTAAGAAAGGCTGGCTTAAACACACACACAAATACACACAGCAACTTCCACAGCACTATCAGGACCTCCATCATACAGGCTTACTGCTCTTTCTTCTCCTCATCCCCTCCATCTTTCCAAATAACCACAAGGGCACCTCTCCAAACCTTTCTGACTCTACAGTGACTATAGTGATGTCAGAGCTGTGTAGCTGTGTAAAAATTTTAAGGCTTTTCTTCTTTAGTAATTCACATTGCTATTTGGAGACAAGCCTCTGCTTCTGTTGCAATAAAATGCATTTCAATTTTAAAAGATAATTAACCTCAAACAATTTAGGTTTGTCGTCATGCTTCTTTTCCTACAGGGATGATGGCATATGTCTACAAAATCATCAAAAGCTGTTTAAGAACTGAGAGAACTTCTGTCAAGGCTAAATAAAAGCCTCTTAACTTTTCTTTTTTCTTCAAATATCAAAACAATACAGTGTCATGTTTCTAGTTGTGGTGCTGACCAAATATTCACCCTCCTTTCAGCTCTGTTTTGGTCTCCACCAACTCTGTCAACAAGGGCAAGTTCTGGCTTTTTAGCTACTCAATGTTCCACTATGCCCTTTTGGAACTTCAGCTGAGGTGGTACAAAAAAGGGACCAGGTACTAGCCACAACTTTTCAGAAAGGAAAACCAAAACAGAACAGTTTCAAGCCAGTTGAGTCGAGTCAGCCAAGCTGGGGCGGTACTATGCAGTGGAAATGACTCTGTGCCTCTCTGTCGGCTCCACCAAAGTTTCGCTAAATTTATGCTGTTGTGTCTATTTTACAAGTACTGGTGGTGCTTTTTGTGGTTGGTATTGGATGGTGGTATTGTGTGGCTGTGGGTCCCTCAAGGAGGTAAGGAACTCAACTCACCCGTCTGAAAACCTACCTCTCTTGCAACTCTGATAGCTGGCCAGGTTGAGGTTTTCAAATTTAAATGTGAGTAAACATTGAGGAAAAGATGGAAAAGATGGGCGCCAGCTACAATCATGACCACATAGACAAGCAATAGCCACTTTTGTGTCTACTTCTGCATCCACAGCTATATCAGAGGCACCATGGTAAGCACTGAGAAACCAAACACCAGCTGTGATCCTGATCATGTTGATCTTTCTGCTAAACTAGCAACCTGCTAGCCGTTGTATAGGCGTTGGATAATAAACTGGACATCCTTTGTGCCCACATCAGTTTCCATCGAAATATCAGGAACTGTAACATCCTTTGTTTGACTGAAACTTGGCTAAATCCTGGAATACCCAACAGCATTCAACCAGGTGACTCTTTTCTATATGCTGATCTGACAATGCAGGGGACTCTGGCAAGAACGGGGGTAGGTGTGCGCTTTATGATGAATGAGGACCAGTGTGACAGTGGGAATGTGAGGTTCCTGTTCCCCTGCACCAAAAGGGAAATAAAAACTCTGGATCACAGCAAGCCGTGCGCCATTCAGAGGCACCTACAAAGCGGAGTAGCTGCCTGTCTTTGATAAGAGCAACCATACGGCCATATTGTTAAGGTCAAGATCTGTAAGCAAACTACAACACATGTCCCCAGTGATGTGAGAGATGGAGCCAATCAAGAGTCTGGAGCAAGTTCAAGGACACCACTGTCAATTTCAGCTATGACATCTATGGATCTCTGCTAAAACAACAGAGGCAACTGCACCCAAAACTACAGTGAAATCATTCCACAACCAGAAACCATGGATTACCAGAACCATCCGGGGTGCCAAAAACACACTGTAGCTTATAAGTGAGGACTGCGGTCTGGACACATGGACAATAAAGCAGGAGCCTACAATGGAAAAAAAGGTAGTAAAGGACTAAATTACAATGCACATTTCGCAGGATCTTGTATGATTCTATGTGACTAATAAGTCAATGATTGATTGACTGATCCTTGTGTCAAACTCTTGGTTGGTCATTCAGAAAGACAGATGCATTCTACAACAAGCACTGCTTTCACCCAGTGTTCAGCAACACTCAGTACAGAGCTAATTGCTGAATCCTTCAAGAAATCCTTGCAGCAGAGAAGCTGTTGCTAGCCACTTTCTGCCTGCTATGACAAGTACAGCTTCACAGCAGAGGATGGTGATAGGGTACACCAGGCCATTCATCTCTTAGTTGATAAGAGGAAGGACTGCCTGGCTTGGCCGCTTCCTGACAGCATGGGGGCACTTTCTAAGTCTGTCATTTTCCCCCTTTTGAAAATCTTGTTTTCCTGCTCTGTTGTTTGTCCCTCTCTGTCATCCCTCATGCCCTCACTCCTTCTTACTCTTAAGCCTGCCAGGAGACACTCTAGCTGCTATTATACTCTACTTCTTTGTCTCCATTCTGAGTGGTTCTCTTTCACTCATAGTTGTCAAACCTTCACGTCTCCCAATTTTGTTTCGAACACACTACCTCATCTCTTTCCCATCACTTTCTCTTAACCTGCTCCCTTGTTTTCATCTTTCCTCAGAGTAGATCCATACTTAGACACTGGCATGCAGATTACATTATGGATCTGCCTGC
The DNA here is from genome assembly GCF_011397635.1 of Epinephelus fuscoguttatus. Lineage (NCBI taxonomy): Eukaryota > Metazoa > Chordata > Actinopteri > Perciformes > Serranidae > Epinephelus > Epinephelus fuscoguttatus. The sequence continues at coordinate 22,687,090 of NC_064773.1, read as the reverse complement.
AGATCAATGGCTGCTCCACATTAAAGGAGGACTGGCTCTGCTCCTTGGCCCGTCATGCCCCATCCTGGCCTTAATTAGATGACTTTTATTGTCGGCTAATGGGAGAGGCACCACTTTATGGAAGATAGGGAGAAGACAAAAGCAAAGTAATGCCTCACAGGTGGAGAACAAGAACGATAGACTCTCCAAATCAATTTCTGCTTTGACACGCAGGAGGCCTGCTAGATTGCTTAACAGTCCAGGTGGATACACAACAACTTTAGAGGTATTTTTTCCCTCCGTGGCATCAGAAGAGTTTATCAATAATCTACCAATTGGAACTTTTCAATTTGGATTAACAGTCAGATGTTAATGAAAGTTGGTGACAGGGGGAAAAGGGGGAGTGCTGCGAGGATGGAGTGGTTAAGAGGTCAGGCCATCGCTCCACATTGCATCATCAAAAGGTAAATGGAGTGTATGGCAGCTGAACAAGCACTGCAGTGCCAGACCAAGGCTGTTTTGTGACTCAGAAAAAGAAGCCAGAAAAACAGAGCCAGAGAGTTAAGAAGTAAAAACAAAAGGTGCATTCACACTGCAAGCTTTAGTGCTCAATACAATTTTTTTTGCTTAGTCCTAATGTTTTTTGTTTGGTTGTTCACATTATTTTTTAAATGTTGCCAATAACAGATTCCAGAGCAAACTAGTCATGGTCCTGAACTGTCTCACATGTGCAAAAAAAACCAATAACAAAGACAGCAGACTGTTGCACGGAAGTGAAGTCAACGTATATGGTTGATGTAAGTTGATTTGTCAGCAGATGATAACAAGGATGAGGATGAGGACAACAACAGCCAAATGTTTAATTATGGCTTTTTGTAGAGTGATGGCTGCTGCCTCTATACAGAGGTATGTGTGGATCTGGGGTCAGAGCCAGGAGTGGTGGGATCATGACGTAAATGGCTTCACTGAAACAGGTTTCATCCAATTTTCAGGTTGTCAAGGGCTCATTTAACTACATCTGTCAGCGCCGATTCTCCATCAGACTCTTGAGGCAAGACACACAGTGACATAAAAAGACGCATAAATGCTCATATGACTGTTAAGATAGAGACTGCATTGCAAATCTAGAATTACCACCTCACGCTTGTATGACTCCGCGAACCAATGAAGTTGCACACAAAACAGTTTACATCCATGTCTGTGAAAACATGGATGCTTCACACACACAACGATTCAGTATGTGACCAAATGTCTCCCCTTCTGTTCCTGAGATATGATACTGAGTAATGGCCAGAAAACTGTTTTTGCAGAACGTTATGATGTCACAGTGAAGTTGACAAGTGGACAATTGTGCCAAATTTGAAGAAATCCCTCAAGATGTTCTTGAGATGTTACATTCACAAGAATGGGAGGATGGACGAATGGCTATTGCTGGCACAGAGGCATAAAAACTGACCTTTATCTGATTTGGGACCACATATAAAGTGGGTAAAATCAGAATTGAGAAATTGGAAAAATCAGATTTCCAGTGATTTGTGCTGCTGGCACAATTATGAAAAAAACACATCTGAGTCGAATATGAGCCAAAAATTTAGATATGAACCACTTTAGCCTGCAGTCTATACGTAGCCAGAGAGACACTAACAAAGTGACAGATGTGAATATTGGAACAAACAACCAAATTAACACATGCAGGGGCAGCAGAGTGTTGGAATGATCGACTCTATCGCTATCTGATTTTGAGGGGAAGCATATACAGCAGGGCTATTTAACTATAATGTTCAGGGGGCCATATTTTCAGAAAGCTAAGGGTTCTGGGGTCAGACATTTTCCTGAGGTATTCTCATTGCACATGTATAATTGCAACAACACACAACCACATTTTCAAACTTTTATGTTGCTTCATTGCAATTTATATTTACTATTTACAATTTTATGATCTCAATTTACAACCTCTGTTCTCTGTGTAAACAGCCTGTAGTTAAGTCAAAAATGCAGATTTTTTTGTGACGACTGCTGCTCTTTGCCAGGTCATTCACGGCTTCCCAGTTGCGCTGCGGAGCACAGAAATTGTGTTTTATACAAGATGTGGTTTGTGCAAACAGTTTCAACAGTTGGCAAAATTTCAAATGAACGGAGAATACAGGGTTTTTGATAAAATTTCACTATTTTAAGCTTAAATTTGGTTCCTTTTTCTGACAGAAGTGTTCATCACACATTATAAATTCAAGAACATTCAGGGGGGAAAAAATCTTTTTACAGTTTCTGGCCAGAATAAATGGTGTAAATTTTCAACTTTTTTTGTAAAGAAAACATGCCTTACAAACCTGCAGGCAGGTTATGGGGTTCAGAATTAATTCAGCCAAGAGCACAGGAGAGGTCTGCTGGTTTGAAGGATTTATAATGTTCATTATTCACATTCTTTCTTCTTCTCTCTTTTAAATTTTATTCATTTGTAAACAGTCTAGATCAGCGGGCCGGAGTTGGCCCACGGGTCACCAGCTGAATAGGATGCAATACAGACTATCAAGCAAAAAGACTTTGAGAATGAGTCAGTGAAAACTCTGTAAAGGAAACTAGACAGAGGCATAGAAAGAAAAAGTGGAATTTTGACTGAAACCAACACAACAAAAGAACAGACAGAAAAGACTTGTTTAAGGGTAAATTAAGCAGCTGCAAACAGGTCAAAGTCTTAATCAGATTCCCAGTCAATGAACTGGCTCGCATCCTCAGATACTGGCTGTCACTCAAATTCACAAGGCTGCTCAGACACAAACACGAGCCGATCAACATTTTGGGGAAAGAAAACTTGGTGTGCATAAGTGTGAATAACAAGTACACTTAAGCTTCAGGCTTGCCTGCTTTGTAACTCCATTTAGCTCTGCAGGACATAAGCCTATATTAACCTTTTTTTGCTGCAAGCTGATCTAAGCCACTTTCTCACCTACTGTGCTCCTCGTTTAGTTTTACAGCTTTGGGAGGTACTGATTAGGTCACTGTACCATAATATGAACCATCAAGGCCCACTTCCAACAACAGCGGATGTTGTGTCCATTAAACGGACATCTGCAGAGAGGACTTTGAGCAGGACATAAACGTACAGGCCCTTCCAGCCACAACAGGATAACGCAAATATATAAACACAAACATATGTACCTTTGCTATCACTGCTAAACTCCTGCTTTCATCTGTTTTGTTTTCATGTGCAGCAAGCGGTGGAAGAGCTATAAAAACACATTGAACGCTACCTGCTCAGCATTAAACTGTAGACAGACAAAGTTAACAAGCTGCTGAACATCGTTTGAGCAGCTAAAGAGCTGGACAATTCCCTCAGGAGTTGGCGGAGACCAAACAAGAGCTAAACAGATAGTCAATATTGGACTTGAATTCGCCAGGTGGCCGCACATACATCTCCAAATGAATGCTGATGTTGCTCTCTGTTTGCTCAATGTGTAAATAAGCAACTGTGTGCCGACAAGTTCGCAATATCAGCTTGAGCGATTGATATGGAAATGAAACATCAGTGATGTGTTTACAGCTTGTTTGTATCTTATTTATGCTGCCCCAAAGTGGCCAAAAAATCTGTTACTGCGGATAATTATTAGCCTCAATGAGAAGATTTGTGATGTTATTTGAAGAAGTTGTTAAGCTATGGTTAGAGTTTAATGGCATTAAGATATATTTGAGCATTCTTCGTGACAAATATTCCTCCTATTCCAAATAAAGACTAGAAGCAGAAGATTAGCCACAAAAAAAATCCCTGAATTATGAATTATTAAATAAATTTTCACTTGAAATTTCACTTGAAAGTCTATGTGTCTCGGGGCCTGGGGCTATGTTTCTGAAAAGGGCAGTGTTTTCACCAAATAGGCTCACGTCTCTTGGGTTTGACAGATCAGTCTTTCACCTCATTCAGAGAAGAAAAAAGAAAAGTAAGACAGATGAAAAGTTCAGGTGTCTGACCTACAAACACATTCAAATGTTACTATTTTAATACCTGTTTGTGTAAAAAGTATTCAGGCAACGTGTCTACATCGCCCGTGGGGTTTGTAATCACTCTTAAAGAAATGAATTCTGACTTGAGAGAATTAACTTTCTGCTTTCACTTCATCTTTATGAGCTCACTTACAAAGGAGAGAGGGAAGGAGAGAGGAAGAGGGAGGGCAATGTGGTAGAAGAAAAGAAAAATAGATGGCAGGAGAAGAAGAGAGACAGCCAGGGAGAGCAAGAGAGCACAGCAGCATGAGAGAGTATATCTCACACTTCCTACCCCTCCACAAAGGAACAGAATTAGGCCTACCTCATGAAAGAGCCAAACCTCTCTCTGCACTGGCTCTCTCCCTGCGTCGGAAAACAAGAACACCTAACAACAACAACACGGCGCATCAACCCATCATGTAAGATGCCAGCCAGCCACTTTTGAAGGTTTGTTGGCTGTGTATGTTATTCGAGGCTCATCAGCGCATGGAGATGCAGGGGAACAAAGCGCAGGGTGATGCCTTGAAGATCTGACAAGAGTCTGACTCGCCCACAGAGAAAGGCAAAGAGAGAGCAGAAACAAATGCAGAGAGGTAGGGATAAAGAAAGCAGAAGGTGAGTGATAGAAAAGGCAGAGGAAACAAGACGCAGGAGAACATGATGATAAAGGAAGAGAGGAGGAAAAGTGAAGGACAAGAGGCTAAATGAAGAGAAAATAAGTCACTGCGGTTCTTTCAATTCACCTATCGCAGTCTAATACAACAGCCATGCAATAAATCCAATCTTAATGAAGGCTGTGATGTTCATTTTGTGCTGAAACAGTTTTTATTTTTTAAAGGTGTTGATTCAACTTCACGGTCATTTTGCAAGCTGTACTGTAGTTTGCGGTGCTGTTGCATTGTGTTGCGTTATACTAAAAGAAGTGAACCAAAGTAAAAGAGCAATAAAAGCCGAGAAAGCGCTTTAAGACAAACACTCATTAGCCTGGAGTAAAGTGCTGTGTGCCAAATGCAGTACAGAGAAGTGCAGGAGTCAGACAATCCAGCCACTTTGCGTGCTTCCCCCCCACTTAACTTGTGGATCCTAATTGTATATCTGTGACCACAGTTGGTCTGGAGTGTGCAAGGTAGTCCGCAGAGCATTGCGGTTTCCATTTAGCAGCTCTATTTATAATGGCTTCAAGGAGAGCTGGATGGGCCAAAACAGAGCAGAAAGAAGGCAACAAACACGGCGTGTAAGTGGGATGTATAGAGGAGCCCACATCACAGAGGAAGCATGCACACATCCAGGAGAGCTGTAATGGCTCTAACCACTTCAAAACTTGTCACAACAGCATGGGGTCAATTCCCTTTGCTTACTGTTTATACACTTTTTCTTAGATTATCACCAAAACTCATAGAAGAAGGAGTGTGCTGCAAAAATTGCTTCTTAAAAACCACTGATTATTTTCTGTGTGCTGGAAAAACCCCACAAGAACAGCTCCCAGTAGGTGATTGAAAACACTATTAGGCCATATTCTATGGGAAAAAACTTTGGCAATAAAGGAAATATCACTGGGGGTCTCTCATGAACTAGAGGTGGGCTATATATTGTTTATACTTGACGTTTTGTAGCTTGTTTCATGTGAGATGTATAAAACGACAATATAATGAACATCATGTTGTCACATCACACCTAACACACTCCCCCGCCCATCCAGACCACTCTCTCGTTGGTGATAGTATGTGAGCAGGTGAGACCTCCGTTTTTGTATGTGCAGGGCTACCACCACTATTAAGTCAAATTTTGCAACCATGGAGCACCAGTGCCACTTGCAAATACTGTTAATATATTAACAGGAGAGCTGTTGGGTTGTTTCCCGCTCATAGTGAATGAATCCTCATGTTTAATGGTTTCATTTCAATGCTTTAACTCTTCCCTAACTGCTTACACCTAACAGCTACCTACTGATTGGATGCTTCTCTGCAAATACCCACTTGGGGCCTTAGACGAGCCGAGTGCTTCAGAATAAAAGCACCAGTGGTTCCACTTTATTTCATTATAACAACACGTGTAGACTGGTAGAAAAAGATTTCCACACACTTATCTGTGCAGTGTTATTGTTATTGTTGAGCTGTTGAGCTGTAAGACCTTCATGAGGCCTTCAGGTCTAATAGACCAAAAGCTCAACAATAAAGTGAGTAAAGTAAGTGTGTGGGAATCTTTTTCTACCAGTCTGGACTTGTTGATATTTCCAGCACCTTGCCAAGGCCAAGCTGAAGATGGTGGTGCGGTGGTAGTTCTGCATCACTGATAAATTGATATTATTTATAGACCATATTTCCCAGCCCTATTATAAACATCCAGAAAAAACTGCCTAAAGAAGGATTTCCTGGAACAAAGAACATCACAGCCGACTAAAGTTAGTTATGCACCCCCAGTCATATTGTGGGTGTGACGCCATGCATACAAACAGTGTCTTCCACAAAGAGAGTGGAGGGCTATACCTCGTTTTGTACAGACTTACTAGTCAACATGATCTCACAAGCAAAAGGACATATCTGAGAGTATGACAGGTGAAATGAGAATATATGGGCTTTACCAATTTGGGAGGCTTCAACGCACACTATCATTTTCTGGCACTAGGGGTCTTTCAATCAAAACAATCTTGGTATCTTCGCTGTTTAACAACCACCATTGTTGTTTTATCTTTAGGTTAGGTTTCCTTCAGTATTCATTGTTGGGCAAAGTTTTACTGGGAGACGAATTGTTCACAGAGGTCTTTGCCTCCTCCAAACAGACATGATAACTAATAGAGGTAAAAACTGCTAAATAAAAAAATGTCCACGTCAAAAGTCAGCCAAAGTGTTGCTAGCGTTAATTTAATATGCCTCTCTGACAACTAAAGATCCAGGGGCTGTATTCACAACCTCTCTGAGAATACTCTCAGAGAGCACCAAACTTTGCCGAAAGGTTTTTAGTCAGGAGTCCTAGCTTAGGAGTGATTTAGGAAAGTTCTCAGAGCAACTCTAAGAGAGGAGGGGACAGAAACTTTTACCTCAGTGAGGAGGTGTGGTTGACCCTGTTGCTAGATATGATCCATTCTTTTAATAGATGTGATTGGTTGTCACAGACATGCCCCTTTTGTGAGCCTGCAAGGTGTGGACACCCAGTGGAAATGAAATGAACTGCTGACTGTGAAAGTGTTGTCAATGTTACTGTGATCACTCTGCAGATGGAAGGTTGAGACAGACCTAGTCTGAGTGGGCGGAAGTTTGCTGCATAGATCAGCCTCTCATTGGGCAGAACGAGCCACCTGCTTAAGTTCCACCCTACCACCTCCGGTTGTGTAGCAGTTTTCAACCGTTTTCAACACGTCCTTTACTAACTTTTGCGGTGTTTGATCTTACGGGGATGTAGCCATTTTTCTGCCATGATTCGGGTCCTGCAGGCGATATTTTTGTGGGCGTGTTACACCAAAACCTGTTTCACCCAGCAATATTTTTGCAAGCGCACCATTGCTGTGGCACCGCCCAGAACGACTGTGATTGGCTGAAAGAAATACAAGCAGCCGAAGCGCTTTTTTCTCCAATCTTAAAGTGAGACTCAGCCCAGCCAGACCTTTCTTTTCTTGAGAAAGGTCTGATGGGCTGAGAAGGTCTGAAACTGATACAAATACAGAAGAAATTGGTTTTAAAAAGCAAGAGTTATATATTGTATGCTCCAGGTTCAGATCCAGCCACTTGCCTTCATTAAATTCATCATATTATAACCTTTCTTTGCCATCTATATAAAAAGAAAGCGTAAAAGAAGAAATGGTTCATACCAAGGTAAAAACTATTGAATTTAAATCATATTAAATTCAACCATAACAGGCTGATTTTTCCGCAGTCTGTGTGCTTTGTATCTAACAGAGTATGTTTCTACTGTCAAAAGAATGAAGCATGAGATTAAAATAGATGTGGCACAACATAAATGTGCACAGCAGGAGAGCTCTGGAAAGAAGAGGGTGGTGTGAACAGAAACACGCCTACAGGTCATGCTCTCTGGCAGATACATGCACGTCTTAACCAGAACGCTTTGATAGATAGAACTCACAAGCACATGTAAACACAACTGAGACTCAAGTGTCTAAATGAAAGAAGAGCAGATGGATGAAAGAAGAGAGGGGAGGAAGGAGGGCACAGAGCTGTAGGAGGAGTTCATCGGCCAAAAAGTTGTGAAAAGAAAGACTGTCTCGAGGGTCTCGGGGCTGATTCCCTGCGACCTGTGGTGATGAACCGCCGACTGAACCCTGAGTCTTACTGGCTACAAAAAGGTGCCACTGTGCACTGTAGAGAGCAGCACTGGCAGTAGACAGGCAGCAAAAAGGGATGACTGATCCTCACATCAAATAGCATATCACACAAAAGATTAGGGAGTTTTTTTAAGGGAAAAGGAGAAGGAGAAACAGAAAGAGAGGGAGAGATGGCACTTACCAATGTACTCAAAGACGTAGACGACAAAGAACGGCGTGACCAGGTCATTGATGCCTTGCACGTAGCCGCTGGCTGGATGGCGGATGGCCCAGATAAAAAGGATCCGCTCAAAAATCTTACACACAAACATACACACAAAAACACAGTGTCAAAACAGTGGACAAGATGCATTTACATTCAACAAGGTAGTCAATTTACAATGATATGAAACAGAAAAGCAATAAACCCCTGTGTCTGACGAGCTAAAACCATCAAATATTAAGTAAATAACACTTTAACTTTAATTAACCCTCCATCAATTTGTCAAAATGTCTCTTAATGAACTGAACAATTACTTGATTGTTCATTTTCCTCACAAATGATACTTTCATGATAAAGTATGACACCTTAAATAGTTATACTCTGACAGCAGATTATGCCTGCCAAACAGTAGGCAAGTTAGAGTGACAAGTTTTAATCACACAAGTGTAGATTTTAAAAAGTGAGTGAGGTGTGTGAAGGCAGGAGCAGAAATCAGAACAATCTGAGGCATGCCAAGCTGGTGAGCAGGAAAGCAGCTGAATGGACACAACCTTGCTGGCTACGGGAGGCTGGCAGGAACACTACAGATGATAAGTTGATACTAATTTGGTTTTTACTGTGACTTTACGAGAGCCATCATCACAAATTAGCCGATCACAGAGTTCATGGGGAAAGTTCATCTTAGTTGGTGGATGTGTTACAGGACCAACATTAAAGATGCGCTGTGGAGTTTTGGACAACTGGTGTCTTAGAAGTGGATCCCTGTTTTGTTTAGCTATTCCGCTGACTGACAGCTGATGGCGGCAAAGTAGCGCAGCGGTGCTCCAAAAAGATGAGACTGCAAGCGAGGAAATACTGCTACATTCCAATTACTTTGGAAATTGAAGATGGAAATGACATCACTCGAGTTGACCGTGTTCCAGTCCAACAAGGTAGAAAACCAAGATTTTGTTAGCAATACCAGTTGGTAACAATGCATTTTGCTGTATTTTGTGCGAACAAACACTGTGGCTAGCATGTCCATTGATAGAAGTTGGGAAGAATTGAGTGTAAAACTGTTTTACGAGACGCAAATAAGACAGAAGTGCTAATAAAAAGTATATAACAACAGCCGTCACTGCTGTTGATACGCAGAGCAGCCATCTGGGATTTTGAATTTTGGGGTTGGGGATATTCCAGTTAAAAGTCACGACTAGGAACTCCGAACTCCCTTCCCCAAGCCCCGCCCCTTTGCGATAGTCCGACAAGCGGAGATGAATATCAGCAAAGTTTCCCTGCTTCCCATCACTGCTCCCTGTCAAGCAGGGTCGATTTTTATTAAGAGTTATAATCACTAAAAAGCAAAAGCAGCATGTGTATACATTCAGTAGGCTATATCTTCAGTAGCTAGCTAGCTAACCCTACACTTTTCAAGGTCTGATTTTGGTTTTGGAACGGGGAAGAAACGTATATCTTTTTCCAACCTCTCCAGGCAACGAGTATCATTAATACACAACGTGCCCCAGGCACAACATTTAGCTCCAAATCCACAAAACCAGCCTGAAAATTAAGGAAATCTGAAACGACTGCATTAGAGTCAGGACCCTGGTCTGAGGCGGCCAAAAGCTACACTATGATTGGTCAGCCTGCGTCCAGGGGCGGGACTTAGCAGAGGGTCAATTCCGACTTCCCAGTGCAAATGGAACGGGCCGTATGGATCAAACAATGCAGGATTCAACTTTGTTCTAATTTTAGCCGACTTTGCAAATGTTTCATGAGGAAGAAAATAAATTTAAAATGTTTGTTAGAGTTAAAGGATACACACAAAGTGTTACCGCGAGAAACACTGAATGTGCGCATAACTCCACAGGGCACCTTTAATAGCATGTGTATAATTACAGCTCGGGACCTTCAGACTTGTTAATGCTGACTTTCAATTAGCAAATATTTTAAAATGATATTACTTGAGTTACATATCACATAATTGCAGGGAAGATTTTAGATTAAACCTTGGGTAATATTGTGATATTAAAATTCAGTGTGCATGTTTCCATGTATTGTTTGTTGTTTCCATTAAAACCACTTTGGAAATAAGTGTTCGTGTCATTGTACTTTTAAATTCCTAATAAAGACATAATCAAGTTGAATGTTTGATGGGTTTATAAATGGATATTATGATATGAGATTATATCTTCTTAGTCTTAATGTTCTGATATTTAATACTCTCCATATTGTCCAACCCAAGTGTGACGCATGTGTAATTTTGTGTGTATGCAATTCACTGTTTAATCCACCACAATATTCCCCCTTGTAGTTAAATGACATGAAACAGGTGAGCGCAGACCAAATTTGAGACCATTTCTTTGCCTCTCTCTTTCAGCATCACATTCTTCACTTTCTCAGCTGCATTTTTTGTGTGTAAAAAGAAGGGGGAAAAAAACACTTTTAACTTTGTTCTCTGCTTTGGTATTGGTCTTCTCCCTCCTCTCTTCTTTTTCCCCTCACTTTGTCTCCTTCTCTTGCTCTTCCCCTCTGACTCTGTCTCCTCCTCCTCCTCCCTCTCTGTCCCTCAATTCTCAATATATTTTTTTTTGCAAGGCAAACACTTCCATCTTCGTTATGGGTGGCTGTTTAATGCTGTCAGCCACACTGAATTAGAGGAGGCTTGATGTTCGGCTTGTTTTTCTAGTGCTCAAATGGATTTCCCCCCAAAAAATACACACACACTCTCCCACACCTTGCTGTACCACACCCATCAAGCACTTTCTTAGTTTTGGGGGATATGTCATGTTTCTGTCACTTCCTAAATAACCTCATAGCTCATTGTTTTATGGAGAAAAAACATAGCCATGGCGATGTCGTTTTTTTCCGAAGGTGTGCGTTCTCATTTTTATTTAAAGTAATTCAATCAATGTTAAGATAGAGGGACTGGTAAGATGCAACTCTCTGGCGCCCAAATCCCCTTTACCTGCCTCCACACCTCACACCTCCTCATTCCTTATCAAAGCCCCATCTATCAAACAGGGAGAGGTGCTGCTGCTTGCAGGGGGAATGTGTAATGGGACTTTCTTTTTGTGCAACCTCAAAAGCTGACATGCATATTTCACATTGGCACCTACACACCAAACCACTCTGAGTGAACCCCTGCACATACACACCACCCCACCCGCACCCAGTTTACTATGGGCAAATAATGTTTGCATGTGAGAGACGGAAAACAAAGACACAGCAGAAATACATGCTTCAAACGAGTAAACAAACAACACTTTCTACAGGTTTAAACAGAGTTCACTCAGTCCTCACCAGACAGCAAAGTACATTCCTGAAAATTATGTTAATCTCACTTTAATTTCATATTCCTCTCATAACGCAGTGCATCTCTAGGACAGGAAATCTGCCTCCCTGTGTCTCCTGTGTCATAACACTATGGCTTCATCAAATTAGTTCCAGGCCCCAAGGAGCCTGATAAGGGTAATCTCAAGAGGTAGAGAGGAAATTGACACAACAAAATGGTGCCGAATCAAAGAACTCTTCACTGACATCTGACACATAAAGTGAACAAAGTTAAGTACGGGTTAAAAGATGATCCGACTGTCAAAAAATGAAGGACTCAACTATCTGATGGATTCATTATCAAACCATTAAGGGTGGTACAATACCAAAACTTCATATAATCACAATAAAAAGTTCAAGATATGATGTAAATATTCCACATTCTCTCCTTTGGTCTCAGCCTGTCTCTGTGAGTCTCCCTTCTTGACCAAGCAGCAGCCTCTGGGGCTGAAAAATGAAGCCAACAAGAAAGTTTCAAAAACTGCAGTTCCTCTAATGGCCACTTGAGGCTGGCTCCAGAAGCGAGTCAATCCCCATAGACCCCATGTTATAATGCCCACCTTCACAGCCAAAATAAACATATTTACAGCCTTGGTCTCTATTGCTAATTTCTCCCTCCATGGCAATTGGCAACTGTAGGGGGTGAATTTTTATGTGTCTCACTTGTTTACATTTTATTTAGGCTTAAAGTTATGCATAATTCATGGTGGGCTGCTTTCAGGCTAACAGCCTGTCTGCTGATAGTGTCCTCAGCTTCTATTTTAGATCCACAGAGCCAGCTTCTAACCCAAAAATGAATAGTTCTAGCTCCAAAAAGCAAGATGGCAAGTGCCAAAATGGCACCCTCAAGAGTCCACAAACCAATAGGTGACATCACAGTAGCTACGTCCATTATTTGCACAGTCTATGTTCCTGACTAGTATCATAGCGCCCTCTGCTGTTCAAACAAAAGCTATACAAACAGGGCTTGACGTTAAGCTTTTTAAATAAAACAGACAGGGAGTCAGACAATTACTATAATTTGTTAATGTAACAAACAACAGCCCACGTTGAAACTGTGTTAGCTTCTGGGAACAAAAAAGGTGCGCATCTCACATGGAACGTTCCAGAGGAAGAAGTTCTATAGTGTCAAGACTTTTCTCATTAGTCCTGTTTAACCCTTGGTGGTGAGACAGACATCACATTTATTTTTCACTGGCCCAATCAGACAACTACATGAGGGATTACACTTCTCCAAGCACAGAATTAACTAGCCCAGGGAAAGCGTTAACCTCGAGCTTTGATAACTTTCAACAAGATGAGAAAGCAGAATGCAGCTATATTGACAAAATAACCATGTCATATTGTGATAGATTTTGTCAAAGTTGCATAACAGTATTGACATGTTTTTTTATTGCAATATCACCAAATCTGATACATTGTCTTGTCGCTAACAACCACATCAAACTACTACCGATGCACTCATCCATTAGCAGATATGCATTGAAAACACATCAGTGAAATGCTTCAAATGAAAAAGATTTCTTAATACGGCAGACACTGATAAATCCTAGTCTTTCAGCCTCTAATCACAATTTGGAGACAGAATGTTTTCTTTTCACATTGGGAACTTGTAATTGCTGATTATCAATATCTCGTGAAGACTGCATTGTTCTCCAGAACAAGAAAAACTCAAACACTTAGATACCATTTAGGAAATCACTGCAGAATTGCTTCAATATCCCTCTCTCCCTGAAATGGAACAGACTGTTGACTGCTTTCCATCTTGACTAAATCTCTCCAAGCCCCACAGGGGGTGTGGGGGGGCGCTGAGACAAACAAGTGAATGAAATGAAGCAGAGGTGATTTTCAGGTGGCGCCGCAGCAAGCATAACCATATAAAAAAAGGGGGCCTTTGGAGTCAGTTGCATACCAAAATATATGAGGTGCACGCCGCTTGAATATATTGGTGGCTTTTTGTTTTGCACTCAAAGAGGGGAGAGTTGGTGTGTGGGGATGAGAGAGAGGAAGATATGTGGTGGGAGAGGGGGAAAAGGAGGTCAGGGGAGAAATACAGAGGAAATGTACAGTAGTAATACACACTATACATCTCCCTTGTCTGATCATTTCTCCCTCCTTACCCTCCTGGTTACAGGCTTGAGTTGTATTCCTGTACGACACAGGGGTAATGGAAGGTGGCCTGTGTTTGTTTATACAAATTAATGTGCTTGTACACAAGTCTGTGCACTGACACACACAAATATATCTCCTCCACATGCATACATTATTGTGCATTCTTTTAGGTGTGTATACAGCCTGTGTGTGTCTGCTCACACCTATGCGTAGGTGTATACACAGAGCAGCCCAGAGCCACCTCATTAGCCTGCACCTCATTATGGGATTTTTCTATCTCGCTTCTCAGGCCAGTGGTTCTATGTATGACAGGACCTCCCAGAAGTACTGTAATAATAAGATAAACTTAACCTCGTATAAATGACGGGAATCAAGTTAGTTTCCGTGTTAAGTTGCGCTGGGAAGCTGCGCTGATAGTCCCTCAGGCCGGCCGAGCCAACTTCTTACACCACGTAAAAAACTAAAGTGACTTGCGCCACATTTGCATTTTAAGTCTTTAAGTAACACTGTTACACAAAGCAGCTTACACTGATTTAATAGTTAAGGATTCCAGCAATGTGTGCCTCCTCGTATGTTTTCCTAATGCGCCCAAACTACAGCTGATAGTTATTGTTTTATCAGGCATAATGCTTAAGAGGGGTTTAAGATAATTAGTTCTTATATCCCCTAAAACACCCAAGAAATGCTTTGTTCAGTAGCACCGACAAAGCAGAACAAAGACATACCAGAGTGTTATCCATGCAGTGTTTGTGCGTATCTGATCGCATGCATTAATGCTGGTTTTATATAATTCTGCTGCATGTAATCTTGTGATTATGTGTGTGTGCACCCATGCCAGACCATGCAGTGTCCTGAAGCGTGGGTTTTCCCGTTTCAAACTCCAAGGCAGACACATTTATGTTAATTCTGAATTTTGCACACTTAACTGTTTTCAGTCACTTTATGCAATTTAATCCATAATGGTGTCTCATTCATTTATAACTGTCACTCGTCACTCTTGCCCCCTAATATCAGTGCTACTGATGATGTCACCTCCCGTATCTGCCCAAAAGCAGAGGGGAAAACCCGGCTAGGTGAGGTGGTGTGTGTGCAGCAGGGGTTGAGGGGTTGGGGGCTCACCTCTTGGACAGAAGCTTGTTGAAAGAGAGGAATAAGAGGATTAGTTCTCGGTATGTCAATGTGAATCTGCAGAGAGAGAAAGAGAGAAAAAAAAAGACAAACACTGAAGCAACGGGCAGGTTAGCACAGATTTGGGACATCACAGAGAGTGACAGAGACAGAGAGCAACAGTTAGTGGATTGGTATCCTTGATTGAAGGCAGACAGGGGTTTCGGTGGTCTGAAATGGATAGCAGTGGTGGTCATAAATGCAAGTGTGTATATGATGAGATGTCTCTGTGGTACTGTGTGCTTGGAAGTACATTTGTGTGTGTTTTTAGTGTGTGTTGGACCACGTTTACACCATTTCAGAGCGTCTGCCCCGCAGACGAACGACACGACAGGCAGACAGATTCATCAGAAGGGAGCCAGACGGATGCAGGACAGCGGCTGGAGCCAAGCCAGCTGAAACAGTCCAGACCGGACGGACGGGCCGTTTGTGAGAGTGTGTGGCTTGTTGCTGACAGGACTGGGGATTGAGCTGTATTCACAGTCCTGTCTGCTCTGTCCGCCTTACCTCTGTCACCTTTGGCTGCAGCACCAAAGTCTCAGGACTCATCCTAGGAATGTCTATGTGGATCTGACAGCAACATGGGAGACAAAGTTGTTAGACATACACACACACACACACACACACATGCTCATGAGTACCAATGTAGAAGTCCCCCTCCTGCACTTGTCAACCTGGGTCATATTCAAGTGGTTGTGGCCATTCAGACTGAAGTCAGTCAGCTACAATACAAAATAATAAGAGGGCTATTTTCTGTGTTTACCTTTGGACAGACTTGCCCTGGAATTACACTTTCCTGGACTAGCTTTCCACTCACTGGGATAACTCTGTAAGCACTCAGAAAAATAAATTGCCGATAGATCCGTCCAATTGCCAGTCGTTTTTTTTTTTTGCAGGGAATTTAATGATAATTTAATGGCCTGCCTCTGAAGACAAGTGAGAGCTGCATCCAGCAGAGAGATAGACAGGTGGAAAATAGTGTGTAGATCAAACATATTTTCACATCTAAGGGGGGATTTATACTTGTGCGGTGGTGTGTCTGTGTCACTCTGTAGTTACACCTCCAAAACACCAGTCAGTGGTGCAGGTTTCTGTGAAGCGCTGAAAAGTTTAGTACATTCAAAACACACCCAAAACACACTTTAAACATGGCTTAATAGAGACAATTTCAAGCACAAGTACAGAAATCGGCATCATTATAACTCGCAGCATTCACAGACAAAACATTTGTCGTTTGCTGGACACATTTTCCCCACAAATACTACATGCTAACGTTATTAGCACAAGCCTATGGCATTTTACAGCGGCTAGCAGACTTTTCCTCTACTCATATGAAGCCAGGGACAACAGCAACATTTCACAAAGGTAACGTTACAAAATTTGGCTCCATTGCAACTCACAAGGTTCAGTGACAAAACAACTGTCTTATACTAACTCTGTGAATTAAGGTTTATTTTGACCAAACCAGAGTTGGTGTTTTTTAGAACAGTGGAAAGATAAACCAAGAAGGTTCTGATGTTTTCATTTTGTTTGTCTAGAGTTTTAAAATAAACTGACAAGGCAATAAAGCCACGCTTAGTTTGTTTAAGGAGAGAAACTTGAATTCAGAAGGTAAACGATTGTATTTTTTTTGTTTAATAAGACAAATATGTGCAGTAATATTTTTTTTTTTTGACATTTTGTGAGTTAATTCTGTATGTTTGTTCATCTATTAGACTTAAAAAGCTAAGACAGGGGTGTGTGCACACACCTGCCAGAATATATCGGCAGTTGTTGTTAGACTGATGGTGGCCAGTTGGAAAATTCAACATTTCGCCACACCACAAGGAACGTGATAAGCCCATAATATAACAAGGCTCTGCTATTCAGCATGTTGTAATTCAAGTGGACTACGACAACACTAGACTTCTGCACCTCCTCTTGGCTCATAACAGGAGATTCAAGCCAATCACAGATCATTTCAGAGAGAGGGCGTTCCTATTGGCTGTATTACAAGCCATGTTCAAGTACACGTCCCTTCAGATGGTGAAAGAATGGTTTAATGATGGAGAATCCTGCACAGAGAGTTGCTAGTAGCTAGAGCTTGGAATCACAGTGTGTTATGTCAAAGGGCTTTATAGGCCCGCCGCCCACAGGTTTGCAAATGAAACAGGATTGTAATTCTCACAGAACTGCTGCTGTATAACAGCATCAGGATCACAGTTATGATTTGGATGACTGACATGACTGACTACTCCTCGTACAGGTTACTGTATGAACTGTGTGTGTATGTCTGTGCTCATCTAGGTGGGAGGGGCTTAGGACAGAGAGCTGAGAGCTGCAGGTAGAGGCTGTATTTCAAATTCTGGCTTTTAGTTTTGCCTTTCCCAGAAAACTGCCTACCGCAGCGATACCAGTGCAACTAAATCAGTTGTTTCAAACACACAACTTCAGTGTAAATCTTCTGATAGCCTAAAAAAAGAGCAAAGCCTGATTTTTTTTCCCTCAACACTTTCTCTTGGGATGGAACAAAACCACAGCAGTACTTCAAAAGGCTTGCAATGCAAGCTGGGACTTCTACAATGGCTGCATCCATATGCATATGTATAAACATACACACAAGCTGTTTGGGCAACAACATAAACAGCTATATAAAAGAGACAGATGGACAGACACGAGAAGAGACACTAACTATGGAGACAGATGGAGAGATTTACACCGGCTGATGGACCATCCCATATGAGCAAAGACACAGACAAACATAAGACATGTAGGTACATGTAATGCATGCAAACACATCCGCAGCCACCTAAACACAATGTACACAAAAACACATACAAACATACTTTCATGTGCAAAAAAAAATAATCACTTAAAATCAGCGCTCAGTCCGTCAACACAAACAGTGTTGGAACAAGCCGAATTTGGCAGAAAACGAGGCATCAAGACACGATCCAAACAGTCATCAAAACAAAGTATGCCAGCTTTCTGGCACACTGCGGAGGAGATCAATGGGAAATTGGACGGAATATGAGAAATGTGTGTTTTTGCTATCGACAGCCCACTTTGATGTTTCCTATCGACATGAAATGAATGGGAAGTAGTCGAGCGTTAAAATGAAAGAGTATGTGTGGGGAGACAGACAGACAGATAGACGGACAAAGACAGAAAGAGTAAAAGTAGATATTATTTTCAAAGCCAAGGAAAAGTGTTCATTTACACAGCTCTCTGAAGCTCGGGGCCGGTTGTCTCCACTCTGTGAACAGACCACTCTCCCTCCATGTCAACAGACAGACAGACAGACACGAAGACAGACACACAGACATCAGTCTGTACATGAGTGCATGAGGGAGAAAGAGGAAAGGATAGAGGAAAGCATGGCACTGGTTCCAGTAATCCTGTCTGTGGGGCCAAATCCTGTCAAAACACACTTTCTCTCACACACAGTCACATACAGAAACAACTACATGTCCTGGGTTGGTGCTGTGGGAATACATTAGTTTTTCTTGTAACTGAAAATGGAACCTTTTGTCATCCGTCTTTCATTCTGTCCTTCAAGCTCAGGGATACAGACAGGTGTTAAAAAAGTCACATGTAAAAGAAATGATTAAACACACAACAAGTAAACAGGATCTGTGAATGTGTGTGTGCATATACCTGTCTGTATGTGTCCTGATGGTGTTCGTCGTTGCGGGAGTCATAGTATTGCTGGATGAAGCCGAAATATTCTTGTCTCTTTCTCTGTAGGACGCTTTCTCTCCTCTCTGCATTAGCTGGTAGGTAACCCTGAGAGAAGGTAAGACGAGGACAGAGGACGACAGAGTTAATAGTGGATACAGTTGTTCCTCAGCTATAATTCACACTCAGGAGCTCAGGCTGATGGAAAAAATAATGATTAAACAAGAAAAAAATGTTCTTCTTGCACTTCAGTTTTGTAAGGGATTAAAAGAAACAAGATAGGATATGTTAATTGGAGAGCTTTAGAGGTGCCAGCAGGTGGATTTTGTTACATTTGGACAGAGCAAGGCAAGCTGTTTCCCCTGTTTCCAGTCTTTAAGCTAAGCTAACCATCTCCTATAAAGCTGTTTAAAGAAGTATTTAACTGCTGGAAAATGGTCTTTTCATTACGTCGATGCAGTAGAAAGATGCAAATACTTGAAACTGGTGCTACATGACCAGATGAAACAGAGAAAAATGACTGTGGAGAGAAAGGAGAAGGTGAAAACCTACAACTACCACAATGCACTGCAATGCACTGCACCAATAAACACTCCCACTAGTGGGTGATCTAATGAAAGTTGCTCTTCCAAGAAACAATATGGCAGCTGGCTGGTAACTATCGATCTCATATTACAGTTAAACAGTGCACTAAAATATGTTTCTTAAAAATCATTTGAGGAGAGAAATAGGTAACACAGTAAGATCAGCACTGCTTAGTTTTACTGTTTGACCTCAAAGTCTTCAGCCTCCATTATCATAATAAAGGAAAAAGTATAGTGCTCACTTCCTGTCCACAAACTCTCACATTACAACCAAACAGTGCACTTAAATATGTTTCTGAAGACATTTTAGATGAGAAACAGGCAATACAATCACAGAATCTTGGTTTATATTTGATCAGATCTGAGTAGTTTTACCGTTTGAAAGAAAGAGAATGGGGACGGTCTTTCTCTCGATCCACTTCTATATTCCTTGTGTCCACAGTGGTGGGCTTACGAAAATGCAGAAGTATGACCTCAACAGCCCTAGAGCCAGCGAAAATCCACCAGATAACGCAGTGGATTTGAACGCAGTGAGGGGCGGGGAGATCTGGGCACTGGTAAGATCGAGCTAAATTTACCACAGTTCATTCACACATACTGCCCACATTGTTATGATACAAAGCTGGTTGAAATTTGGTAAAGTATCTCTAACTGGCAGAAATAGAGTGGTACTGATCATCTTTAACAACTCCCAAAAACAAAGTAAATACGCACATCTTGCAAACTGTCAAATTATTCCTTATGTCAAAGGTCCTGAAATCGTGGATTCATTTTTATGAGAAACCCCTTTTGATTCTTTTGAACTAAGGACCCTTACAGACTGAAGGAATATGAATAACTGACAGGGTAATCGAGGAATGGACACAGAATTTGAGGTAGCCTACAACCTGCTTTTATACATCCGAAAAACTTCCATGAAATAAAAAAAAAAACAGCTTGGCAACCAGACCAGGCCTCTAATTGAGACAGGCGTTTATTTGTCAAAATGTGTAGCCACATCAGGCTAGTAAAGGGACTGGGGGTTTAATTGGGACTAGGTTTTAGGGTAATTCAATTGTGGCATGGTAATTATGTATATAAAATGCCAAATGAGGGTAAAATAAAAACAAAAAATGCACACAGATCAGTAAAAATCTACGAGAGTAAAAAATTGTGTAAACAGAGCTCTAAGAGCCCTCTTCCCTCCACCACACTTTTTTTTTAAATTAATGTAAAAATGTTTCAATTATTCGTAACGTTTCATAGACGGCGATACAGCCTCTGGGAGCAGACCCCCAATTTTTTGGCATTCCAGTTTGATTTGGGCGGACGAGGCAAATTTCCGTTTTCGACTTCTGTTTATATATAAGTACATATGCTGAACCACTGTGATGGATTCAGAGTCTGCAGTGACGCCAATTATGTTCCGCCTCGTTAGTTCACCGCACGGACCGTTTAACCTGGCAACAACTGCAGGCGGCTCAAACATGATTGGTCCATATCACGTGGACTACAAACAGCCTACAACCGGAAACCAGGGCTCTTCCACTCTTCTTCCGGAGGCAAGATCGCCGGGGTTTGCCTATAGACTCTACATTCACTGAATGTAGAGTCTGTATATAGAGACTATGTTTCTCTTAACAAAAAAAATTACCCTCAATGTCAATTTTTTCCCATAGTATTAAAAATAGTATTGAATATCCATATTTTTCAAGGTATTGTATCAAAGTTAGGAATTCCAGTATCATTACAAACCTTCGCATCCCAGTATTTTATAATGCTTGTTGTACGTAACATATTATTACGTTACATTATTTTTCACCTGCCCAGGGACTGGGAATGAAAATTAATGTTTAATTATATCTCTGCAGAAAATTTCATGTTATGTCAAATAAGCTACTTAAAAAAAAAAGCCTGGTTTGACTTGAATATCAACATTTGCAAAGCCCTAAGCCACTGTACTGATACTAGTACAGGTCCATAAAAACTTCAGCAAGTAAATGGCAATAGTCTCCAAGCTAATATACCTGTCTATTAGTGACACGCATGCACGGAGACACATGCTCACAGACACGCTTGTGGCTTCCACATGGGACTCATTAATTCAGCTCTGCAGATATTCACCTAGACGGTCTTCTCAGTGTCTGAAACTGCATGGCATTTTATCTAGTGTGTCTCTCGTAATTATTTGTCTGTCAGTATATACTATTTAATGAGCCTTTATTTCCAAACTCTTGTTCTAAAACCTCGACTTGCTTTGAGTCTGTCGGCCAAGTTCAATCACAAACCAAACTCCACCACCAGGGATTACATCGCCTATAAATGACACACTTCACTTTGCAGAGAAAACTTTTCTGCTGCTTGACCAAATGCGTTCTGTCTCTTAGGGGAGCTACCTTTCTGCGTGTGTGTCTGCAGTACAGTGTGTGTGTGTGTGTGTGTGTGTGTGTGTGTGTGTGTGTGTGTGTGTGTGTGTGTGTATGTGTATGCTTCTGGGAACGTGTTTGTCAGACAGTTTATGTGAGCATACATTTGTGAAAGTGTGTATCCTCCTTGTGCGGTCAGGCTTATGCAATGAAGAGAAAGTCAACTCCAAACTGAACAACAAATCTAAAGTCTATTAAAAGCGAGAGCTGGGACCAGGGGTTCTGAAATATTCACACTGATAAAGTTTTCAGAACACAACTCAAACATGACTGCTGGCTCTGAAAACTTGTCCTTGTGATAAAAGGCTGGATCGTGTAGCTGTTAAACCTACAAACGTCCTTCTTATCTTTGCCTTTACATGGTTTATATTGCCTTACGGATATTCGTTGTTACAGTATAACTTTTAAAGTGCATACATTAATAGTTCCTCAACATTATGTAGATTGAAGACAAAGAGAGCACAGGTTATTTATTCAATTTCAACAAAAGGAACAATCTTCAGGGGGCTTGCAAAAAATAGCATGTAATGTTAGTTTTATTTCATTTTATTTGAATACGCATAAGATTGCATAATATCCAGGTAACAAAAAAACACGAAATGTTTCAAGAGAGGTCAAGAAGCCACTTAGCTTAAGGGCTAATTTATGCTCACTTTTAGATGCGGAGATGGACGGATCCTGTGCCTGTACTGTGCATTCATTTTGTCCGCATTTGTAGATTTTGTGCTTGAAAGCTTACAAAAGGGGCAGAACCACTGGAGAACATGGAGGCAGCGTAGTGAGTTCAAGCAAGGTAAGACCATAGGAGACAATGAAGAATTTTAAATAATGGTGGAACGGAACAAATCGGTGATATAGGGAAAAGAATTCTGCGTCCATGTGTTGGGATCTAACTATATACGGCCGCACAGACCCCCACTGTCTACAACGCTACCTCTGTTGTAAAGGTACAATATAACAACCTCCTCCACCATCGCCTTGTTTGTTGCTGTCTGACAAAAAAGACTAGTTTTTGTCAGACTAGTTCCAGCCTAGTCAGACAAGCATGAACTGATGAAGCCTCTTGGATAAGAGGTGAAACGTCTTCTAAGACAAAACTAAGTCCAGTTGCGTTCGATTCAGTTGCCTTGAGATAACCATGACCTGGATAAATGAGAATATCCACAGGCATTTAGTGCCATCTATTGGCATTTTCTATGCCAACGTAAAGGACGCATGGAAGTATGAGAGCAGTGGCGTTTACATTTGAAACAGACATATTTATTTTCGGATGTAAAGGCAGTATAAATGAGCCTTAACCAATGTCAACCACGATTTATGTGTATATGGTTGTGTTACTACAATCAGAGCTGCAAAGACTGGTCCATTAATCATTTAAAATGAAAGAAAATTGGTTACCAGCTAAAGTTCTCTGGTTTCAGCTTCTGAAATATGAAAATTTTCTTGAGGTTTTTAAGTGTTTTATGATAATAAATTAAATATATTTGGGTTTCGGACTGTTGGTTGGACAAAACAAGAAACTGTGATGGAAATTGTGATGGGAATTTTTCATTATTTTCTGATATGCAATCAACCAGACGTTTCATCGAGAAAATAATCAGTAGATTGATCGATAATGAAAATAACTGAGTTGTAGCACTACCTGAAAAACATACTATAGAAACAAAAATGTAGCACATGATGTCAGATTGTGTTGGTTAAAAGAAGTCCTTTTAGATTTTCCTTTTCTTCAATGCATCATGAAGTTTCAGAAGAATTCCCTCTTTCTGTTTGCTCAGTTTTACCGCACAGTGGAGAAGTGCCACACTTAGATCATACGATAACACCTGATCCAACTACATTAGCTAAAAAAGACTTCGGATTATGGTTTCAAGATCAGGAAAAGCCAAAATCTAGTAAGGGAATCAGGAGTAAGGCTTTTTATATCAAAGCTTTCCAAGATGTTTTATTATGTGACTTGTTACATCACATTACCAAAGTGCCTCACTTAGGCTTCCATGATAACACCTGAGCCAAAACAAAATTTGCTCAAGTTTTTGTTGTGTTTTTAGTGTGCTTGTTCTTTTGTGTGACATTCTTTATGATTGCAGTCTTGAATGGGACTCTCTTGCAAAAGAGATTCTGAATCTCAATGAAACTATTCCTGATGAAATAAGAGCACGCACATCCATACGATGAATACTTGGCGCTGGACAAGACATCATGCAAAAGACATTAAAACTGAGTCCGCACAGTAGACTACGCTCCCATGAACATATATCTAATTACATTACCACCGAGGTGACGTTTGGAGCTTCACGCTCCTCATTATTCATTTTGATGAAGAGCGTGAAGCTCCAAACGTCACCTCTGTGGTAATTTAATTAGATATGTGTTCATGGGAGCATAGTCTAGTGTGTGGACACCTGATCCACAGCCATTCGCTGGAGACAACTTACTGTAAAGATGTGGCTGAAAGCTCCCAAGGCAAACTAACAGACACTGTAGTACAGTGTTTCTCAAATGGCGGCACCCCTAGGGGTACATGGGAATTTTGTTATTTGTTTTTAGATAAAGGGTTCAGTTGCAGACACACATAGCTCCACTTTCATTCATTTTCCTAAATAATGTTCTCGTGTGTGTGTGTGTGTGTGTGTGTGTGTGTGTTAGCCAAGGAATGTCAATCAAACTGGTATTGGCTGTTTTGATAAGATATCTCAAAGGTTGTTTTTTTAATTTTTATAAATCACATTTTTTTATTGTGTTCTCAACGGAATATCAATCAAACTGGTAATTTATTCAATTTTGAAAATGGCTCTTATCTTTTGTTGTTTTTTAACCCTTCAAATGTTAATTTAAAATATATCAGTCGTGTGTAATTACTCGAATAATTAAATCACTAAATTATGAGTGCAACCTCAATGCTGTCGTAGTTTTAATGCCTGGTGACAAAAAATTGTTTAGACATGAATTGTAGCATGAGATGTAGCATGCTACAAAGTTGTTTAGGAAATCACACACGGATGATGCAGCACTGTTTTGTAAAGCAAAAATGTTTTCCGCTGGAGTTACTCATCTGAAAAAATATTTCAAAGGGGGTACATGACTGAACAAAAGTTTAGAACAACCATCGCCATAGACCAGTGCTCTCTTCATCTCTCTGTCTGTCTCTTACATTTATATGTCATCACTCTCAATTTAAACTGAGCTTCTTTTCTGTCGGAGAATGCATTTGGCCGCTGTTGAGTCACATCTGAGAGCAACTCTTTTTTGGACCGGCTTTAGTGGAATCGCCATCAAACTACAGTCATCTACCTGCACCAACAGAGACAGTCTGAACATCAGGCCTCACGGAAAAACATAACAGGTCTTAAAAGGCTGTTAGGGACTGTCTGTGTGTGTGTGTGTGTGTGTGTGTGTGTGTGTGTGTGTGTGCGCGCTACACGTGTGTGTTCGCTATCTATGTGCATCTTTGGCTTTGTTGTGACTCTGCCGTTTGTTGTTTTTGGAAGCTGGCTGCCGCTTTTTTGTAATACGCTAGCAAGCATATCGAAACACACACATGTACACACACATAAAGTATCAATTTTGGGCAACTGTCTAGAGGAAAATCAATAAGAGAGCGGCAACAAAAAGTTTCTCTTTTTTGTTTTGTAGTCTTTTTTTTTTTTTTTTACCTAGACAAGGCCCCTGGAGAAGCCTGGAGAGTCTAGGGGCTTATTTGATGCCCACACACACATACACACTCGGCTAACACATACAAACACAAACTCGCGAATTGTGAAAAATATGCATACTACAAACAACATGTTTCCACACACTCATATGTGTGTGTTATGACATATATACACACACATCACATTTCATATTCCCTGCTAGTGTATCTTTCTTTTCACCTTCAGAGATACTGTCATTCAAAGTACATTTTATTCCCTTTATCTGCTAGTTTCAGTCGGTAACCCTGAAAACAAAATATTTTCACAACCAAAATAGTGTGAAGGAGGCAGAGTCCTTACTCATCCACACCTCCTGTCCCATCCACCCGACTGCTGCCTCTCTGACTGTCGCTGCTGCCAGTCAGCCAGACTGGTCACATTCATGCCTGCAGAAATCAGGCTAAGCACTGACTGGGATTTCTTTTTTTGCGATCGCTCTCTGCCAAAAAGTCCACGTGGCGTCACATGTTGAAACTGCTCCATATGCAAACATATGAGTGTACACACACACAAACACGAACCGCCACAACAGGCCAGCGACGAAACAGTGGGTTCCCGTGTTATGTGCACTGTGCCAAATGAGGGAGAGGAGAGCATGTGTGTGTTGAAGGTTAATGGACAGCTTAGTGGAGGTCAATCACACTGCAGCTACATTACTGCTCGATAGGACAGGACCACACACGCACACATACACACACGTACACACACGCAGGGGATTTGAAGACTATAAAGAGGACACAAGCTGTGTAATACACTATACTGTGATTTGATTTTATGACTACTCTTTATCTCTAATGATGGTGCTCTGGGAAACTGGTATATTTCAATGTGCCCACATGTTACAGATATGTGTTTTCTCAGATTACCAGGGCTGTAAACTGGGTGAAATAATTGTTTGAAAGTACTGTAAGTTACTTTCTATATGTTTTACTCATTTTTTTATTGCCAATGGGTAAACAGGTCGTAATGTAACTCAAGAACTTCCCGTCTTTCTCAGTTGCCTACAACAGCCTGTGGACCGACTTCTTCGTAAAGGACTTAGACCAAATTTTCAGACAAATTCCAAATGATCTGATGTCAAGTTTCCGAGTGTCTTGCCTCTCTTCAGCTCTGCTACAGTGCTAACAGTGTGCAACACTAGCTGATGTCGGCTAAGAAACGGAGGGCAGATGTGCAAACTTCTGTTTCTGCACTTCCCTGGATTGTACCCCATGCTTTGCTGGCCACCAGCTCTGTGTAAATCCCAATTCTGGGGTTTGCACCGGCTGAATTCAAGTTGCTACAGCTGCTAAGGTAGCTTCCTAGCGGCAAGAAGTGAGGTGGAGCGCGCTAGCTTGCTAATTTGTGTCTCATTTCTTGTCTGATAAACAGTAAATACATCAAATTCCCTAATACCCCATATCGTAATCACAGTGGCCATCGGTGCTAAGAAGAAATCCTAACGTTGCAGGAAGCGCTAATGTGAAATATATTGCAATATTGTGCTTTTTAGCGGGCTAATGTTAGCTAATGTTAGCTTGCTTGCTAATGTCTATTGCTAATACAATCTAGAATGATTACCCTCATTGAATTCATCCAAACTCGAGGACTGATTTAGCTAGAAAATCAGCCAGCTTGCTGTTTGGAAATTATGTTATCAGCTGGCATTACTAAGCAACCAACACCAGCATAGCCTTGTTACAGCTAGCTAAATAACTTAGCTTGCTTGCTTGCTAATGTTTTTGCTAGCAAAATACTTTGATTGGATATGTCAGTTGGCTAACTTGCCAAATTACTTCCCCAGGTAACGTGATACATTATACTAACTTATGTATTATGATAAACAATATTGATTTAGCAAACAATAAATAATGTAAAGATACAAAGCACATTCTACAAGCCAAGAGTGCTGCAGGGGCAACCAACAAGCTGCTGTTCAACATGGATCTGTAACTGGTTGCTTCATAGAATTAGCTGGTAAGGTCATTTGAAAACTGTACGCTACTTAAAGTAACATTATTTCAAATATAATTGTCACTTATTTCCTAACATTGTTTCAACATGAGGGTCAATCACTGTAAGTCTCTTTTTTGTCACAATTTTGGCTGATGGTGTTCGCTCGTGACTACGGACTACATGTGTCGGAGCGCTAACAGGATGCTGACTGCAGTTCACTTAGCGGCCTCAGAGAGAAGGGTCACTAATTCCAAGGATTTTGTGCAGGTTACATACAGAAAGTCTGAATAATAATTGGTTAGAGGGAAAAGGATGCAGTCAGCACAACCATCGTGCCTTTCTTTCAGAAAGTAGAAAATTAAAATAAGTGAGTATATCTCACAGTAAAGTGCATTAAGTGCCCACAATCCAAGTGTACTTATGTTTGAACCTGAGTGACTAATTTCCATTTCATTTGTGGTCTACTGGTTAAAAAGGGTGAGTGGAAACTTTCTAAAGAAAAAAAAAAAAAAAACAGAAATGGGAAGACAGAAAGTGAAGCTTAAATGCATGCCGGCTCCGCATGACCTGCCAGTGGTACAAAATGTGGCAGCACAGTGCTTCCTCCTGCCTCTGTTAATCAGCCCACATAAACCTCATCTCTTCATTCTTCCTTGCATCAATCTACCCCTCGATCCTTCCATCCCTCTAATGGATCCTCCACTTCAGTAAGCTCTCTGTAAAAAACAGGGGAAATATGCTTGGGGAATCCATTTGGGGAATTTAAATGAATTTGTTTTTTCTTTTTTTTTTTTAGTCTTCTCGCAATCTAAATTGATTTCTACTTAGCAGGCACACATTTACTCTGGAAGCAGACTGGAAACAAACTGTCCCACTACGGGCAAAGCAAAAGTTGCAGAAATAAAACTTTACTTTTTTTTTTTTTTTTTTTTTTATAAATGCTTTTGTCCCTGTTTCTCTACGTGTCCATTTATAGACTTACATCTGGTGAGTTGAGTTTGGAAACATCCACAAGAGAATCAATTTCATTCCATGACTCACCGCCTCCCAATTTCAGCTACTTAAACTTTGTCGAGATGAAGTTAAGCATGAATCTGCAACTGCATGACTTTTTTTTCTTACCTCAAATTTATTCAGAAGCTTATTTTAGTAGAAAGTTTAGGTTTAACAATGTTTCCTTGACTGCAACTTTGGTCTTCCAAACAAAATTACCAATAACAGCCAAGCAAGACATGCCGTCATCCAACCCAAGTTTTGCCAGAACACATCAATTGAGCTGAAAATTGTGGTCTGGCAAAGCTTGAGTCTGGGATGCTGTTTGCTATTTCACACCCTGAATTGACTTTGTCTTTTCTATATTTGCAATAAATAAAACTTTATTTTTTAATCTTTTTGAAAACAAAATCATTTGAAGTGCTTCTCTGATATCTAATACCAAACATCGACAGTTCTTCAAGGTTTAACTGATTCGACTTACATCTCTTATGTTCTTGATGTTCTACTCATAAAAATGACTTCTTTCTCTTACTCAGTTAACAAGTCATTTTAAAATCCAGAGGAGGAACAAATACTACACAGTAAGCAATATGCAGGTCTGCTTGTCAATCATGTATGGAGGGGGACCCATCCTTTACAGGTCAAATGCAGAGGGTGTATTCCACACACACCGGCCCGTCATGATTACTTCTTTTGGTGGATGATATTTTTTTCCAGAAATAATAGGTATAAATGATATTATTGTCATTTTGAGAATACTTTATGCCAGTGGTTCCCAACTGGTCCAGCCAGGAGGTCAAGATTTATCCTTACTCATTAGTTCAAGTTCCACATAGTTAAATATATTCAGCGTCATACTTGTGTTTGGCCATGTCATTGAGCTAGTTTCCTGTCTGTCAAGAAGCTGCCCATTAGTCACTCACTCTACAGCAGGAAACTGCCCTCCAAAATAAAAGCTCTGTGCCAGAAATTCACTGTACTTCAAAGTAAAGAGTGTTCTCTTACAAACTTAACATTTGCAAGTCATGGGGCGTTGGTGGCTTGGTGGATAGAGCAGGCGCCCCATGTACAAGGCTGTTGCCGCAGTGGCCCGGGTTCGAGTCTAGCCTGTGGCCCTTTGCTGCACGTCATCCCCTCTCTCTCTCTCTCTCTCCCCCTTTCACACTTAACTGTCCTGTCCATTCAAGGCAAAAAATGCAATGCAAAAAAATTCTGGCTTGTTACAAGGGGTTAGCAAGGTAGCAGTTATCAGAAGTGTGCCTCTCCCACTCCAAAAGTGCAGCTGCAGGCTACCGGTAAGCTACACTGTGTCACCTTAGAAGTGCTATTTTATTTTTCTTTGGACTTGTGCAAGTTTGAGGGGGTGGAGGGGAAAAAGGGGGTAACCTTGCTGTATATTCTGGCAATATAATGGCTAAAACACAATGATCGATATCAAAGTCATGTCCACTTAATGTATGAATTGAAATTGATAAACTAATTATCATGACTGGCTTCAACCTACATATACAAACTAGAGTGACAGAAACAGAAAAGCAACATCTTTCAGTTCCTGGTCCTGGATCTGTTGACAAAAAGCACTTTGCTCAGGTGTTAGTTTTTTATAAATAAATAAATAATAAATTTTAAATTATAAATTTTATATCGCAAGGTGATGGTGAATCTGCAGCTGAAGTGTACAAACTGTAAAGGAACTAGATGTTCTCGCTGAGGTGTGAGATGTGCTGTCTAAGACGTGCATACCGAGGGAGGGTGATCACAAGCCTGCCTTAAATGGAAAAATCATTGCTCCCTTCTCTCAGGCGATTTAATTATGTGTACTGTTGTAAGGTAACGGTTAAACATAATAATATCTGGATCTGTCGCCGCTGCCGCTGCTCCCTGACACATCTCATATAACCCTTTAGCTTTATCAATATTTCCACAGCCAGTTAGTTTTCTCCTCTCCCACCACTTCACATTTAACAGCCACACTCCATTAGCAAATGTACATATTGCCACGGGCTGACATTCTTTCACAAAGCAGAAAAGCCATTTAATTTCTCCTTTCTCCTTTAGGCTCGGACACAAAGTGCTCTTTAAAAAAATGGAATAAGACGGCATCATTTCTGAAATAATAGGAAGTTCAACCGGATGTGTTTCTGAAGCCGGGGGCAACCTGTGGAGCCTCTTGCTCAAATAGTGAAAGGAGGTAGAGGGAGCTCTCCAGTGAGGCTAGAAATTGCTCTCTCCTAATCAGCTTTGTTAGAGAAATTTCTCCTTTCTTTGACTGCTTTTTAATTTCCACACTGGCTAATAACGGTGGAGATGGTTATATACGATTTCTGGGATGCGGAGGGAGGTAAATGCAGGCCGTCGGGGGAGAGCATTACCGTGCTCAGACCGGAGTGGGGAAAACTTGTTTCTCATCTTTGTCAGGTAGAAGAACAAGTGGGGCTCAAGCACGCCTGCTGGGGGGAGGATGAAAAAAATCAAATAGGTTGGTGCACGCTGGTGAGCAGGAGAAGGGCACAAGGGACACCACTGGAGTGAAGTTTTATTAGGTGCCTCTGCCAAGTTTATGGAATACAAGCGTGGGCTGTGAGTCTGAATGTGTGTGTATGTGTGTGTATGTGTGTGTGTGTGTGTGTGTGTGTGTGTGTGTGCGTGTGCCAGACAGGGAATAGATTTTTCGAGCCTGATCCCTCCTATCTATTTCTGCACTGGATCATACCTCAGACAGGACAGAGAAGGCAGTCAAGTGTTATGACACTTCAGAAGATATGATTGCTTTTGACACTGTGCCCACTTTTCACTTTAATCCAAACCTTGGATTTAACCCTGGGATAATTCACGCTGCACGAGGCTCCAGAAATGTATTGAAAACCTTGCAAGGTGGGGCTGAGATAACTTCAGATAAGGATCTTAAGTTTGCACAGTCAAGACGCCCCTTATATATCTATCAAAGTCATCTGGACATACACGTCCTCAATGAAGATATGAGTCTTATTCCTTTATGCTGCATTTAATCTTGTTTAAACCACGTCCAATCTGTAAGTGTCCATGAAAGAGAGAAACAAAAGATAAAGTATCTGTGCTTGTGGTGACCATGTTGGACAGCATTGGCTTGGTTTTTAACATAACAAATAGAAAGGTGTAAATCACATATCCAGACTGTCTCCTGAACTGAAATAATAATCAAGCTCTATGGGAGCAACAGGGCGTCAAAAAGAGACACCAGACGAGTCAACTTCAGCAGGAGAAGCTTGAACTCCTCGAAGGAATTCATGCTGACTACATTTGATTTCTCTGTAAAGACACAAGCACAACCTTTTACAGCCAGCTTTTAGAGTGAATATTTTATACTGGGTGATCCGCTTATTTGCTCTCTTGCTGAGGGTCAGATGAAAAGATCAATACCACTGTCATGTCTGTAGGGTAAATATGCAGCTTGAGCCTGGAGGCGATGGGCTTAGTTTATCTTAACTTAGCACCTTCATTTCTACCGATGCAAGGTTTCCCACATTTATTTTTGGCGGCCTGCCACAATTAAAACATCTGCCGCCAAGTTTTGATTTTCTATTTTTGGAGCTGGACTGTTCATTAGGTGCACTGTTGGAATATATATACACCTTTGGGTTATTTATTGTGTACTCTGAGAGCAGAATGATGAACTTAACCATTCATTGCAGTGGTTCTAAGTTTGCTTTGACTCACAAACAGCTGCTCCTCTCATTCATCGATATGATATGATCATCCGATCAGCACTGATCAGATCAACTAATCACTTTTCAAACCCCCCATCTCAAAACTACGTAAACTGCTACAGAGGGAAAAAAGAAAGAGATCCGCTGGTGCTGCGTTCATCTCACCTTGAAAGACTCAGAATCTCCCATACGGATCATGGTTTTAGTTTATCGGGTAATTCTGAAGCCAAGGGAACCACGTTCAGCAGCCTTGGGCTTCATGATGCTCCTAAAGGGCCGGGGCAGATGTGGTCCAGCACAACCCACAACACTCATGGTTTACAATCGTGTTTTTAGGGGGTGGGCATTTTGTAAAAACACTACCACTACAGCCTTAAATATGTCAATGGTGCGGTAGGGTTTGGAACCAAAATACCTTTCTAAATTAGAACTGAATACAAGATGCTGAGTACCAGGTACTAGAAAGAAAAAAACGAATTTCAGCATACCATCCAAAGGGGTTTTTTTTGGTATTTTTTTGATCAAAAGAGTTCTTAATGAAACTTAGTTTTTCCAGAAACCCCTGAAGAACAATTTCTTAAAAAAAGTGTTCTTCAAAAGCACATAGTCCTGGGTAGAACCTCAGTCCTTCTGGAAAAACCCTTTAGGAGCCTTAAAGTCTAAGGGGCAGTACCCATCTGCGTTTTTGCACCCTCAAATTCGTTGTTTTCAATGTAGACGCACGACAGGTGCACTCCATGCCAGAACGATGCCAGAGCGGCACGCCCGCATTCCCGAGCACCCATTTTTGCCGAGTTCAGCTTTTGGAATGCAGCAGTGTGCACTGCATGTCACATGGCAAGAAGCAAACAATCACAGCGGACATATATCTTTCCCTTCTTCCGTAAATATCAGTCTGTTATAAAAATGAAAAAGTTGATCATTTTGGTGCGGGGCTGCCAGAGCTTTCATCTGTCCCATGGACAATAGGCCTACACACTTGCTTGGTATGGTTGCTTAGCAACCTCAGGTGGAACCTACTATCGTGCTCTTGAAAGCTGGCAAAAGGCACAAAAGTAGCACACAGCGCCTGACCATGTGTTCTCCAAGCAGTTAAAGACGCAGCATGTGTACAGGCCTTAAGAGTGTAGACATTGTAAGCATGAAGAAACAGCTCGGCTAGTTCTCTCTAAAGTTCCAAAATCTGACTATCAGCACATCTTAAGCTCTAAAGCTTTCAGTTCCCCAAAATGTGGAGCGAC
This sequence comes from Epinephelus fuscoguttatus, assembly GCF_011397635.1. Lineage (NCBI taxonomy): Eukaryota > Metazoa > Chordata > Actinopteri > Perciformes > Serranidae > Epinephelus > Epinephelus fuscoguttatus. Next base: position 22,653,865 of record NC_064773.1, on the reverse strand, counting down.
TCCTTGTCATCCTCCAACCCACTATCATTTATTTTTCATTTACTTGTCCCCTCATTTCTTCCTTTTTTGTTTTCTGTTCTTTTCATATTTTTGAATCTGCTTTGTTTCTTCATGCTCCTTCAGGCGGTCCATCCACACACGCCGCAGGGCAGCTGTGCTTTGCAACTGTGTTCTCTTTATACACAAACTGCATATAAGCATATAGGTACACTCATGGAACACACTAAGTTGCTACCCACACATGGATTCACACATAATGTATAGACTCGCAAACACAGACAGACAAACATGCACAATCAAACACAAACTCCAACAAACCATTAATGGCGTGTTATCTATGGTACATTAGTTCAATCACCCTCATACAAACACACACACAGGCATACATACACACACAAACAGTCAGCTTAAGAGCTGAGGTGCTCCTCCCACCCCCCCGTACCTGGCTGTGTACACTACAGCCAATGCTTTGCAACTTCATATGCTGTTAAGAGCCCTCACTTCAGTAGAGCACCAAACAAAGCAGCCGTTAATGGTTAAAGCACCCAGTTGGTAACCTCCCACCACCAAAAAACACAAACAGGGACACACACACATGCACACACACACACCTTTAATGACATCTTTTCTGCGGCACATTAGCTATTGTGCAGTAATTAATGGGAGAGTCATGGCGTTCAAAAAGCCAGTCTTCTCTCTGCAGACTAGGAGCTGTACACCACAACAATGGCTTAATGAGTAAACACACCGCGTGTCTCATGAATAAATTATTTGTGCCTCGCAATTAATTTTCTCTATTGAAGTCTGAAAAAAAGCAGGACTGTTACCAGTCTTCATAAATCAAAAAAGGGAGGGGGGTGGGAGAGGGAACATGACAGCAACTTTCTGTGCATGTGTGCCTAAGATCCTCTGTAATGTGTTTATTACTTGTGCGATAATATCTGTGTGTGTGTGTGTGTGTGTGTGTGTGTGTGTGTGTGTGTGTGTGAGAGAGAGAGAGCCTGCGAGTGCATTTGATGAATCTAGGTTCTCACTTGCGGGTTTATGTATGAGGCTACACAGTTTTTGTCTTCTAGCGTGTTTGTATGCACATGTTTTTATGTTTTACACAAATTCGTGTTTGTTTCAATGTGCCTGCCACCGCCTGAATGTACATTATATATGTACAGCATCTCTGTGAGTGTGTGTGTGCTGCGTGCAAAACTTACTGAAAGGAGCTTCCATGTTATCGGTCGGACCTGTCTCGGGATTCCAGACCAGCTGAGTTTCCGTAGCTCCTCTGCAAAACAAGATCACAAAAACCGGAGGGTTCATTTTAGATTCACCACAGGGACTTTCCAAACGAAGACTTTTATTTCCCTCTAGAGCTCAGCTGATTAAATGGCAGGCCGATAATATCCGAAGATATTACATTATCGCCAGTATTATTCTTCTCTCATTGCCAGGTTTTCACCAGCGACAGAGAGCATAATACATATATCTGAGCGGAGAACTTTGGGTTTTCATCTCAGATGTTGATAGTGTCATCATTTTCTTTCCTTGTTTTTAACATTTTCTGATTACAAATAAAGAACGACGCAATTACAAGAGATACTGAGATGTAGGCAAAACAAAAAGATAAATATCTCATATTTTACCATTTTGCTTGCACCTGAAAAACTAATATTTTTGAAAAAAAGTGCACTATATCAAGCCTTTTTCCAATTGTATGATTTTCTGTCTCTAAAAATAAAAATTGCCTTCCCACCTTCCACTATAATTAATGTGCATTTACCAGCCTCCAGCCGTGTCCAGTGCAGTGTGTGGTCCACGTTGTCTTTGTTAATTATGAGTTGATGACATACTCAATACTAAACTTTAATAATAAGAACATTTCACCAAAATATTATTGTTCCACACGTATTCAGCCATGATACATGCAAACCAAAATACTGAAATCATCCTTTTCTTATTCAAGCATTGCAGGTAAATATAAGGGTAAGTAGTATATATGTTGTGCTGTGGAGAGGTAGGTTTTGTGTAGGAATATGGTTATTAGAGTAGGTTACCTTAACTAAATTTTGCCAACAGGTAAGTGCAAGTAAAAATTAAAAAGCAGTAATAAGCCCTGTTTCCACTGAGCAGTACAGCTCGCTTCGGTACACTTTTTTGCTGTTTCCACTGTGAAAAGTTGTGGAAGGTACCAATGGAACCATTCCGTACCATCCACATTTTTGGTCCTCCCTTTGTTGGGGTACCTAGCACACAGATCTGGTACTAAAAGGTGGAGCTAAAAACATATATTCTAATCCTCAATCTGAGAAAAAAAAAAGCATCATGGAGCACTGTTCCTGTGGGCTATAGCAACACTAAACCCCTGAGCTTGCCCCAGAAGGACTAAATGAACCCGCTATTTTTAAATATCCCATGGACTCTCACTGCAACCTGTTTTATTTTGTTCTGGTAATGTCTACATGCAGCCTCGTTCTGTGGACGATAAACGAGGTGCAGACTGATAAAGGAAGAAATATGGTGGGTGCTGGACAGAGCAGTGAGTGACAACAACCCAGCCCACATGAAAGAGTACTGTTTGCGGTGGAAACACTTAGAAGACCAAGGGTTGAGGTCTCACGTCTGAAGGGTTACTTTTGGTTCCGAAGGTACCATACCGAAAGTGTTTGGTGGAAACAAGACTTAAGTTCCATAGGTAGGTTTAAAGATTCTGTAAAGTAAGAAATGTGGACTTAAACTCAAAATAGCTTGACTAAATTGGACAAAAAGAAATTAGATGGATCAGTTAAATCAGACTTTTAAGGCCTAATATGTATAACATGAAATTGAAGACATTTTACAGACTTTCTAAGGACCTGCAGACACCCTGCTTACCATAGCACAAAATCAACCCAGTAAAAATCATTTTCAAACTATTACTGAATAAGCAAGTCATTCTTGGACATTATTCAGTCAATCAATCCACCAACCAGCCGCCCAACCAACCAACCAACCATTTCCTCACTGTCCAGACTTCCCTTACTGTCTCTCTTTCACTTCAAAGAAATTATCTGATGGGTTAGAAGTGGATTATTAACTAGATTCTCTCTGGGCCAGTTGGGAGATCCAGCAGGCTATAATGTAAAATAAATCTGATGGAGAGGTGCAAATTGAACTTTTAAATTGGCAGAGAGTAGTTCCCTTTGGGTTCATGAAGACCTAGAAAATATAGCCCACTGCGAGGTGCTACACAGACATCCAGCCCATATCCATCTTTCTCTAGCACACACACATTGACAGGAAGAGACGGTGGGTGGGTCTAGGGCTCAACAGGATCTTGTGGTATTTAGTAAGCTGCGTCTTCTATTTCATCCTATTTTTAGTGAATCAAACATGATAAGTCGATCACAATAAAGATGTGGGATGTAATCCCCCTGCAGCAAAAAGAGATCATGTTCATGTAAAGAGCTAAAGCTGTTGTTGACAGCAGTGTTTCTGTAACAGTTTTTGCTCAGGGCTCAAATCTGACCTTATCCATGCCATGGTGTCTCCACCCTCTCCACTAGAAAACACATTACTTACCAATCTGACTAGCCCTGACCCACACTGGGCTTCCTTTGGGGCTATGATGTAATAGTCAATTCCTTTTGGATAATCCATGACTCATTTTCTTCACATCATATATTCTTCACCCAAATAAATGTTTCCTAGAGGGAAGTGAAATCACTGAGTGACCTCGTCGACCAGGACGAGGCAGTTTAGGATATTCAAGATATATGACTGTGCGCTTTCCAGCAGTATTTCTTAAGGAGCAGCAGGATCCTGGATGAGTTCTCGCTAACATTAACTCATCCATTATTCACAGATAGGTCTTCCTCTGCCCAAGCCCTGCAAGTCTACAAACCCCCCATTAGCATTCAACAAGACGAGTTGCCACAGCTAAACTGAGGCAAACATAAAAACGCAGTGGAAATCTCTTCACTTGTAATTGCGCTGCCACTGTTTTACCTGCATTCCCAGAGTGAAGGAAGGAGGAGAAATTGATTTCCGTGCAAATGAAATGGCACTGCCTTAATATACTTTTCTGAGTAAGGAAGAAAAAAAAGGAAACAACTGTACCTAATGAATAAGCCAAATTCTTCCTCGACTCTTATTCAAGGCACAGGCTGGAAATTGATAAGCCCTTCGCACAGAGTGAACAGTATTGATTAGTGCTGCCAAATGACTCTGCCTTGCCTGTTCTTCAAGGCAAATGCAATGGAGAGTCAGAGACTGATAGCAGAATAGGAAATAGCAATCAGCTAAACAGCAATGGGCTAAGTCCATTGGCTAAATTGAGTGAAACGCATTAGAGCTTGTTCAGCTGATGGGAGAAGCTATTTATTCACTATAGTTCCTGTGCATCTTCCACTTAAAATTTCTCCCTTACCTTGTCCCCAGTGACTTTAATTATATAGAAATTCAATACAGTGATCTACTGCACAGCACGGCTCTGTTGGTTCGGATGGAGTCAGAGCCCCACAGTATGGGAAGGTTTCGATTACCCCAAGGTTACCTGTGAAGCTGCCAGTCGCATTTAAAAAAAAAAACAGAGATGAAAAACTCTCTCAGACACGACGCAGACCATAAAAGTTGCAGAGCAAAGGTGCTGCAGGAATTCCACAGATTCTCCCTGTGTCTATTTGCTCCTTTACCTCCATCTCCTCAGGAGTACAACAAGTGGAAGGCAATGTGTGAAAGTGTGTGAATACTGCTACTGAGTTATGTTGTGTACAGACAGAGGAAAAGCTACTGTCTGTTAAAAGCTTCTGCCTTCCCTTGAATTGGTAGCTTTCAAGCATAGTTAGCACTGTGCTTGTAATGTACATGCTGATATTCAATTTGATACTTCTGTTTGCCTAGGTTTTCCATGACTGGCACCATGAGGCACTTACAGGAGAGCTACAGCATTTTTACATAGCAACGTCTGCATGCGGATCTTGGGGAGAACTACTGCATGTGAACAAAAGTTGTATCAAGCTTTTTGTGGCTTCAGATGGAGCTGTGTGAAATCTAATAAACTACCTAAAGTAACAACGCTAGTGTGAGTATCAGCTGGGGCTTAAGAGTATGAGCTAAAGTATGAAAATGATAAAAATCTGGGGCGTGGAGTTAGAAATAAACGAGGCTCCCAGACCTCTGTAGCTCGCTACATATGCTGAGTTCCATTAACCCAGGAAGTCTAAAGTAGGAGCTGGGAATTACGTCACACCTGAGTTGACCACATTCCAGATGGAAAACCAAGATGATAGCAATACCAGTTGTAGCCAGGTTAGCCATTGTTAGCAATACCAGTTGATAACAATGCATCAGCCTATATTTTGCGCATACAAACACCTTTATGTCCACATATAAAGGTTCAATAGTATTGTGTGTCCAACTGTTTAAGTGAGACACAAAATAGACAGAACTTCTAATAAACAGTATATTGCTACAGATTCCATAACTTGATGCGGCCATCTTGGATTCTGAGGTCAGTGTTGGTGAGGTCCCCCAACTTTTAAAGTCAGAAATCTGACATCAGGAGGAGTTCCACTTGAAATTTCCAATTGGGAACTTTGAAATCCCAACTTTCGAGTGCAAATTAAATGCACCATTATCTCTGCTTAAGGCTAGCTGCTTGAGGCTTCATTAGCCAGTGGTCTTAGTTGCACTGTGGTTAATGTAGGCAACAGATTTTGGCAAGAAAAAAAGAACACTAGAAATTCAAGAAAATACCTCTTTATCAGTGTTGATCATTTTAAAACTTTACATAACATCTGACAACAATACAGGAGATGGAGCACTTATAACAAATGATTTCAGCTACTTTTCTGTTTAATCTGAGAAAAAAAAACTCTTTATGAAGCAATACCTGATGTAACTGAAGAGATAAAATACAGTATTGATGCCAGCATGGGCAAAACTGATGGCACTCTGGTCCTGTCCCTCCGCTGAAATCAATTTAAGTCCCAGTACGGTTTGTTAGAGCACATCCTTTTTTGCAGGCTCATGAAAGAGTATTTCGGGAGCTGTGGCAATTGATTGCCACCACTGCATGTAAAAGCACCAAGGAGGTCATAATTTTTATTCCCAGTCAAAAGTCAATCAGAACGAGCTTTTGATTTCGACCTTTAAAATCCAAAGCAGGATCAGCACTTCTCCCAGTATTTGTCAGTCTGACAAATAAAAAAATGCAACACTTCAAAGACAACACAGCGTTATCTTAGTGATAAGACAAGACACCATGGCCACTACTGGAGTCGAGATGCCAAAGAAACAACAGTACAGGAAAATCCCCCTGCCTCCCTAAAGTCACTGATGTGGCAACATGTTGTATTCCTGCTGAGTTATGCAAACAACAAATGTGTTCTTGACAGAAAAACTACAGTTTGTAGGGTATGCTACATGCAGGTACCATAGGACTCTTCAGGAAACAAGCTGGCATCATAATCAAATATGACTGGGAAAAGAACATTGGCACAGGCAACTCTTCCATCCTGGCACCACCAGGATCTGGGGGCTTTTTGCAGGTGAGAAAACTTGAGCTGTTGTTGTAAAGTTCCCTTCCTCCATCTAGTTTCTCTTCTTTTTGTTTGGGGGTTTAACAGTTTGTTTCCAACTGACTGGTAAAATAACTCATTGTTACTGCATTTTAAATAAATTATTTAAATCTGACCATATGGCCCTTTGTTTGGTACATTGCTGCACTGTCGCCTCACAGCAAGAGGGTTCCTGGTTCAATTCCAGGAGGGAGCCCTTCTGTGTGGAGTTTGCATGTTCTCCCTGTGTCAATGTGGGTTTTCTCTGGGTACTCCGGCTTCCTCCCACAATCCAAAGACATGCAGGTTAATTGGTGACTCTAAATTGCCTGTAGATGTGAGTGTGAATGGTTGTCTGTCTCTATGTGTCAGCCCTGCCATAGTCTGGTGACTTGTCCGAGATGAGCCCTGCCTCTTGCCCAATGTCAGCGGGGTAGGCTCCAGCCCCCCTGCAACCCTCAAGAGGATAAGCGGTTATGAAAATGGATGGATGGATGGATGGATGGATGGATTAGTAGCTAGTTACTGTCAGCAAATAGTTTGTTGGGCACAGGGAAACAGTGATCTGTGGGGACCTGAGACCCTAAAAAAGAGGGTGGGTCACGGGGCGTACCACCAGTTGGTCCAGGAGCTTCCCCCCATTCAACCTGGTGTCAATCGTCGGGGAAGTTTCTCCTCCATTATTTACCAACTGTAAACTTGTAGTGACCATGACAGAAGGCCCGCCTCTCAAATTATCTGATTGGATAATGGGGAAAAAAACGTGACAACAAAAGAGATGACGTGGGGTGCTCTTCCGCTCTGAGTTAAAGTTTTTTCAACGCAAGGAATTCAAAGTGCTCCGACAAAAATGCCAGGCCCATAGAGTACAGAAACATGAGGCACATTGCAACACAAAAAATGCGATCAAAAAGCTTCATTCTCATCAAAAACAATTACAAAAAACACCTCCATCTGCTAAAATGCTTTCTGTGTGGTAGGGGCCTTATGGTGGCGTAGTCATCAGTGTTGGGGGGAAAAGTTTAAATCAAAAATCAATTGTGACCTTAACATCGAAAGTCAAACTGAATCATGAATTGGGAAAATCGTGACACCTCTACCAAGCACATGTGCATACACTTTTCAAATTTGCATCAACTTTCACAGCTCCCCATCACAATACTGCCACATGAATTTTTACATCTTTGAATCTCTTTTGCAAGAGCCTGTGTGTGTATTTTTGTACTCTGTATGCACCATTGCTTGCAATTATGCCTTTTTCACATGCAGAGTGGGAGAGCCACTGTGAAGTTATGCAGAAGCCCCTTACAACAAAGTCCAAGACTTTAAGGGTGAAATTGTTATCCTGCATGCACCTCTACATTCATTATGCTCCTAACAGTTAGTCAGGGGTGTCTCTCCTCTTGCCTTGCACCTTTTGAACCTACATTTGCACTGTCAGACAAAGAAATGAGTCCATGAATCTTGTGGGCTCAGGCTTAATTAAACTATGTTATATTTCCCCCAACTGGCATTAATCTCACCATGGGGGGTTACAGAGAGGAGGGGTGAAAGGACGGAAGGCACGAGTTAGCTAATGGTCTTTACCATCCTGACGCTGCAGTGATCTCCACAAAGCCCCGTCCCCTTTGGTGGAACACTTTGTATTGCAGGGAGGGCTGGTAGAAGAGGAAACGTCCACACTGATGAGGCGTGTCTGTGTGTGGGTTTATTGTAGAAGTGTGCAAGGGGCAAATATTTACTTGGCACCATGTGAACGGCAGAACAAGCAAATGTACCAGGAAGACCCATACATCATATACAGAAAAGCGCACACACAGCCTCTACTTGCTATCTTCCAAACACTCTCCAGCAGAGAGATGGACCACTGCAGAATCTAAATCAGTTAGCCCAATGTGAGCCCAGATGCCTTTTAGACCCAGGTAGTACTGATGCACTGCGCTGGTACAGTACATAAAAGGACAGTGGTCAGTTTTAGTAGAAAATATTTTTCCAGTTTCACACATTTCAATTAGTCCTGGGCTAAAATGCTGCTTTAAGAGGAGATCTGCATAAATATGTAATCCATAATCCATCTGTGAAATAGTCTCTTTATTCTAATGCAAATACACTCTCACAGGAAGCGTGTCTATAGCCCTATTTCCTAAATGGCTACTATAAAGCTATACTTATCTTAGCTCCAATTCCAGAGAAATAATTTCTGAGGTATAAAACTCCATTCCCCACAGTGGGCAGAGACGGAGAGGGCAACACGAGCATAGTTGACGTACAGGCTAAATTGCAGATGTCGTTTCATTAGTGTGAGGCCAGCTCATCTCTCAGAAAGCATATCTGACTCTCTGGGGCATCTCTTGTGCATTATGAATGAGACAGCCGAGCCCTCGCTCCGCTGGAATAAATTAAAGGCATTTCGTGACATTTTGAAAATTAATCTGTTGTTTTTTCGCTCAACGGGCACTTGTCACAATGTGGGAGAAAAAGTTTCTGCTACTGTCCCGGAGGCGACGAGGGACTAGCCGTCTCCGTCAGTTTCGGTGAGCAAAGTTAACAATGCAAACAAGCCCTTTCTGGATGACATATTTGTCACTCCCCTCTATACATAGTAATCTCAGCCAAAAAAACTACTAACTGAAGCTGTAAAGACATTCCTTTAACAGGTCTCTACAGAAACAATGCAGAGGCATTAAAACTCAAACTCAATTTACAGCCAATTCACCCCACAGGCAATCATTTCAAAGTATACATATAAAAGTACAAGCGGGGGCAAGTGAAAACACAATTTCCCTTTTGGGACCAATAAAATATCACATTATTATATACATGCCTTAGAATTAGTGTGATCAGTATTGTGGGTGTTTATCATGCTGGCAGGCGCAGACCTTAGGGGATTGGTCTGGGGAGATGGTCTCAACCCTGGAGGAAGCTAGATTCCCCACTGGCATGAAAAACACCTGTAACATCAGCAATGAACAACTCAAGGGCAACTGCTTCCAGGCTTTCCTCTGTGTGTCGACTGTATTCCATTATGCATGAACTTACAGGGGTGCACTTTGTCTTGGCTGGAGTTAAGCTGGGGACCACAGGGGGTGATTAGGACTCCATGTACCTTCTGTTGAACACCCCACAACAGCTGCTCTGATGTGGGACCCTCAGAGGTAATGAACGCTCAATGACTCTTCAAACATTCAGAGGGCAAAATATAACTAAATATCATGTTTGCATTTCATTTTAACGTATCTGACCAGGCGAGATAACCGGCAGTGTTATAAAGCAGCAGATCGAGAGTAGTTGCAAAGCGAGGGAAGGTCACATCAAATGAGCACAAAGTGTTTCCCAGCGCTGTCGCTCATGTGCCTCTGCTAGCAGCGGCTCGAGCGAGGCAGGTGGGATTGGGTGCCTCGTTAAAGGCCACCTCAACTGTACTGTACATGCTGAGGGAGGCGAGAATGTGTCTTATTCACCTCTCTGGCCCAGATTCTCTTAGCCTGTATGGGGATTTCAACCACTTTCATGTGGGTCACAGGATCATTTCTTTAACAGCTTGGCTATGTAACACATTTTTAGAGGTAGAGGGCCTTCTGTTCCAGAGGTAAGAAAACTTCAATCAAAATCCCATTGACATTTGTAATAAGGTAAATGACGACTCCTTGGGTGAACCCTGTCTACAGCAAGTTCAGACCATAGACTGTAAAAAAAAAACACCCACTGGCCTGTAGACTTCTTTTCTGAAGACTTGAATCTGGCATTTTGAGCCAGAGATGACTATATTTTTCGGTGAGGGGTTAGCACTGCGGTGCCATGTCATAGAATGTGGTGACGCATTGCAGACAGCCCGTCACTCAAAGTGGCCCCAACCTTAATTATGCCTAATTTTAAACCTTACTAAAATTTAAACAGGTGAGTTATGAAAAAAATTCACTCTCATACAGTTGTCATGAGAGTAGAAATTAGCAACAGAGACCAAAACTGTTTTTGTACCAGGCTGTAAACATGTTTATTTCTGCTGTCAAGTTGGGTATTTTAACCTGGGGATCAATGGGGATTGACTTGCTTCTGGAGCCAGCCTCAAGTGGCCATTAGAGGAACTGCAGTTTTTGGCACTTCTGTATTGGCTTCATTTTTCAGCCCCAGAGGTTACCACCCGGTTCAGACACTATGTTTTTAATAACAGAAGGACAAAGAGGAATGAACAGTGTATATGTTCTTTATACAGCAGATAATTTTTTTGAAAAAGACTTCAGCAAGAGCTTTAGTGGATATTATGGATCTTTACTACTAATTTTTCTCAATTAATTAATTGAGACCAACTATTTTGTCTACAAAATGAAAGAACAAAATGTACATAATAATACCCCAAAGTCAAAAGTGCTGTGTTTAACTTGCAAGTTTTACTGGGTCAACACTTCAAAGCCAAAGGTATTCAATTTATTATCACACATGACAAAGAAAGGTATCAAATTCTTACATTTCAGAGGTGAATGTTAAAAAAAAACAATGAATAGATTGTAAAAATGTGGATAATTGATTGACGAATTGCTGCAGCTCTATTATGCAGGTGTGAGTAGTATTGCATTTCAAGTGAACCTTTCAAAACTGGACATCTAAAACCTAAAAAAACCTAACCTAAAACAAGAAGCAGCTTCCAGCGACAATCCCTGACCACATCTGGCCACTTCCATAACAAATTTAGGAAAGACGACAGCTACATGATGAAGCCCTTGTTGTACTTCCCATAAGATACTGAGATCTATGCTTTTAAAAACTCAAGAAAATGCAAGTTCAGTGAAGTTTTACATATTGCAGGAGTTAGCTGGCCAACATTAGCTATGCCAATTTTTAATGATAATATTTAGTGCTATGATAAGGGAGAGGGGGTAAAGAGGAGGAGAAGGAGAGAGTGAGAGATTGTTCATATCTCAGTTATATTGGCTGTCCTGTTCTACTTCATTAAAGAAGGTTTTATCAACAAGTGCTGTTTTCCATTATTTTGCAACGGCCCGTGGTGTTTTAAATGGGAATAATTGTACTTTCACTGTAGTATACATTTTCAGTACTCTTGCAGTACCCACCACTGCTTTCATGGATATGAACATGACATCAGGAATTTGTCTCTCTGATGGGGCTGGATCTAAGGATTCATTAAGAACTGAATTTAGGTTCTACTGTTCATTATACACAACAGTTAAGTGCTACCACTAGACTCATGCAGGCATTCATAAAGGACTAGTTGCTTCCAGAATGGACTGAAACAATAGAGCTCTAGGAGCTTAACTGGCCAAGTGAGAGCTCTTACCATAAGCAACCGAGCAATATGAGGCAGTTGTGTGATAGTGTGTTCCTGCACTTCTTCCACGTCTGCCCGTCTACTTGCCTGTCAGTCAGTCTACCTGCCAGTGTGCACGGTTCTGTATGAAGGCCAGTAAGAAGAATAGAAGACAGCGAGAAGCGCTGTCAGTCAGTGCTGGCTGAGCAGGGAGCTGATGGGAGCAGGAGGGAAGACGGTTGGCGGGCCGGAGCCATGCACTATTCAGGCATCATTCAGACGGAGCGCGACCACTGGGGCAAAACACCACAAGGTTCTTGGCAACACACGTGCACACACAGGTATGTGAATACCGCACACACCTGCCAAAACTGGGGTTTGTACTCTGCAACGGGAGCTACCTCAGCAAATCCAAATTTGGGACTGTAGCACCACTATCAGTCATTATATCTCTCGCTTTAAGTAGAACAAGAAAGTGTATGCTTCACAAGCACTATTATTATATGTGCCACCTGTGTGATAGCCATGAGAAGCCTTGCTATGGTAAAAGGTAGGTAAATACCATCCATTCTTCTCTTATCGCAGGCGTTGTCTCTGTGTCATCTGAAGCTATTTTGCCAGTGAGGTCAGAAAAACAATACAATCAGGACAGACACCTTTATCATGCAGTGTATTAAAAAGTTAAGCTCCCCTCCTATAAACCTTGAATGCTGTGAGAGAGTCCTGAACAGTCTAACTCATCTAGAGGACAAAGTGATGGCGCCAGGGAGCAGACGGCTCGTAAACTAATGGGACTCTTGTAAAAAGATACTCCCCCCTGGATTATACCTGCTCAGGAGGCCTGATGGATGGCCCAGATGGCTGGGAGAGGACACTGAGCATAGATGAGTGTACAGGTGTGAGTGTGAGTGTGTGTGTGTGTGTGTGTGTGTGTGTGTGTGTGTGTGTGTGTGTGTGTGTGTTCAGTGTGCTATAACTCAGATTTGTATAGGCAATTCCCCGAGGCTTACCTTGCCGTTAACTGATTCACATGAAACAGGTTCCAAAATATCTGACCTGGTGACTTTTTTTTTTTTTAAATTAACGTTTTATGAGGGAATATGTAGACACTGTAAATTTCAGTTATGTTACTTTTCCAGGTGATTGTTATATTGGGACAAACACATTTCAACATTTCAGCTATTCTAAAAAAAAAAAAAAATCCTAACTCATTAATATGCTAAATGAAATCACTGCAGATTCAAAGGATAATGAGCTACCACAGTGCAACTGGTAGTTGTGGAATTCAGGGAAAATAGTATTGCTGATGAGAAGACACACACACACACACACACACACACACACACATAAATATCCCGTCCACCTGCCACTCAACTAGCAGTGTTTCTATAGAAAATAACACATGTAGAACTTGTTTTTTTCCCTTGTCTATAAAAGACTTATGTTATCCTCGACACAACTTAACCAATTAGTCAGTCGACAAAAAAATGACTCACCAGCAATGTTAATAACCTTTAAGTAATGTTTTAAACAAAAAGAGACTTCCTCCAAACTGTCAATTGTTAGTATTTCCTGTTTTTCTTTTGTAAACTGAATATCTTTCGGTGTGGGCTTTTGGCCCAAAAAAAAACCAAGTAGTTTGACACTTTGGACATTTTAGAAACTTAATGATTAAGTGAGAAACAAATCAATGTATTGAAGCTGTAGTTGGTAACTTTTTATGAAAATAACTTGGGTCTAATTTGCAGAAACTGTCACGACATTCCCAGAGTCCTACATGAAGCAAATAATAATTTAAAAAAAATAAACATCTTCCTCTGCCTCCTCATAGTGTTTCTAATGGCATTTACAAGAATCCACCACACATGAATGGTACCAACCAATCAGAGCTCAAGAGTCTCTCACACAGCTGTCAAAAAGCCAGGCGGCCTGCCCCCAAGCGGGTCACGGTGACATCTCACTGACCACAGCCAGCCAACCCCCAAGGACCCTGCTTTTCCCCTCAAATAAGCCATGTGTGTTACGAGACTCTCTCCTGCATCCTGCCCCACACCAAACCAAGCCCAAGCCAAATTAAGCCAGCCCATGACTGTCATAAAGGGGTGAAACTGTCACACAAGGCAGCGCTGATAATATATGAATCAAGATTTTGCGACTGCACTGCCTATTTCTCGCCACAGTTGGTTTCAGAAACATATTTTAGTGTACTGTTTAGCTGTAAAATGACAAAGTGTCATTCAGTATCTCAGAGGATGATGGTGAATCAGCCTCTGAGACGCCATCATCCACAGTTTAAGGGATGAATACTTAGGAACACTTGATCAGCACTAGGGTTGGGACTCGTTAGGATTTTAACGATTCCAATTCCTTACCGATTCCTTCTTAACAGTCCGATTCCTTACCGAAAATAAAAAAGGACAATAATAAAAGTAAAATAAAAGAGGACAACAAGGAGGTCTCCCTCTCCGCTGAGCACCCACGGGGCACGCCCGGCCTGTTAAATAGCCTGTAACCATAACAACTGTGTGACACAAACTCAGCGCTTTAGTCATTTAAATAATGTCGGGCTCGGTCGGGTTCGGACAGAAATATGCGGCCCGTGCCGCACTCTAATGGAAATGCACGTGACGTTTTTTTTACAATCTAGGAACCGTTTGCAGGAACCATTACTCCAAATTGGATGGAACCGGTTCCGGAACAGGAACTTTGGACCCGGTTCCAAAAAATAAGCGGATCCGGATCCCAACCCTAATCAGCACACAAAACTGTATCTCTACATGTTGTTGTCACTAACCATCAAGCCCAACTCATGTGTACATTCGAATCTTAGAATGGATCTCGGAATGTTCACACTTAAACTGATGACATCACTGATAACATCAGAGTACAACAGAGAGACACATGGGCCCTGTCCAAATACCCGCACTTGCGCCCTTGTGCCCCTTAATTGCGCGCTCCCTCTAAGGGGCGCAAGTGCATAGGGTGTCCAAATTGTCTTCTGTTGTTATCAAGGGGTGCAAACCTGCGCCCTTAATGCACCCCTTCCGAAAGTGCACATCAGACCTCACTTCGCTGAAGGATTTTATCCAGAATCCTCCGTAGTGTCGTGACGCCGTAACACTGCACAGCTGGCCGGTACAACTCACCATCTTCAAACGGTAACTGACATGTCCACGACATGTCCTTCTCCTGTGGCTCCTAATCCTCCTCATCATTCGCTGATTGTATCTATTTATCATTTGCAGCAGCAGTGCTGCGAACAACGTTATTTCCTCTAACGCCATGTTTCGTCTCCTAGGAGACGGACCAGCTGGACCCAAACGGAAGTGACGTGTACACAACTGTCCCAATTCTCCTTTTTAAACAGCATCAATCCTTTGCGCACTTACGCCCCTAACTGCACTTTTGACAAGTGCACTTCAGGGAAGACCTCAGGGCACAAGTGCGGGTATTTGGACAGGGCCATTGTAAGTAGAACTGATGATTCTGATGATAGCAGTTGGACAACCAACAACCCTCGACTTCAAGAAATATATCAAACAAACCACTGTGATTCAGCATAGTGAGAAAAAAAATGACAGACTTCCATCTCCCTAGCAAATACACGTTCCTCAAGGTTCTGGGAGAAGGCGGTTTCGGGACGGTGTTGAAATGTTGGAAAAAGGACACGAAAGAATCCGTGGCTGTGAAGATCCCAAAATCATCTGAACGTCTCAACAGGGAGACTGCCATGTTGAAAAAGTTCAAGCGTCTCAAGTTAGATCAGCACAATATAATCAAGTTTTTGTGCTGCTTCAACACGAGCCATGGAAGGGCTCTAGTTTTTGAGATGATGGACATCAGCAGGTACGACTACATTCTGAAGACCAACGGTGCCCCGATGCGTTTGAGTGACGTCAGCATCATCATTCAACAGCTGGCCAGAGCACTCAAGGCGCTGAAAGGCATCGGAGTGATCCACACAGATTTTAAATTGGACAACATCATGCTGGTGGATCAACGGACACGACCATTCCAAGTCAAGCTCATAGACTTTGGCTTGGCCACAAAAAGTTCCAAAGCCAAGCAGGACAAGATGGTACAAAACCGTTACTTCAGAGCTCCAGAAATTATTTTGGGCCTTCCATTCTCTGAGGCCATTGACATGTGGTCACTGGGTATTATGATGGCTTTCTTTGTCCATGGTCAAGTACTATTACTATTACTATTACTTACTATTCCCAGGAAGAACCGAGTATGAAGTACTGCTGTACATTAAAAGAATCCTGGGTCAGCCGGCAGACCACCGTCTAAATAATGGACATAAGACAAAGTGTTATTTCACCAGGACTGAGTCCAACAGCTGGAGGCTCAAGACACAAGAGGAGTATTATGGACCGTGCAATTCCAGGAGTCCCTTAAACTTATTATGTTACTCTCTGGATGATCTGAAACACCTGCACCTGGGCGAAAAACTCAGCAGAGGCTGTGGAGCGAGCGCAGTATATTGATCTCCTGAAGGCCATGCTGAAACTGGATGGGACTGAGAGGATCTCTCCCACTGAGGTCCTCACTCATCCATTCATTGCTAGTGGCCACCACAGCTCCTATTCCAGGACTCCCGTGGAAAAACCAAGACATAGAACCACCAGCATCAATCCAGACCGCCACCGTCCAACATTATCTCCTCAAGTCCTTCAATCAGGTGTGGTCCTGGTGCGGCCTGCTGCAGCTAAAAACGCGCTGCAGAGGGAAGATGAGGACAGTTCAGTCAGTTTGCAGGCTGAGCCGAAGAAGACATCCTCAGTGGAAATCACTGACAGTGACGAGACATCCTTGAAAGGTGACACCTTGACCCAAAATAAGACGAAGAAGAACTGTGTGTGGCGTTTCTTCTCTTGGATGAGGAAATCATTCTGCTGCAGTATCACTATCACCATCAAAAGGATATAGAAGGTAAGGAGCAAAGTTCTGTGAAAGTTTTTTCAGGGATGCACGACATTGGAGTTTTTTGTCAATATGCTGATATATATCAACACATTTGGCCGATGACCAATGGCTGATAACTGATCGATGACGTGTCGATATCATTGTTCATCCCTGTTTTTTTTAGCATGATTCACCGGAGTTGTGCTGTAGAAAAACTATCACAGATCTTCTGAGGGCAGCACGGTGGCTCAGTGGTTAGCACTGTGGCCTCACAGCAGGAGCTCCTGGCCCTCTTCCTGTCTGTGAGGTGAGCATGTTCTCCCCGTGGCTGCGCGGGTTTTCACCGGGTACTCCGGTTTCCTCCCGCACTTCAAACACGTGCAAATCAGGTGAATTGGACAAAATAAATTTCATTTTAATTAAGTAATACCACTCAAAATAAATAAATAAATGATTAAAAATAATACAAGGAAGAGAAAGAGCATCATTTCGTTTTTATAGATTATCTGTCCCGTCTGTCTTTAAAACCAGATATTTTACTGTCTTGCATTTGGTTGTTTTCGGGTCCTTTGGTACAGTAACAGAAATCATGTCTTGGAGTTTGGTATAAACCATTGTATCTATCTGAGCTTTCCATGAGCTTAACAGCTTAACTTCACTGGTTACTGGATGAATCAGTGGGGATATAAAAAAGAATTGTTCCTTGTTTTTAGCCTGAAGGAAAGAAAAGAAAGCCTGTGACACAGAGCTGTATTATTAATCATGTTTAAATTTATAGTACCATTTAGGTAGACTTAACAGAACTGATAAAGAAAAAGAAACCTCTGGCTATGTCTTGCCAGGTTGTCATATAGAGACATTGTACTTTTCTCAAATCACTGTATACAAATAATGAATGACAGGATTAAACTGACACTGTCGGACACAACATGTCTTCCCCTGCACATAAAGCTGCACATCCGAGTGGCCAGCAGAGAACAGGCATGGGCTGTGAGGGCTGAAGTGTATTCAGTCAAGCTCCTCTTAGAAAAGAAAGGATGAAAAATTCACATGGAAGACCACCGTGTAACATCTGAATAAACTAAGCCAGACAAGCTGGGAGGCTACTGACACAGGAGAGACAGCTGGAGGTTGGACCAACCTTATTAAGTCAGGTGTTTTGCCTGGGGACAAGCTGGGGAGCAGCACACGCACACACACATGAACATTCATGCACAGATGCATACATAATACCACTGACTGTTAGCACCATGCGAGGAACACACAGTGGCGTACAATTTTAAAGCAGTAAAAAAGGGAAATAAAATGCTGTGACTTCAAGATTTCTCACAGTATCCACTTTCTAAGAATAGGACACTTATACAGAAAACAACCTACAGTGCATTTTCTCTATTTTCCTCTCTAGCTTTCGACAAATGGCTGCTATTGATGTTTCAAATAAAAGAGAAACCTTCTGCTGAGAATTCACATGGAAACCTTTTCTCTGCAAACTTGCCACATTTCCCAGACATTTACCACAGTAGACAGTCTAATGCTGCATTATCTCTTCTACACTTCCCAAGCCTGTGACACACACACACACACACACACACACACACACACACACACACACACACCTCTGAAATTGTCACACATGGACAGTGCTTTGAAACGAGGCATTAGGACTGAGTTAAATTGAATTACATCGCCACTTCCCACTTTGATGGCGGCTATTAACTTTGCAAACAGTGCTGATGGTAAGCCTATCATATGGTGGCTGCTGTGTAACAGGATTGTAGCTCTACAGTGTGTGGAGCAAGCAAACTATGGCAGAAAGTAACAGGCCTCCTAACCATAGTTGCTGCAGTGAGGGTGACGGCAGTTGGGGAGAAGCAACTGTAGTGGTTGAGGTGTAACAAAGAGCTGCAGCACCCCCAACAGAGGGTAGAGACACACCGACAGGCAGCAGTACAATAGAAGAAACTCTGCATGTGTTCTTGTGAGCAGCTATTTCTTGTATTTTCTGTTTTCTTACTGTTGGTTAGCAGTTTCTTTGTGTTTTTATGTTCTTGTATGTTATTTTTGGGGTCAATTGCTCACAGATCTACATCACATATCAGCTCCCACACGTTTGTGGACATCCATGTGAGTACATGTGTGACGTGGACGACTCTGACTCATGTAATGACCTCACACAAAGCAAACACAAGGTATTAAAAGAAGAGGAAGGCAGAAAGACAAACAAGGAAAGCAACTGATGAAAAGAGGAAGTAAAAGATAGAGTATGGATGAATTGCCAGGAAGGAGAAGAGGGGAAAGGACCATTGCCATAGCAACAGCAGTATTTCTGCCATCCAGCAATAACTGCTTAATGTCAGATGCCAGCTCTTGGTCTTAAAATCAATTAAAAAGAAGAAGATATGCAGGAGGTCTGTAAAAGCTGGCTTATAGAAAGTATACAGCACTAAAAACACAGTTAAAAATACATTACCATGGAAACACACACACAAAATCAACCACAAACACAAACAATACCTTATCTTGTTCAAAACAGAACTGGCAGAAAATAATAAGTTTTGTTTAGTAGCTGAAAACTATAACAAATATGAAAATATGTCAGACAATCTAGTGTTAATTTGTAAAGCTATCCCCTCTCACTATCTGTGGTTACATGGATAATACAGAGATAACAACCAAACAGTTTACATGGACGCTAAATAAAGTGATCTGATAAGACGTGAGTTTGCATGCCCCAAAGCCTTTAATCAGAATATAATGTTTTGACTTGCAGTAGAATGGTTCTGTCTGCCGTTAAGTGTCTAATCTGCCGGCGATACAACAGAAAAAGATGGTTGTTCCAACTTCATTGAGAAAATTCAATTAATTCAATACATAAAGATGAAGTGGAAATACGTTCCGACTGCTAATACAATTTAAGTAACATAAGAGTAAGTGTTATTTCCTGTAGCAACAAATTACAGATGTCTCCTAAACCAGTGGCTCCCAACTAGGGTTGGGATCCGGATCCGGTTCTTTTTTGGAACCGGGTCCAAAGTTCCGGTTCCGGAACCAGTTCCATCGCATTTGGAATGATGTAAACGCAAACGGTTCCTAGATTGTTAAAAAAAAAAACAAACAAAAAAAACGTCACGTTCATTTCCATTAGAGTGCGGCATGGGCCGCATATTTCTGTCCGAACCCGACCGAGCCCGACATTATTTAAATGACTAAAGCACTGAGTTTGTGTCACACAGTTGTTATGGTTACAGGCTATTTAACAGGCCGGGCGTGCCCCGTGGGTGCTCAGCGGAGAGGGAGACCTCCATGTTTGAGACGGGAGCGGGCGACAGGAGGTTCGAGGCTTCCAGCTCAGGGACAAATATAACAAAATAAGATAAAATAGGAGACACCTGTCTCCCTCTTTTATTTAATTTTCAGCGTTTAATCAAGGCGGAGGCGGGCGGCGGAAGGTATGAGGCTTCTCGCGAGGGGAGCAGTGGAAACAAACAGCCAATGTGTGTGTGTGTTCTGTTCAGGTGTTGTAACATAAATAACAGTGCCCAAGCATGAATGCATATAAGTATTTTTTATTACATTGCTGTGGTTAATTTGAGGTAATAGTGTTACTGTAGAAATCAGAGAATCACTTTTGTTGTTATATATTCTCAGGGAGATGATACAAGCTCTAAATCTGAAATACACATCACACACAAATGTGTATTTTCATCTAATTGTACTGTGCACTAGTGTTTGTATTTGTATGATTGCATTTGTGTTTATTATATACTTGTTTAAGTATAGCAAGTATAATGAATATAATGTAGGAATCGGTAAGGAATTGGACTGTTAAGAAGGAATCGGTAAGGAATCAGAATCGATAAAATCCCAAGTCCCAACCCTACTCCCAACTGGTCCAGCCACAGGGGTCCAGATTTCTCCTTCGTCATTAGCCCTTTTTAAATAGGAATTTTGCAAATTCACAGGAAAGCCCAATCAGTCTTCGTACAGCATTGGCAGTATAAAACAAAATCAATATAAAATCAATATATATAATAATCAATATAAAAGCAAAATGCCGCCTGCCCACTTTTGTTCATACCGAATGCACCTTTTTCGGGGCAATGGGGGGCGTGAGCAAGTAACAAAACGTGTAGCTCAGCGTGTGACGTAAACAGTGACGTACTCCGAGGGAAGCCGTGGCTAGTCAGTCCTTCGGCGATTCTCACGTAAGTCGGCCCGTTCTTCACCGTTCCCGTCATTTGAAGGTTACTGGCCTCTTCGTTTACAAGGACAAGGAGGGCGCACAATTCCTTGTCTCCTCAGTTGCTCATCTTTACAGCATCTGTCAGGTTTGCGTTTCCCTCTTGCTACTAGCTGCTCATTCCTGCTATCAGCTGTTTCCTGTTTATCCACCGCCAGTGGCTCGCACGTGCGGCGTCATCAACAACTCCTCTCACAAGTCTTCAACAGCCCCTCCCGTGGTGGAGGGGCGCCTCGTTCTTTTTAAACCAAAAAGGTTCCGCCAATGTTTACCCCTACGCGGCGGAAAATTGGGCACCTCGGATCAACTCGCCAATCCGGCTCTGTGTGTCTAAACGTTCGCATCTTGCAGGCAAAATGGCCCAACATTCGCCGAAAATCTGGCAGTGTAAAAGGGGCTATTAGTTCAAGGTCCACACAGTTTAATATAATCAGCGTCATACTTGTGTTTGGTCGTGTCATTGAGCTAGTTTGCTGCCTCTGCCAAGTAGCTGTCAGTTCATCACTCACTTTACAGCAGAAAATAGCACTTCAAAATAAAAGCTCTGTGCTTGAAATTTACTGTACTTCAAAATAAAACATGTTTTTTTTTACAAACTTGACACATTTGCGAGTCACTTGCAGTCCATTCAGCATGGGCCCGTGACCCACCAACTGGGAACCAATGTTTTTAACACCTCACAACAGACTGATGTTCCCTAAATGTTAGTATGTTCGTATGTAACGACAGACGATTGTTATGTCCAGCAACTCGCATTATAGCCTGTAGCAACAATGTTACCTCAGGCTACTGTTTCAAAATCAAAGAGCACTTACAAGTAATGTAGCACGAGCAGGAGGCTTTTTTTCAATTTGTGAACAAATTCTCTGTCAAAATAAGCTCATAGAAACCACTGCTGCGGCATGCCCCAGCTACGTCACCAATTGGTACCCGCACACGGGGCAAACATGCACAGGAAGAATATGGTTATTCCAACCAGAGAGAAACGATCAGATGATGTGTTTACATGTTAATGAGGTGCTAGTATTTTCCTACAGTCAAACATTTTGGCATACAGTCAAAATGTCATGGTTCTGTTACAAATCACCAAGCTGCAGATTAGAGCCTTTTTTCAACAAAAAGTTCAAGGAACTATGACACCGGAGGAACTAAATTAGTCCCTTTTGCTCATTCCTCAACTGATGACAGATCTAAAAATGACAGTGGCCCCACGAGGAAACAACACAGATTAATTCTGTTGTTCTTTGGTTATGTTTATTTATCATAAGAAGTTTCTGGGTTGGATCGTGCTGCAAAGTCTAGTAATTGGCCAACTATTCAAAGTTACTGTGAAGCATATTTCACAGCTTATGTGAAAATATTGCACCCCTCTACAAATAATGGAGCTGTGGTAAGTGCTGCATTAAGAAGTGAAACTCTGACTAAATCAGTCCGTGTTTTTTTTCTCAGTTTCCCAGCTGAAATAACCCCCCCCCCTCTCGCTGAGCATTCAGAGGGTGGCTGTGATCAGGTTCACTCAACAGACAGGCTCGCCTCAGGACATCAGGAATAATTAGCTGAAATCAACCTGACATCAATCACCCTGCTCTCGCGCACGCACAGGTCATCACCTTCTACATGACCTTACGTGCTAAACAGGCCGCTGTCACAACCTGTCGCAAGGCTCAATGGAGAGCGTGGGCGGGAGGAAACTGACAGGGATGTTAAAGATGTGAGTGTAAAGGTGATCACGAAGGCAAATTTAACATGATCGGAAAAACGGAAAACGCTAACAAGGGAGAATAACAGGTAGAAACGCATGTGCGAGCATGCATAGCGCTGCCTTTTTCACAATATATTCCCTTAAATTGAATCCAGTTTTCTTCTGAATAACACTTCTAAAGGCAAAGTAGCTATAATGCTAAGTTATGGACTAAGTTTATCATACACACATTCACACACTGACCAAAGGGGTCAGACAGAAACAAACACACCTGTGGACTCCAGAAACGGGCAGTCCCAATATGTCAGGGGGCTTGGCCCAAAAACATGGATGCCTCTGCAATTAATTACACCATTCAAGTGAGGAACCGACCAATGGATCATCCCAGCCCCCTCTTCCTCTGAGCTCAAGGACAGTCGGTCAAGTTTCTCTTTTACGTAAGGGGGAGTCATCCCCGCTGACAGGGTCCACTGGTACGTGTGGGACTTTGTATGAGTGTAAATGTGTCACAGGCAGCGTGCAGGGGACAATGCCCTCTGCTTCGAGGACAAGGAGTTAAATCCGTCTTGTCATGTCCCTCTTGAGTGAAAAGTGCAAAAATCTGCTAATGTGTGGACGGTAAAATGCTCCAAGTGAAAGCAACTGCATCAGTGTTTCATACCAGACACATTCATACCCAAAAACAGCTACTTTCTAAACCAAGGTCCAAGCAAGCGATGATGTTGTTTATTTTGGTCCCAGTAATATTTTGTCACAACAGGCTTCCTTCAGATGGTAGTGATGTTAATTATTTTCCTTCTTGCATTCTCATCTATATCCCATTCTTTGCTGCTGCAGTGACCCAATTTCCCCACGGGGATCATTAAAGTTTCATCTTATCTTATCTGCCCCTATCCCTCTCCCTCCCCCTATCACCCCTCATCACACCCCCTCCCCAATCCTTCACTTAATTATGTCCCGTGAATGAAGTTCATCTTTCATGCTGCCAGCAGCCGGCAGCATGGCTCGCCCGTTCTGGGCTATCTAATCATGGCGCAGAGACTAAACTAAATTTAGACAGCCGGCTTGTGATGCCTGGCAGGGCCTAATGGGGGCTGACACCTCAAGACACTCTGCTGATGTACAGGGTACACTCTGCCCGAGCGGGCCGCAACCGCCGTTGACTAACACTGACGACTTGTGGACCGGTTTGTTTTGTTTGAAAAGTTTTCAAGGGGATCACACGTAGAGGTGAAGCACTGTGCTGACTAAGGCCATTCAAACTTAATGAAATCCAGCATTTACATTTTAGGATCGTGGCCAATCCTCATAGAGAGTGTGTACATCAAAGTAATCTACATGTGGCAACTAAAGCAGTGGCTCCAAGGGGTACAAACTCCCTGACTTTTATTCAAATTGAAAACCAATCGGCCATGTCGGATGACAGAATATGATTTGTGGATGCAGGTTAACATGCTGGCCCAGATAATCTATCTGTGGCGATAGATTGTGTTTGTCTTTTGCCATTAATAATATAACAAATGTACTGAGGAGTATCTAAGGGTACTTTTACGCCTTTGAAAGAGAATTTTGACACTTTATGCAAATTAGAGTCTGGCGTATTGCAAATATATCGGTACTGGCGTTACAGATGCATTCATTCGTTCATTTTCAGTAAACACTTATCCTGTTGGGGGTTGCGAGGGGGCTGGGCAAGAGGCGGGGTACACCCTGGACAGGTCACCAGACTATCACAGGGCTGACACATAGAGACAGACAACCATTCACACTCACATTCACACCTACGGACAATTTAGAGTCACCAATTAACCTGCATGTCTTCAGACTGTGGGAGGAAGCCGGAGTACCCTGAGAAAACCCATGCTGATACAGGGAGAACATGCGAACTACACACACAGGGGCTCCAACACCCCGGGGGTTCAAACCCCCCACCCTTGATTCAAACCAGGAACCCTCTTGCTGTGAGGCAACAATGCTAACCACTGCACCACTGCGGTTAGCGTGCAGTTCAGAGGCAGCCACCTAGAACTTCCCCTACCAACCAAAGCTCATTGCCACTCAGTTTCCAGCCAGTTACCACTTAACTCCCAGCTACTGGAAGTCCCCCACCTTCAGTTTCCTGGCAGGGCGTGTCTAAATTCCACTATATGCACATTCATTCATTCAATTGCAGGGTGTTATCATGAGATGGCTCCATGTTTTGTTCCATGTTCCTGAACGTAACCCAATAAATCCCAAGAATTGTCAGCATAGAGATGATATGTTTGAAATCACTTGATGCAGTGTACTACACTGGATCTGGTTTTAGAACTCACTGCTGTGAGCTTTTTCAGAATTTGGGGTTGTCATCGCTCACTGATAGACGGAAAAAAAACCATTGCCTCTGTTCTGTTCATAAGGCATTGCTAGGAAAGTTACCCTACTACCTCATTTCTCTTTTAAAAATTAAAAATCAAATCCATCTCTCATCAAACACGCTCACAGGAATTTGTATCCCTTGAAATCTTTCAGATCAGTACTGAGCTTGGTAAATTAGCTTTTAGTTTTTTTCGCACCAAATAAATGGAACAAGATACAAGACGTATTGAAATTAGAGAGGTGTGTGTCGGTAGATCATTTCAAGTGAATGCTTTATTGTTTTTATTTTCTATATTTTATTGTTTTTATTGATGTTGTTATGTATCCGTCATTTATGGCAGGTTTTGTTTTTGTTGTTTAATTTTCTCACCTTTTTACTGTTTTTTTTTATTGCTGTTTATAATGCTTGATAGACACTGCTGCTAGTTATTTTCATAATTTCATTGCAATTGCCATCATATATTTTTATCATCTAGCCCACTGAATGTGAACTCAGGGCATTGCTGTAAAAGCGCTAAATGATCAGTGAATGTTCCCTGAGTAAACAACTATTTGATGAAGTATATAAGAAAGTATCTCATCATTTTTAATTAGAAAGCACTTAAAAGTTCATTTATTAAGTGTAAAATGCAATTTTTTGATAACCAAATGTAAAATGTATCAGAAATGTTCATGTAAAAAACTTAAAAAACTTCCTTCTTATAATTTGTTGCCAGATTTTTTAAACTCTTAACATCTTTGTCGGTATCTGCTTCCAAAATTCTGTATCTGTCTGCAAACGTCTTCAAATAAAAGCCTTCCAGTAACGGCCTTTTGAGACACAGTGCAGAGTTTCCATTAACAGCAAAGAGCAGAAACAGAGCTGATTAGAAAACTGAGAAGATTCTTGCTAAAATATGATAAAGTGTACTTATACAAGAGGAGCTGAATAAAAAGCTTGTTTCTAATAATATCCCGTCTCAAATTAATGCCTGGTAGCCTCCTCAGTTGTGGTAAATTAAGACCACAGCAGCTATTTGAGAGCGGAGGCTACGGTATTTAAACTGTGTCATTCCTCCACTGAAATATCTCCGACACACTCTTTTTGTATTTAGCATATTTAGGGTATTTAGACAGGCACATAACCCATTCTCTTGCTAAGCGCTGCACTTTTTTCTAATTCTCTCCCCTGGTCTCACTTCATGCTCCCCTTCTGTCAGCCACACTCAGCACACACACACATATAGACTCACACATACACACACATACCCACTCACAGACCACATCCTTTACGTTCTTTATCTTAACACAGGACTGATCTGAACTCAAATAAACTTTTAACAGAGACTTTGAATCCACACAACTCCGATGTTTTTAATGAGTCAAGCTCTGAGCTTCTACCAAAACAGACAGAGGTCATGGGGCCACTGCTAACTTAAATTTAGAACATTAGTTTTCTTTTCCCAGCATGCATAAATGCTCTGACAGGAACCATCATTTCAAATGTGTGCTTGTTTGTGTTGACAGTATTAAGAAGTCCCTTAACTGGTTTGGCAGAACTGGTATATGTGTGTTATGATGGTGTTTTATAATGATGTAAGGCAGAAAATATTTTAAATCAACATTGTTTGTATTTTTATCATTACAATTAAAAGGTCCAGTGTGTAGGATTTAGACGGATATATTGGCAGAAATGCAATATGATATAATAAGTATGTTTTCTTTAGTCTATAATCACCTGAAAATAAGGACCCTCATATTTTCATGAACTGAGAATGAGGCGTTTATATCTATCCAAGGAATCCACCATGTTGCACTGCAGTGTCTCTACAGTAGCCCAGAACAGACAAACCAAACACTGGCTCTAGATGGGGCAATTAGCATTGTTGTGTCGGCCAATATAATTAGCAACCCTCCATGATGAGCTTAACAGCATTGGAGAAACACTCAGTACGTTTAGAAGACATTAGAGAAAACAGATATATTGTGTTAGTCCGACAAAAACCTGACTTCTAAAATACATGTAACAATGTTAGTGTGACTGAAATCATACTAAATCAATTTTCTCAACATCGGACTAATGCACCCAGATAATACAATTCTGGGTCGAATTACTCCTGCATGTAACAGTCAAACGGACCCAAACTGGCCTAGGTGCGTTGCGCATGCTCCACAGTTTCTGCCCCGGGCTTTGACCCAGAAGTTGAATAGCATTAAATGCGTAACATAAGAAGAAGCTGGTAACAACATGGCAAAATCTACATTCAGAGATGTGTATCTTTGGACGGACGAAATGTACAGAGCTGTAAAGTTGTCCACCATGGTACCAGTTTGCTGCTAGCTAATTGTAGCTAACTTGTTTGTCTGTAATGTAATAGGTCAACTGGAAAAAGGTCCAACACTAACAAGCTGAAAGGGGGCATATCGCCACCTACTGTAGCGGAGTTGGTCAATAAATTGATCCACCTCCTGTGCTTGTATACCAGGACAAGGACAGCAGTCCAACTAATTGGCCTAGTCGAGTTGTACCCGTAGCTTGACTTAACTGAGCATGTACTGACTGATTTTTAAAATGAAACTGCTTTATTCAACGTTAAATAACCGTGTCCATTTGTTTCGGAGATGAAAAGACCTTTCTGGATAATTCGGCTACCGGTAAAAAGCAGCTGTAGGTCTGGTTCTCACGTTATCAGAGAAAAAGGTGAGCACTCAACAGCAGCCTGTCTGGGATGAGTGGAATAGCGTAAGAGGAACAGCACTTCACCACTGGACGCCACTTAATCCTACACTGCACCTTTAAATGTCTGACTTCTTCACCAGGCCACTATCTGTATACTTTTTTCCCTGTATAAGGGGTTGACCTTTGCCCCTCAAGTGTTGGACAGCACTTCAGATGCTGCTGTGAAATATGATTTCTCCATAAGCATTAAAAATCATTGTTTTGCCACCTTTGCTCCAAGCTTTAAAATCTATGTAAAAACTCTTAAGATTCATGGCAGCTGCTGCTCTTTAACAGCAAGCCTTAGCGTTTCATCATCACATAACATTCTGTTTGTAAATTATGGATTGGTCACTGGCTGGATCTTAACATTCAGCATGTATCCTCAGACTGGTTCATTTCGCAAACACGTCTAATAACCACTTTGATGTTAATCTAGTTTAAACTATGAGATTGATGCAACAAGTTGGTGCGTGGCAGCAGTTGCCAAAAGTTAGTTTCAGAGGACACAAAGTCAACTGCAAAGAGGGAGGTCTGCAAGGATTTCATGGCCACTGGGGTGGCAGTTTTAGCAAACAAAGTCTCTGGGGTTGGATAAACAATAAAGGCCTGTCGTTTGGTTAGAACAAAGGCCTGTCATTTGCTTTTGTTGTTGGTGGTATTTTTTCCCCTTGTAATCTGCATGTCCAGATGGCTGGATGACTTTCCCCCTCACAGCATCGTTAAAAGCGCGGCACAGCTGGCAGACGGAGAGCGAGCAAACTAAGAGTGAGTAGCAAAAGTGCGTAAGGAAATGAAAAAGTTAAAGAGCTAAGAGAACAAAAAGAGAGAAAAAAAAAGGCAGAACTAGACAAAAGCGGAGAAATGTGGAGCGAGACGGAGCAAGAGTTAGACAAGTGGACTGTGAGAGAGCGCAGATTGTAACACACACTGACAGATAAATGAAGACTTTTAGATGAGTGTCTCTTACCCAGATCTGTGTTGGGCCCCGCCAACAACTGTTTGAACTTATCCAGACGGGACGCTTCCCTCTCGGTCATGGCCGGGGTGCCAGATGTGTTCTGGTCAGCCATGCGAGCCACTAACGGGATGACGGGCGGCCGGTGGGGTAGAGATCGCTGTCTGTGGAGGGCTGCGTGCTCACCTGCTGCATCTGGTGAGAGGATAAAGAGTTGAGACAGGGCAAAGGGTACAGAAACACACACACACACAACAAATGGAGGGCTGTCAGATAGGACCATGTGGCCAGTCCTGTATGTATTTGGCAAACTGATAAGAACATCTGTAAATATATGTTAACAATGCAATGTTGGAGACTGATGTTTTCCTGTTTACATAGTACCTGCTTGAAAGCTATTAAGCAAACCATATAATTAACAACTTTAAATGTCAGTGAAAAGAAAGACAAAGAGTCTGCAGCAGCTCTATGAGGCTGCTTAGTTACAGCAGAGCTTTGAGCTGAATGCTGATTGTAAGCAAGTACAATGTTCATCATATCTCAGCTCTGTGTTTTAGCACGCTAACACTTGCTATCAGTAACCCAAGGTGCAGCTGAGGTTGATGGAAAGGTCATTAGTTTATCTGATGTTTGGCCATAACCTCAAGTGTTGGACAAATTAAAATTTTGACCTGATGATGACTCAAGACAAAAAGTCAAGGTTTCACCAAAGTGGTTACAATTCATTCTGAGGAGCTGACATGTGCACCAAATTTCATGGCAATCCATCCAGGACTACAAATAGGCTAGTGATTATTCTATCAAGTCTCTTGCTTTATCCATAACCCAAAGATATTTAGTTTACTGTCATAGGGGTAAAGACGCCAGGAAATATTCATACAGGAAGCTGAAATCAGAGAACTTTGAGTCGTGGTTCAAGATTCTGTCATCCAGGTCACGATAATCTTAGTGCTATATTGTAGCCAGCTGGACTTGCTTGGGTTTTTAAAGACGTTTCGCCTCTCATCAAAGAGGCCGTTCTGAAGAACTGAAGAAGCCTCTTGGATAAGAGGTGAAATGTCTTCATGAAACTCTAGAAGTCCAGTTGCCTACGATATAGCATTTAAGCAAACCGAGTATCTTTTTAACGGAAAAACAACTCAAACTGATTAATCAATTATCAAACTATTGCCAATTAACTTACAAGTTTAGAACTAATTGATTAATCTATTAATCATTGCAGCTCATGACTGGAAGTGAAACAATAAATCGCTCTGGATCAATGTGTCGATTTCAGTAATCAACAATGTAATATCATTGATGCTCAGTAAAAACATCAATACATATTGCCATCTTAAAGATCTGCCTTTATTTTGAAATTCCCAAAGCATCTGTGTCACCATTTCCATCAAATCCCAACTCCTTCCTTAATATTCAGTGCTAGCAGCCTTGCAGCAGACAGATGACAGCACGTATTCAAGATAAAAACAATCAGGACATTTACTGATATTGTCTCATATCGACCACAAGCCCCTGGATTGAATAGGATGAATATAATTGAATTAAATTAAATTAAATTAAATTAAATTAAATTAAATTAAATTAGGGGCGTCGGTGGCTTAGTGGTAGAGAAGGCGCCCCATGTACAAGGCTGTTGCCGCAGCGGCCCGGGTTCGACTCCAGCCTGTGGCCCTTTGCTGCATGTCATCCCCCCTCTCCCTCTCTCTCTCTCTCCCTCTTTCACACTTAACTGTCCTGTCCATTGAAGGCAAAAAAATGCCCCAAAAAAAATCTTAAAAAAAAAAAAAAATTAAATTAAATTAAAATTAATATTCATATTAATATCAAAATAAAATAAAACAAAATAAAATAAAACTGAATTGAAATAATGGCAGACTTTGTGATATCATTGTCCAAAGAACTGATATAATGTTGTACTCTTGACCCATCCAATAAACTGTACAGATATTTCCGCCTGGACCAAAGTGGTGGGTTGACCAGTTGAGCAACGGACAAACCAACACTGACATCCCCTGACCCATACCGCTCACATAGCTAAAAATCTGATTTACCAAACTTCACCCAGAACACTTGACAGTCCAAAAGGCCCAGCATTACTGAGCCCAGCTTCCTCTGAACAAAGCATTCCCTTGATTCTGTAAGATTTTGTAATGCTGTATTAAACTTTGATTAGCCTCTTAATGTAGAGGCAGAATTGTGCACGACTTACACTAACTGGCTTTAAATCCAGCAGTAAAGGTGACCGTATGCAGCGAGCAGTGATTAGCACCTACACAGTAACTGCTGTGCACAGCAACTTCCATGTCAGCGTGCTCACTAGTTAGCTGGTTACCCAAGTTCAGGTGAAAAACTGCATTTTTATGTTGAGTGAGCTGATATTTTTTGAAACAGAATTGTAAACTTAATTAAAAAAAGAATTTAAGAGTAGGAATGCGGGGAAAAAGACCATGAAATTACATCATGCCACAGTAATCTCAATTAAGAAACAGATGTGACTACTGTCCTCTAGTATTTTTATATGGTTCTACCCAGGTGATGATGAATGTAGTTACTGTTACTGGCTTGTTTTGCAACGAGCCTCCAGGACGGCAGTAATTGTGGTTGCTGCAAAATTTCTAATTTAACTGCAAAGCCTTTATAACGGGTAGACAAACACATTAATTCAGTCTGCTGAGCGCCACATGTTCCCCCAGATGTGCTAAAATAAGACAGAACGAGACAGAGAACCAAACAGTGGCACCACACAGACGAGTTATGAACAAGCTGGTGAGGTCGGGACTTCAATGTGGAGACGGATGCTCCTTCTGTCGCACTAGACACTGAGCAAAGGTTCATAAAGATCCCTGTGAACAGCGCTGCCAGCATTTTCTCGGTGCCACGGCAAACCACGACACATCTACTGTGTGAAGACTCACACATGCACTCCATGGCAATTAAGCAAACTGGAATGCTGCCGATTTTAATATCCTTTTCAGTTTTTACAAGTACAAATAAAAGGCTACAAATCTGTGCTCAACTGCTTTATTTGCACTTACAAAAATTAAAAAAGATTATCAAAGCTTCTTTGTGGTGGAACCTTTTGTGCGATTTTAACAATAAGCCCGTTTTATAGTCCATTTAATAACTTTTAACTTTTAAGGGACTGTAAAAGACAAAGCCAAGACAGAGGAAGTTAGTAATGTCCACTTGTCAGTCACAGTACACCGCATCAGTTATAACAAGTAGGGAAAGATAAACACCTACATGAAAGTACACAAACAGAGCGTTCTTCCTTAGAGTCCAGTGACCACCAGCTGTGCAACTGTGTTTGTGTGTCCCTTGCTCTCTTCACCAAGACGACTGGGATGGTCAGTGCCAAGTATGAGTACATAATGTAGAATTATATGGAGAGAGTCTGGGCCTCACTAATGAAAGCTGTGCTGTGTGCCATTATCTAATTAGACTGGGGCAAGTGTGTTGACGCTGTTCCTTGCTGTCATCTTGCACACACAACAGAAGAAGAGAAAAAGACCAAAACACAGAAAGAAAAAAAACTACAAAAAAACGAGACACAGCAAACCAGCAGTCAGCCTTACTGTAACTGTGCGTGTCAAGGTGTTTGCCCACCTGTCAAGCACACTGACTGTGCATGTACGAAGGTTTATATAAATATATAGAAGCTTTGGTGTTTTGCAACATGCTCACTTAAGGTGCAAAAGGTGTCATCTCCCATTTCACTGTATCCATACATGACATGGCAGCGCATGCAAGTTTGTGCATTGTCTTCTCTGAGGAGATGAGAGGTATAGCCTGAAGGCAACAGGCTCCGTGTTATCTTTATCTAAACAAGGCAACAGACGGAATGGCAGACACCCGGCAGACCGGCAGATGACCAGCCAGACAGGACATTAGTTAGCCAGACATTTACGATGTAAAGCGTCTGCTGCTGTTGCTGTTGATGTTATAATCTATACACAAAGGTAAGACCGTTTCTTTACAACTCTCCTCTTCTATGTGTTTACAAGGAAGAGGATGAAATGCTTCACACAAGAACTGGGTACGGCTTTATAGTGCTGATTTTGGGTAAAAAAAAACATGTGACACTTGGACGAGGTTTGAACAGTGACACATGGAGGAGCCATGACACAAAGCCGTAGGGCTGGACGATACTGACAAAAACTCCTATCTTGATATTTACAGGCTGTATTGTATCAAAGTTAGAAATTCCAGTATTCTGGCAGCACTAATATGAACGTTAACAAGCTTTAATTTTTCTTGCTCCACCCTTACAACCCTGGCAAAACCAGTAGGCTTGAGTTGCCATGGCTAAACTTAACATGACTTGACTTAATGAGACGGCTTTTCACCGAGATTTGTTCTCCTTTCTCTTTAGCACCCATGTTATAGTTCTGCAGAAAACTGAAGTGAAACTTCCTGCTGGTATTGTTTCCTTGCACTACTTTCAGGCACTTCAATTTTAAAGACAACTGGTCCTTTTTTCTTTATGTGTAAAAAGTAACCCTTTACTGAAAAGAAAGACATTGATCAAATGATTTATTTATGTTTGACAAAAATTAGATTGAAAGTTTTCTTGATTTGAGTGAAGTCCTTGAAAATGAGAAAGTAATGCTAGAAAACATACTTGAAAATCCTGGAATTTCATTTTGTAAAGTCAGTATGAATCTTTTTGCAGGTTTTTCCCTGCCTATCTAAGACAAAGGTCGGGCCGCCTGGGTGATTTTGGCTGCCGCTTTGGTTAAAGCGTGTGTGTGTGTGTACATGGGGGGCGTTCAAATGTAGCATCTTTTGCGTGCAAAAGCCCATTACTTTCAATGTAGACGCGCGTCATGTGCGCTCACAACCCAAAGTGATGCCGTAGCGGCGCGCATTCAGTGCGACACGATTGCTTTTCCATCCGGCGCACAGCTCCACGGACCTGCTTCTCCCTTCGGTGTTGTGTCAGGTCCCGGTTCCCCCTCGGGCTGTGTCTCTCCTACTGTTTCCCACGGAGCTCTACCCGTTTGAAAGGCAAAGGAAGCCCGTATGTGGAATGACATCGCCTCCGAGATTAGGAATGGGAATCGAGAACCAGTTCCTGTTAAGAACCGGTTCCAACTGGTTCAATTCATCGACATCATTAGCTTTTATGCTTAACGACTCCCTTATCGATTCTTTTCATTACGCCAAATCTTTACGTTGATGACGCATGTCACGCTCGTCAGTCAGCAGTATGTTCAACAACAAAGAAGATGTAATGGTGGAGAGACAGAAGCAGTCGAAAGCTTGGCTTCACTTCACCAAAAAAGACTCATGACATTCACTCATCACAATAGCATGACGTGCAATTTATGTAGCACCGTAATTACACGCAAGGGCAGAAACACCACCAATGCTACAGTGATTTCTTTTCCACTACAGGGCTCTACTGTGCCAGCATTTTAACGTTACTCGCATTTGCGACTAAAAATAGTTCTGTGCGAGCAAAATACATCATTTGGCACGCTGTGTGAGTACAGATTTCAACCAGCAGCAGAAACGAAAGGCGAATCCTGCTGGTTGTGGGTTGAACGGGGGTCACAGACACAGGCACGGACAGGAATACGTATTCCTGTCAAATGCGGAGGCCATAGTGCTCTGGGGCGCAAGATAACAGCTTACCAGCGACTGAGAAGCCTGGCTCCGGGTCCAATAATTTCCTCTTCTTGGTGTCATGACTGCCCAAAAGTACCTGAACAGCCAAGCTGTGGCGGCACACAGGTATTTGACGTGTCAGAGGAGAAACAAGCCGTTCACATTTCTCTCTTTGTGGCAGGTAACAGTCCACAAACCTCACAGCACTTTAGGGACTGTTCTTAACTTATGAAGGGACTGCTCTTTACTTATGAAGGGGAGGAGGGTGGCTGGTTGATTTTTATTTTATTTATTTATTTTATTTCTATCCCCCCTATGTTCATCACTTATTGATGCTGTTTTTGAAGTATGAATAAGTCAATAAATAATTTATTCCATTGAAATATCATTGATGTATTATAGAAAAGTGATATATCTTTTTATAAATGACAAAAGGTACATCTGCCTCATTTTTGCTGTGGTATCGTGATAATACTCACAACCGTGATACTTTCACTGGTATACCGTGGGTCCCAATTATGGTACCGTGACAACACTAACAGATTCTGTAACATTATTTGACGTAGATGAAAACAAATGCTGCACAAATATTCTTTCATTTGTTCCATTTTAGATGATAGCAGTGGACCAATTTCATATTTTGTTTACTTACTTACTTAGCACTTATCTCTTGTTTAGAATAGAAACTCAATAAAATTTATGTTGTTGACACCAAAAACCTGCAAGGTCCACTTTTTCTACACAGAAAATTCACAGGAGGAATCGATAAGGGAATCGATAAAGAATCGGATCAATAAGCAGAATCAATAATGGCATTGATATCAAATCCTTTCAATTCCCATCCCTATCCAAGATGCAGAATGTGTATTATAGAAGAGAAACACACACTTCAGGACCGCTGACTTGTATCATCAGATCAGACATCTCCTTTCATATTTAATAGAGGGGGGACAATACCTGACAGTAATATTCTCAGCTGTCAGGATGTGCCTGCTGTAAAGGGTAAATATAATCATAGAAGGCTGGACATGTCTGTTCTGATTATACAAGTCAGCAGTGTAAAGCTCAACCATGTGGGGGCCTCCTTTCATAATTAATACGGGGGGGGACCGTATCTAAAAGTACAGCTGTCAAGATGCCCCCGCCACAGGCCTTTGCCACCTTGGTCTCGAAAAAACCCAGGGAAAACCCTGTTTTGTTAGGCTTTGTTGTAACTAACTTGATTTAGAGAAGTGCACTTTAATGATGTGTTTTATTCTTATTATTATAAAACATCTTGTTATTTCTTTCAACACAATTTTACTGTGATATATTCATTCATTCATTCCATTTAAGGGTGTACTTTTTCCATAAATATATAAGCTTATTGTCAATGTTAATCATGTATACCTGTGTACATAAGACAAATCTGTACTAAGACTTAAAAAAAACAGGTTGTTGTTGTTATTACAGGGTTAAAACAAGGTGTTCAGGGGAAATAGACCAAAACTGAAGAGGAGGAGTTGGAGGGAGGGTGTCTCTTTATGTTCATATACAAGAGTAAGAGTAAGGTAAGTGAGGAAGGGGCCGACACAGATGCCTCAGGGATTATTATGAGAAATTGCTCTTCACTACAATGTATTCCTTCTGTTGCTTTGTTTTGATTTTGATTATGAGAGAGGACAGCAGGGTAGTCTGATATAAATAACCCCTAATATTCATAAATAAGTATCATTTGCAACATTTCTGAGTATCCTTTACCAAAACTCTGAATGTAATTGTTACGAAGGCGTCTGTATGTGCATGTTCTGAGACTGTGTCAATGCTGAGCACCGTACTGTGCATACCACAAGCAAGTCCAATCAAAGCACAGCATTGGCAGTCTATCAGTAGCACTGCTCCACTGAGTGATAACATCTGCCAAATATTTTCTCCTCATTTCGCTGCTGTTTGGATGCTTCTGATGAAACTTGGTACTATTCGAGTGTGGTGACACAAAGCAGCTGTGAAACCAGAGTGAATAAATGTAAAAAATATGCTTGTAGAACTTTTAAAAGTGATCACTAAAATCCTGAATACATAGGAACAATAAGGCGGCAGGTATGGGGTGATTGTAGAGAACTGCCTTCTGCTTTTAAAGAGAGTTCAGTGTGCCTTTTTAAAATATTCCCAGACACTGGCGCACTAAAAGTAAAAGCAGTCTCGTTTTTAGTATGCAGGTGAGCCAGGAAACTTTTTTGGACACTGAGCAATGGTGTTCACTAACCTTTGGGTGACCCAATTGGAGCTTCGCTTTGGGACTTTACAAGGCGGCCATCAGTGTAAGGGCTGCTCTGGGAGGCAAACGAGACCTCTGGGCTGGTCACGTCTCCTTCCCCCACCCTGTCCTCCTCATCCTCCTCGTCCTCCTCCTCGTCCTCTGCCACCTCCTCCTGTGTGTCCTCTTCCCTCTGCTCCAGCTCTGTCGTGTCATCCTGCCTCTGTCTCTCCTGCTGCTTGCTGTGATTCTCGATGACCTGTTGGGGTGGCAGAAGCACACGGTGGGTCACTGCTGAGCCTTAGGTTTTGTTCATAACTCCTGTTAAACTCCAGATAAAATATTACAAAAGTGTGCAATTCTCTCTCTTTTTTTAAGATATTTTTGGGGCATTTTGCCTTTAATGGACAGGACAGGTAAGCATGAAAGGGGGAGACAGAGAGAGGGAATGACATGCAGCAAAGGGCCACAGGCTGGATTCGAACCGGCTGCGGCAACAGCCTTGTACATGGGGCACCTGCTCTATCCACTAAGCCACCGACGCCCCAAAAATAGGTGTATCCTTGGGTTTAATCCCAAGAAACTGTAATCCCAGACGAACACATCCAAACTATTTCCTGTTTCCCAGGAAATGTAATTTCGGAGAAAAGGCAAAAACTAGTTGTGTCAACAAAATGAGTGAAGATGTACAGAACCCACATATCAGTACAGCAGTATATAATTTCTTTTCATAAGCAGGGTGTCTACAGGTATCAGACTCTTAAACTGAATTCTCTGTAATACCTTATCACAATCATTTTTAACTAAATTTGATTTTTAGATGAACCATCTATGTCTTAATTAAGCACTGCAGGTATGTTCCCATGCAGAGGCAGGTTATATGCAGGAATATAGTTATTACAGTGAGTTAGATTTATATACCTTTTGCCAACAGGTAAGTGGAAGTATAAAGTAAAAAGACAGTATTAGGTTCAGTAGTAGGTTTAAAGATTTGTAACATCAGAAATGTAAACTTTCATACAGAGGAGCATGACTCATTCTGACTGAAATAAATGCAAAGATGCATAAATGATATTCGATCAATTCCTTGTCGCAAGTAAGACATCATACATTCAGGGCATCGGTGGCTTAGTGGATAGAGCAGGCGCCCCATGTACAAGGCTGTTGCTGCAGCGGCCCGGGTTCGAGTCCAGCCTGTGGCCCTTTGCTGCATGTCATTCCCTCTCTCTCTCCCCCCTTCATACCTGGCTGTCCTATCCATTAAAGGCTAAAAATGCCCAAAAACATTTCTTTTTAAAAAAAAATT
Source organism: Epinephelus fuscoguttatus (assembly GCF_011397635.1). Lineage (NCBI taxonomy): Eukaryota > Metazoa > Chordata > Actinopteri > Perciformes > Serranidae > Epinephelus > Epinephelus fuscoguttatus. Next base: position 22,616,056 of record NC_064773.1, on the reverse strand, counting down.
TAAAAAAGACATCATACATTCAAATTTAACACTATTTAATTACTTATAAAATTGAATTTGAGACACTTCAAGGACCTTTTTAAGGACCTGCAGACACTCTGGTAAGGCTTTTACATCCTCCCACATGGATACAATTCTTGGAGCAGGCGGATGCAAAACTCAGCAGCACAACAGGAAGTTTGTTTTGGCCCACTAATTTCATTTATTGTAGGTAAGATTTATCAACCACCCGAATCTAACCCACAAACCGCCAGCTTCATGCCTTACAGAAGTGCACTGTCAGGACTGAGAAAAGGACTGAGCACTGCTGCAATCTCCAAGGTGTGTGTATGTTTGAGAGAGAAAGAGGGCCATAGAAAGGGAAAAAAGGTAGGAGGTGGACTAATGCATGTAATCTTTATGTAACTTGTTGACAGCTTACTAACCAGAGCGCTGCTTTGTCACTTTTTCACCTGCCCAAACTTTGCAGTCAACTCAGCCGCACCCACGCCCTCAGGTCCTTGGGTTGTGGGTCAACCTGTGCATCACTAGCTGATTAACATCAACAGCATTCTTTTGCCTTAATAATTATCAATACCACCAATAAATACACTAAAGTGATGAGGTTTGGAACCCACGGGTTTAAACATAATTCTCCTTGTTGCATCGAATAAATGACCAACGCTATACTTTGCACCTATCTTAAAAGTGAAGCAGTGCATCATACAGACAATTAAAATGGTACTTTTAGTCACCTAAACTTCATTTAAGTCCTTCCAAAAAACATTACTGAGGGTGTTTAGGTTTCATTAAACTGTCAGGAAAACATACTTCTCTCTCTTGAACATGTAGTTGAACTGGACGTTGTTTGAGAAGTGCCAAGACTCCGAGATGTATGTCAACCAAGCCTTTGTGGCCAAAAAAAACATGTGTGTCAGACTTGGGCGCCATTGTATGTGGTTGGTCACCTTATTGGCTGTCTCCATGACAACCTCAATGTTTAGGTTCTGTGCAGCCATGGCCAGCAGCTCGTCGTCATCATCTCCAACATCCCAGGCGTCACTTGTGATGCTCTCAAACTCCTGGAAAGTGGTGGCCTTCTTGGGTTTGCCTGGTGTGGCCGGAGGAGGTTTGTTCCCTGCTTTAATCAGGCTGGAGGACAAAGACAGGGCCGACAAAACAGAGGAGATAAGGGGAAATGGATAAGATTAAAGAATTTAAGTGAAAAGGTGAGGAGGAGTGGGGAGGGGGAAAAAACAGAAGTGGTGAACAGGCAGCAAAGGAGAGAAAAAAGAAAGAGATAAAGTAAATAACCACAGTGACGATAAGGGGGGAAAGACAGAGATGATAAGTGAATCATTTTCACACTGACAGGTGAGCAAAGAAATAAAAGAACACACTCTTAATTTTAAGCACTTGAATCAAAAGAAGGTCTCTAACACCTAACGAGGCCGAATCTGGTCATGTTCAAAAGACAAATTTTTCCCAGTTGCTGTCTTTGTGCTGCAAGGACACCGTTTCATTCAGGCGGAACGAAAAATGCGGCAGAAAAAGAGAATTCAATTAAAGTCAACCTTTCCTTATCGTGGGGGGGGGGGAAGGGGGAGGGAAAGCTCTGATTTCTTACAAAGACAACGATTACCATAATAAAGAGGGAGACTTGTCCATATTAGCTTACTTCCATCATAACGTGGAAGAAAAGAGAAAGTCTGAACATAATATACCTGCCAAAAAAAAAAAACAAGCAAATTGAATTCAACCCTCTGTGGAAATCTACATGATTAAACATCAGTCGGAGGAAATAAAAGGATTTTTACAGATTAATAGGCTGTTTTTCTTGCTGTGCGTGTGTGTGTGTGTGTGTGTGAGTAAAATTACAGGTGCAGTCCAAAAAGTCAAAAATAATTCCTATTCAGAAGTAAACTGTGATGTTTAATTTAAAAAAAGTTATCTCTCCACTTTACATTTCAAGATTCTACTTTTTTCTTAGTCATTTTTTACTTGTGTATTAAATATTTACTGCTAAGTCCAGCACTCTTTTTCTTAATAATAAATAAATTCAATCAAACATTCACTCATTACCATATTTTCATAACCCCCAGACCTGTTTAGGTGCCCTGTAGTCCTGAAATACTAGATACTAGATAGTCCTAGATCTTTAAATCATGTAACATAATGCATTTTTACTGCATATGATTACAAACTTTTCAAATTAATTACATTAAAACTAACTGAAAGCATATCTTGTGTCCTTTACGCTGCCAACCCAGCCATCTAACAACTAGACTGTCCAGCAGGTGCACGCCCATAGACACTGCAGACAGAACAGGTCATACACGTTACAAGAATTATACTGCGAGACAAATATGATGCCGTTTCACACATTTAAGCACGTTGCAATTACAGCCACCTCCCAAAGCATGATGTCACAGCTGGAGTCTCAGCTGTCAAGTTGCAAAACACACACTCCCACATTCCTGAAATGGCTGGAGGTATGACATGTTTTACAGTAGCAGCAGCAGTTTCCGTCATCAGTGTGTGTGGATCGGTGGATACATTTAAAACTTTCTGCCTTGTTTTGATGTTTGAATATCTCTTGAATGTCTCCAAATCAGTATATGAGGTCCTGACTTGTTCTGATGTACTCTGGTTTATACTAGGGGACTACAGGTTCAATAAAGGTCTTTAAATGTGGTTTTTACATCTGGTTATCATTGCAATATTAAACTTGTTGACAACAAAACATCCACTTCCCACTGAAAGAGGAAGAGAACCCTTAATCTGATACACACCAGTTAAACTTGTTTGTTTTTCAAAACTAATCTCTCAAGATAAAGGGGGGTATTTCCACCCACTGTTTAAGTTTCATGCATACTTAATGCATGTTATCAGGCTTTAAAAGACATCTGGGAGCAATCACAGAGGAGAGCCACAACTTCTGCTAAGGTATCGTGTTGTTTAGCAACTGAAGGAAACAGTTAGCATCAGCACAGAAACTTAAATACCACGTAGCAAAAGTGTCACACCTCTCCAAACTACTAAAGTAGCATCACAGGCTATTTGCCAAAATTGACAAAGTAAATTTAACTTACTTGGCATGGAGGAGCGGGTCGAAAGGTGGATGTTGTGCGCCATACACATGCTGAATGCTGAGGAAGTGAAGAAGAGAGTGTCAATGAATGAGCTAATTGATAGCTGGCTGTCAAGCTAGCCATGTTATCTTCGTCTCACCCAAATCAGTGTCAGTTCATACTATAACACTGTGACTAAGTGTGATAGAAACGACTTTAATTTGCTGTAAAACCGCAGCTACTCCGTAATATAAAATAGTCACTGTATCATTACTTACAACTATGTAACTGCGGTGCTGGTAAATTGCTCATCTGCTAGCTGCTGTTAGCCACGTAGCTCTTAGCCACCTAGCAGCAGGCGTAAACTGTGTCTATGAGACTAATTTACTACAGCTAATTGGCACGTTACAAGTGGTGAAACTCGCAAACTTTGTGCAATACTGAAGGTCCGTCAGTGAAAGTCAAAGTTGCGTTAGAAGCTCAACAGTGCAGCGTCAGTTGAGTGAGGCTAGCTACGCTAAGCTAGCCAACAGGAGGGAACACGTCACTCACCTGCCAGGAACCTTCGCTGCGTTTCTTTTCCAGAACTGTTTTTTATTCCCGTCATTCGACATTTTCCCTCCGTGGCCCGACCAGTCCTAAACACGAACACGCGAACGCTGTCGTTGGCTGTAAAACGTGAAATTTGTGTTTATTTACACCAGACACCCTCCTCCAAAACTCAGAAAGCTGCCATGTTGATACTGCCTAATCGGCAAGCAAACGGCGCTGTGATTGGCTGGGCCGACACTTCCTTGCTGTGAGCCAATCACAAGTGAGATCCGCTGTTAGGTGGCACTGGAAGCTGTCGACGTCACGGCCTCCCTGTCTTTGCTTTGTTGACAGAAAAGCTGTGTGTCAATCAAAAGACCATCAGCATCAGGACCACAGGCAGGGAGGGAAAAGTACTACCATTTGTATTACAGTTTATAGATATAATATAAGATGATTTATTTATAGTTATAGTAATGGTTGACTGTTGTTTTGAATTGTTTATATACTGTTTTCATACATTAATATTATCATTATTCAGACACCATATTTAAAAGATGGTGTGTTTACAGAATATCATTTCTTTTTCTTTTGTAATACATTTTTGTGTTGATTGATGCAATGATCATTACTGACTGCACGGTTTACCAAGTCATCATCAAGCCAATTCATCAGTTCACACTCTCTGGGGTGTGAGAGGACATGAACTAAATCATCATATAAATATCAACATGTACCATTAAAGCATAATGAAATTTACAGTGCAGTGAGTACTGTATGGTTATAAAGAGACTGACTGATTTATTTATTTATTTTTATTCATTTAAAGAGACATTTCACTCTAAAATCAAACACATATTTTTCTTCTCACCTGAAGTGCTATTCTCAGTCTAGATCCTGGGTCTTCAACAGAAGGTCCGTGACCCCAAAGGTGTCTGCAGAGTTACTTTATGGGGATCGCCAAATTACCCCTTGATAGTTTCATTAAAGTTTTAAAATGAGTCTGAAAATACCCATTAACAAGACTCTAATATATTACGAGCTTAGATAAATTGGTCTTTTCATAAGTCTTTTTTAAGTTCACACGCAACAACATTAATGATAGGTTTAACTGTTACCCATGAATCTTTGTGCAATTGTTAGCTAGCTCACGCTAAATTACGACACCTTTTTTTATTCAGACGCTGGCCAGTAAGCTGTATATTAATGGTATGTCAAGTGTACAGACATTCTTGTGAGCCACAATGGTATTAGTTTGGGATTGGTTTGTAACTTTTTTGAGCAAGACTCTGACACATCGTCCACCTCAGAAACCTGCGGCAAAAGTGCAGACGGTGAAGCTAATGCACCTAGCCATGCTACAACTGCTGCTGACTGAACAGGTACAGGGAAGTGCAAATAAGAGAAGACCTGAAAATACTTCAGAAAATTAGCTCAAGTGCAACTCAGTTTTATGCAACATACATAGTAGGGGGGTCCCTGCTAATAATAATAATAATAATAATAATACATTTTATTTATAATGCACTTTACATTCCAAGGAATCTCAAAGTGCTATAAAACAAATGATACAAACAACAGTAGTACAATGAACTACAATTAAAACAGAAAAAGGCACTCAAAAGTGATACAAAAGAAAAGAACACATGATCAAAGCATTACATGGGATATATACGGATGGAAGTGACATGAAAAAAGTGGTCAATGGAAAATTTTCGATACATTTCCATATATGCACTGGTGGGTGAGGAGGGAAACCTTGAACTCAACTCTGAGCGAGATGGGGTGCCAGTGAAGTGATTTAAGGATGAGGGTGATGTAGTCATGTTTGCACACCCTCATCAGGATCCTAGCAGCACTGTTCTGGATGTACTGGAGCCGCTGAAGGCTGTAGCTAGGAATGCCGATGAGGAGTGCATTACAGTAATCCAACCTGCTCTGTCTCTCTTTCAGCAAAGGGGTCCTTGGCCTGGAAAACACTGAAGACCTGTTATCTGGATTGTTTTTGTGTGAGTTTCTGAGTGTTAGAGATCAGCCGTAGAGATGTCTGCCTGTTCTCCAATATAATGGAACTAGATGGCACTCAGCTTGTGGTGCTCAAAGCACCAAAAACACAAATTTGAAAAACTCACTTTGCAGAAATCGTGACCCAGTTACTCAAGATAATCCACAGACCTTAATGTGAGCAGTTTCATATAGGAACTATTTTCTATCTAACAAACTTCACCCACCAACCATATCACCATGCAGAAGGATGTGTGCATCTACTGCTAGCTCACCTAGCACCACTGAGCTAGCCAACATTACAGCTCAGCCGAGGAAAACACCATGAAAGTTTACATCTCATGTTGTCACAAGCATGATCCTCTTGTTCATGAGTAGATGCACACTTCCTTCTGCACGATGATGCAGTTGGTGGGTGTAGAAAGAGAATTGTTCCTACATAAAACCGCACATAATAATGTCTGTAGATTATCTTGAGTTACCAGGTCATTATATTCGACACCTGTATGGAAGATATCTCCAGCACTCTACAACTCACACCAAAACAATAGACTGAAAAATAGCACTACAGATAAGAGGAAAAAATATGTATTTTTGTTTTTGGTGTGAAAGAGTAACTTTAAGAGTAATATTTATCTATGAAACCAGTAACTAAGTGAGGACTAACAGACAGTTAGTTAATCCTCATTTGGCTAAAATGACTGTGAACATGAACATAATGTATTGTGTTGCACTGAGAGAATGTCACTGTGGTTAATCAGTGATTATTGACCTACACTCCACAGTGAAGAGTCCACATGAGCAAAATGTACTAAATGTTGCTGGCTTTTGGAGGCCTGAACATAAATATGCACTTTCAATTCCAAAGTCAACCCAGTGTCATGGCAGCGGATTTGCTTCGACAATACCTCCTGTAACCGTCTTCTTATTTGTCTTTCACTCTATGTCACACACAAAGCAAACAAAGGCAAACTCTGTAGGTAAAGAGACATGATCTCTGTTGTCACATTATTTGCATCATCCTAAAATGAGTCCGGTTTCCACTCAGCTAAAAGCAGAGGTGAGGATGCTTTGGAGGGCAAACACAGTTTAGTCATCATTTCTGTTAATGCCAGTGTCTGCCTCGTCACTGTCTGGAGGTTATGAGAGGTTAAGGTCATTATTCAGCTTCAGTCTGGAACAGTATGGAAGCTATAACTGCTTTGAGTCATGAATTAGAGGGCTTATATGTGTTTACGCAACGTGCTGATGCAGTGTTTGCTCCACAGGGTTAAAGAAGATAGGATGGAAGACAGAGCTCTCACTCTGTCACAATATTCAGGTACTGCCACTGCATGTATGCTGATAGGGAATTGGTGTTGGTGGGAAAAGTTGTCTTACTTGCGCAGATGTGTTCTGCTTAAACATTTAAGATGTTCATTTTCTTTTAAAAATGCCAGTGTGAAGGATTTAGAGGCATCTGTTGTCAGAAATGGTATATAATATTAATAAGTGTGTTTTCATTAGTTTATAATCACCTGAAAATAAGACTTACTGTGTTTTCCTTACCTTAGAATGACCCGTTTATTTCTAAAAACGGTGTGGGTCCTCTTCCACTAAGTCCGCCATGTTGTTTCTACAGTAGCCCAGAACGGACAAATCAAAACTGGCTTAAGACAGGATCACTTCCATTTCGATGTCGGCCACCATAGTTCTCCTACACGCTTGGAACACGGGAGGAATTCCAGTTCTGCAACCTTAGCGCTACATGCCACTAAATCCTACATACTGGACCTTTAAATGAAATTTAACAAAAACCCAGATTACTGCTAATAAGACAATTACAAATATTACTCATTTACAATGTGTTTACAAGCCATAAAAAGTCAGCTTTAAGAAGAAAAGAAGTTAAATCTCTGGATAAAGTAGCATCACTTACTGCTGATCAATAAATCAACACATCTGTGAGAATTTTTCATTTACCAGCATCGTACACCAACTGTGTAGGTTTCCATCAGGGATGAGAGAGTACACCATTATATTGTATGTATCTGATCAACCAACTAAATTATCTGTATCTGTACTCGGAGTGGGCGGGGCTTACGATTGAAATGGACGTGGCTTATCCGAAGTGGGTTGGGCCTAATCGGAAGTTGTTATTTTAAGCCTAAAATGTATATGGATTGATCAGAAGTTGCAATATTTGTTACCTATGAGGAAAGTATTCACAGAACAGTATTCAGAATTGAGTTCCTGATGATTGATGATTTTTTTTTTTAAATCAAAACAGATTAAACACCTACTTAAATGAGGATTTTTCTTCATCACAAGTACAGATAATGACACATTTTACTCTTATGACACTCGTACTAATAAAAAGTACACTATCTGTACCGGATACTTGTTTCATCTGAGTATTCAGCTCAACCCTAGTCTTGAGTCAAAATGAGTGGGACACATATGGAGCACTCCACCAGAAAATTTTGAGAGTCAAAGTTAGAAGTTCTGCGCATTTTTGTAAATTTTTTCTGCATCGATTTCTGGTGTAATGTCAAAATATAAATCCTCTGTTAGCCTATTTTCATGTTTTTATTCAAAGGAAGACAAATGGGCATGTTCTAAACATTGAGCGGGATGTGTCCCCTGTGTCTCCCCCCCTAAAATTTACACCCATGAAGTACAAAGTTTAAGCACCACTTAGGTTTTTAAGATTTTAGTATGTAGGACTACAAGATTGTTTCCTTGTTTTGAACTGTGTCATTGTCTTTGTACAAGAAAAGACATTACCATTTGATTTACAACAACACTGACCACTTTTAGGAACTGTTGTTCATGCTGTTAGTATAACAATTACATTATATTTAAATTAATTGTATGCTTATATGGTGACATTTTTCTGAATGTATCTAGTATTTAAAATACACTACCACTTCTATGTCTTCTGAGTATGGTTTTCATATAAGTATGCACAGGTTTTTACCACACCCTCATATGCATAATTTTTTTTTTAAAAATATATATTTTTATCCTCTTTTGTTTTGTAATTATGTATGTGGAATAAAATGAAATAAACTGTCAAACATTAATTAAAAAATCATTACAAATATATCTGAGGCCAACATATGTTGCATAATATTGGTCTGCTCTGCTTATAAATGCAGAAAAAATGTCATTTAAATCAACCCTATTATTTCCACTGTATATTTCCTGTAAGACATCAGAGTGTGGAAAGTAGGCCAGCTTCATTTTGACTCCTGAGTGAGTCATCTGTCTCATAGACGATCTGTGTAGTCCCTCTCCTCCTGACAGCCCGGGCCGACCATACACTCACTCCACACACTCCACACACACACACACACACACACACACACACCGAGCAGCGGTTTGTTATGCGGGCCGTAACAAAGTTGAGGTGAGAATCACCGGACGACAGAGTAACTAATGACACGTGTGAGCGACATGATGGAGAAACAAGGCAGGTTACTATGTTCCAGGCTTTTCCTCAAGCACAGGCAGGTAGAAGTTGCTGTGAACCGCAGTGTTTTGGCGTGGAGGGAAACTGAAAGGAGCAGAACACGGAGCTCTGGCATCAACAGTGCTGACACAGGTAAGTCTGACATGGAGGAGTCAGTTAGTGTGAGAGCTGTCTTTAAGCTGTTGTGTCATGTTTTAAAACTAAAGAAATATATGAGGAACCAATCTAGTTAAAACAGAATCATTTATATTTGAATTAAAGTTACAAATAAGGCAACCAAAGGAGTTTAAAATTATCAGATATATTTATGTTGAGTTGTATTAGTTAATTCTACTGTCTTCACCCATGCACCCAAGTGTTGAGCTCGTCTCCCCACTCCACACTGTGTCAGGATCATTCATATTTCAGGGAGCACCAGTGAGGTCATGTATCTGTTGGAGTTGGGGTCTGTACCCTGTCAAGAGGGTCACACATGAGTGTTGTCATTCAGAGTTAATTAGGAGGCTCTTGTTTCCTACAAGGAAACAAAGGGTTGACTGTTAATATGTCCTCCAGGAAGGAGTTCATTCATCCTTTCATTAACTCTTTCATGAAAAGGACTTTCTGTCCCAGTGAGCTTTGGGAAAACCCTCATAATGGCAGCTTGTAAGGGCCAAAATAGCTATTGTTAGCTTGGTTACTGTAGATTTAGAGGCAAAAAGATGTATTAGTGTCTCCAAACATACACTACGGTGTCTGAGATTAACCCAGTTTGTAACAAGAACAACAACAAAAAGACACTGCACTGGGACCCCTGGGGTGGAGGGCCCTGTAGAGAAAGCAGGCCCTTGCTAGTGATTCAGATTGCCACCTTTGACATATACCTGTGTTCAAAGATAAATGATAAAAAAAAGAATGTTCCTGATTTAAAAATGGTGCCATATATGTCCTTGAAAAGGCAAACCCATGTTCATCATGGGTTTCTTTTTTCGTTTTAGGTTTTGAAATAGTAGCTAAAACAAAATGATATGCTTTTTCTATATGAGCTATCTCTATCTATAAATATACTAAAAACTATTCAATTCATGAATTAGTTTCTTAGTTTTTGTCAGATATGCAGTGATGATTGTTGGGCAATATGTGTGTTGATATTGTCCGATGTCAAGTCAAGTCAACTTTATTTATGTAGCAAATTTCATACAACAAGCATAAACTCAATGTGGTTAAGATACATCAAACCTGACAAACATAAAATATAATCTACAATAATAAAGTATTACATATAGGAAACAAGTGGGACATGGTGAAAACAAACAAAATAATTAAGTATTATTATGTGTCAAGACAGTACATGCACGATGGCATGCACTATAGGGCTCATCATAATAGCGTGCACTGGGGCCCGGTGTAACTTCCTTATGTCACTGATATCAGTATTATATAGGGCCGTAACGGTACATGTATTTGTGTCGAACCGTTCGGTACGCAACTTTCGGTTCGGCACGACCCTGTACCAAATTATTGGGCGCAGGATATTATTTTATTTTATTTTAATTCCGTTTTTGCGAGCCGAACCATTTAAAATATCTAGTTCCCCGACGGACATAATTTAGTGACAGACCGACTCCCGTAAATCTCCGCTTTCACTTTGTGCAGCCCATTCTCGCATTTTGACAACATGGCAAGTGAGCCTGACGAACCTGAAGACCCACCCACAAACCTTAAGTCCTCCGTTTGGGAACACTTTGGTTTCAGGGTAAAATACGAAGATGGAAATAAACAAGTTGACAAAACAAAAGCAGTGTGCCGACACTGCAGAACAGCGGTCGGGTATGTACTTGGAAACACGTCTAACATGCTAACGCATCTAAAGCGACACCACCCGAGTTTGAACGTTAACCGGCACGACTAGAAAAAACAATCTGGTGCAAACTACAATATCGTTGTTGTTTAAAAAGAAAGAGCGTTTCCCTGACCATCGTGCTAAAGAAATAACCAACGCCATTGGAGTTGAGTAAAATTGTTTAAGCTGCACTTTAGATATAAGCATGTTTTGTTTACTGCACTTTAACAAAGTAGGAAAGCTAAGTAAGTTCCTAGTAAAACTGAATCTGAGCAGGCTTTAAAGCTGACCAGCCGCACTATACTTTTTAATTTAATTGAGTAAAAATGTTAAAGCAGAAATGTATATTTATATTTTTCATTCAAAAAATGTGTTAAAAAAACAGCAGGATTTTATTTTTTACTTTTATATTTCTATTTTCATTCAAACAATGTGAAAAAGCAGGATTTTATATATATATATTTGTTTCATTCAAAAATTGTGTAAAAAGAGTTAACTGCTGTGGTGGTATGTTTTAATGAGGTTACCAATAATTAAAATATATTTAATAGTTGTCTATTTTTTTCATTACTGTACCCAAAAAAACCGAACCGTGACTTGTGTACTGAGGTATGTACCGAACCAAGATTTTTGTGTACCGTTACACCCCTAGTATTATATTGATATCGTTATATGCAATGGTGGGTCCAAACCCCGCCGGGGTCGACGTCATGTGGTCGTAAGTGGTTTCCCCTGCCGAATCAAACAGGATCAGATTAATCTGAGCCAAGTCCTCACCAAGGCCCGTCTCAAGGTTCCACACAAAACGTTATATGTAGTGGTGGAAAATGTATTCAGATTTTTTACTTCATAAAAGTAACAATACAACAAAACAGAAATACTTTGTTACACGTAAATTTTACTTTAGTAAAGGTACAAAAATATTAGCATCAAAATTTACTCAAAGAACAAAAAGTAAAAGTACTTATTATGCAAAATTGCCCATTTCAGAGTATTATATAAGCTTTTGTATTTTTGAATTATAATTATTGATGAATTAATGTGAGCATCGCTCTTATTTTGCAGCTGATAAATTTGGGGCTCATCACCACTGAGCTAGCTAATGTTACAGCTCAGCTGTCACAAGCATGAGCCTCTTGTCCATGCGTAGATGCACACTTCCTTCACCAACTGTATCCCCGCACAGACGGAAGCGTGGACAAGAGGCTCATGCTCATAAAAGCGGGACATGTAAACATTAATGGCCTGGTCCTCGGCTGAGCTGTAATGTTAGCTAGCTGGGTGGTGCTAGGTGAGCTAGCAGTAGATGCACGCTTCCTTCTGTGTGATGATACAGTTTAGTGTAGTTTGGTAGAAAGAAAGTAGTTTGTACATGAAACTGCTCACAACAAGGTCTGTGGATTATCCTGAGTAACTGGGTCATGATTTCTGGAAAGAGACATTGCTGTTGAGTTTTTCAGATGTATTTTTTTGCCACTTTGAGCACCACAAGCTGAGTGTCATCTAGTTCTCCAGCACTTGGCAACTCACACCAAAACAATCTAGACTGCTATGTAGCACTACAGGTAAGAGGAAAAATATGTATTTTTGATTTGAGGGTGAACTGTCTGTGAACTGTTTCTACTGAAACTTTGAAGTTTTGATGGTGCAACCCAATTTAGTAAAGCAATGGTTTGGAACTACAGTGATTACTAAGGACATCGTAAAAACTTTACACACTCAAGCTAGTGTCATGGTGCAACCCACTCCAGGAACGAGTAAGCTGGAATCCCAGCATGCTCTGGATGAATGGTTTACACCTTAACTGCCCTTGCAGTTACTGTGGTTGTCAACCAGCGCTCCAAATTTTGTCCCTTACTTCCTCATGCATCAGGCAACTTTCACTTAATCTTGACGTCCCTATAACCTCCCGAGGCTAATGTTTGTTCATCTAGATGAGTTCCCCGCTCTGCAATTATTGTAGGCTACCATATCGAGTGAAGTTATTACAGCTGGCACTGCACACTTCAGTTTAAACCTGGCCATTGACCTTCCTCAAAGTGGTATCAAGCGCCCTATAATAACCTGCCATAAAGACTTCCATTTATTGAGTCAATGTTCAACAAGGCTACACCAAAATCCAGCCCAGCAATGATCGCTGTGACAAGAGCAGGTCTGTTTACCCTGGAGTTAGGAATCAAACGAGGAGACTTTGCCATTAATAAATATTTAGTAACATTAAACACCATAGAGTCAGTTCTATGACTGTGAGTGCTTAAGTAAGCTAAAATATTGTAGTATGTTTATATTTATACACACAGTCTCTAACTGGAGTGTGGTTATCATTAATAGTCAATGCAGTCTAGTTAATCAGTGACTATAGTAAAGACGTGGGTGGTGGTGACTGGAATTTTTCCTCTGCGTCTTTACACCTACCTGAACACAGAAATGCTCTATTTCTGGACTCCACGTGTTTCACGTGTTGTTGAATAACGTCATGGGCTGCACAAGCATTCCACAGATTCCTCTCTGTGCAGGTGTGTGTGTTGGAAGCTGTGAAATTTCTGCAGGGTTATTAGGTGTTTCAAGACACCAGCCCCCTACCTGCATGGTCACAGGTTTAGTTTCTACGACAGCAGAAATAATGCAAATTAACAAGTAAATCAGGATGGATTATTTTCTTTTGTCACTTACATCATTTTCTAATTTAGTTGGTTGAAAATGACAATAAAAGATGTGACAAAACCAGCTGGGATATCAGGTGAAATATCGCAAACAGAAGGTGACATGTTAACATTATCTATCACATTTAGTAGTTAAGAAAAATCAGTGAGCACTGAGAAGACATAAAAAACGTTAATCCCAGCTGATGGCAAAAAATCATACGGCGTGACTCAGATTTGACAGGTCTTCTTCAACTCGTATTTTCCATTTTTCTGCCCAAAATTTAGATTTTCTCCTTAACATCAAGCTGACGCACAAGTGCCATAAATGCCAAAGGGAATTGATATGAGCGGTAAACACCGCTCTGGTCTTGATGCTTTGGTTTAGACAACATTAGTGGATGTTACCTCCTGACATTTAAGTGGATTTGGTCGAATCAGAGCATCCGTCAGTCAGATGTGCTGAGTAGAGAGCGAGGCAGGGTATCCCGGCCAGGAATGTTTGGTGTACACACAGATCTGCTCTCACACACACAAACAAAATCCAATCACTGAGATGGCATGGCCTCTGAGCCTAGAGTAAATGCTATGTCCACGTAATGCCTGAGTCACTACTCTTATACAGTGCATGCTCCCATCTCGGAGGAAAATCTCGTCTAAATCATGGCATATGCTTTAGAGAGCATCTCCCCTTTCCTCCAAATCACTATGCTTAGCTGGTAGTACTTCCTCAGGCCCTCTAAGCCTTGGATATCTCTCTTGGCCAGGGAGGGAGGGTTTAGATATTTGCTTCCCATATGGCAGAGCTGGATACAGATCTAATGCGTTACAGACAGGAATTCACTTATAGCAATACAGGAAGTATTGGAAATCGGGCTGAAATAGGGTATCAGCATTACAGAATATCCTCTGTGATAAGATCCCTCAGCAAAATCCACCTGTGAGTAAAGAAACACGATTTATTTTTAGTATTTTTAGCCATTCAGTCATGTGGAATATGCACATTGAGGGGTATACAGACAAAAACAGGACCAATAATGCCTGGTGACAAATAAATTAGCAGGTTGGCTTGTCAGATGTGTAGCCAGTTTTGGGAAATATTTGGTGAAAAGACGTATGATCCACTATACGTGCACTCTATGTGGTACACAGCTAGCATGCTACCAATGTTAGCAAGCTAAACATGCAAAAATTCTCACATAGAATAAATGTAGAAATGGAGCTGCATTAAATGAATCCTTCTGTCAGCGAATTCATTTTTATGCTAACTTCCTAACTGAGACAAAAAAAGTGCTATGTGGAAACAAGGCGTTAGTATTTAAAATTCATCCTGTGGAAGGCATGACTATTTAAAATTGAATGGAAATGCATTCAACAAGTGTTAAAAGCTTTCACTCAAAACCACTAATGCCATCCTCATGTTGGCACCATAAGAAATGTCAGGGGATCAGCAAAGTCGTTGGGATTCAACATCTGGGGGCTATGAATGTGTTAACAGAACTTTATGGCAACCCATCCAGTAGATGTAGAGATACTTCACGGGATACTTAACTGGATGCTTCACTCCCTATGACCTTTTTCTGACACTAAAAAAGTCATAAGGCTTCAGCCTCTTGGGACCATGAATAACTGCACCACCAGCATTTTTTGGCAATGTAGTATATTTTGGCAGAGATCTTTTTAGTCTGGACCAAAGTGGTGGACAGACTGACCAACACTGCCATCCCTAGAGCCATGCTGCTAGTGTTCATGCATATCCAAAATTATGACAGTGGAGATCCTGAGAGTATTTTATGTTTGTTACAGAAAATCAAGTTTGCATTTTTGAGAAAATGATGACTTGTTTAGTCTGGCACTGTCGGCGTGTGAAGTGATCTAGCAGTACCACTGCACCCCTAGTGACTCTTGTTATACCTTCCACCTTTGCTGTCCTTTCTTCTCCATCTGTTTGCCTAAGCCTTGGCTTAACAAACCCATTGTGCCTGGGAGAAATCCATGTCTTGTTTGACAGCTCACTGCCATGTGTACCCAGGCAGATCTGTGCTTTGTAATCTAAAGCGGGCGCTCAATGCACAGCCCTGTCTGTACGTTGAGAGACGGCTGCAGAGGGAGGGAGGGAGATACAGAGAAATAAACACTGCCAGGAAAACAACAGCTGGAGATTGGGTAAACTGTGGTTCATACTGCATTACTGGCAGCAATACAGACCCTTTCATTACATTGATTGTATTTATTTACCTGTGGCTTGGGTCAATAGGAGTAAAGAGTAGGACCTCTGAAGCTAATTACACAATGAATCAATGACCTGGATAATAATGTGTTGATGTGGTTGAGTGATTTAGTGCTCTCTGTGTGGTAGGAAAGCCAACTTGTATTGTAATAACTCATATTTTGTGATTTATCGCAGTACAACACTTGCATACAAGGACTCATCTGCAGCTAATGTGCAGAATTAGGCCAAAAATGCTTAAATATTAGGCTGCATCACCCAACAACATAAACAGTTTTATCAGTTTCACACCCTCAGTTAAATCTCTCTCTCTTGCACCCATGTTGCATGCCACTTGGAACGCAATATGTACAAGCAAAACAGGAATGACATAAACACTACATAAATAGTGTGGGAACACCTACGAACGCAAGCATTTCCTTAAGCTTGTGCTGGCTTGTCCTCTAACACATTGTCAGTGCCAAACCTCGGTAACAATAAAGGGATTACACACTGATCCACTGTGTAAAGGGAGGGGTGCAGAGAACAACAGCAGAATATGAATATGATGACAGCTTGTTGTTGTCAGAGGACTAAAAGAAGGTGAGGCCAGGCTCTTTGCTGTCACAGATATCATACGCACAAGCTGACACAAATACAAAATCTCCTGTGCACTATGCATGAATGCATAGGATATACTGAGTTAAGATCAAATCCTCCAAATCTATCATGCACTTCCTTATTTTGGGCTGATGAGAGAATGTCTGGTGTTGCTTCAACATCCATGTGTGAAACCTCAAAGGTGTGACATCATGTTAGCGTAAGGCATTGTGTAGGGAACCAGTATTTTCAGTGGAATCCTGTCAGGTGGGATGCCACGCAGATTTAAGGAAGCAGGATGAGCAGGATTATGAATCCAAGTACTTGTTGATGCACCATAAAGGTACAAAGTACTCTCCAGTGTTTGTGCTGATTTAGTCTGAACTTAAGGTACTATCACTAAAGTCAGTTAAAGACGCTCATTAATTGTCACAAGGGAACACGAACCCACCACTATGTAGGGATCTCCCAATCCACCCTGTACACCTTCTCCCTACCCACTTCTGTTTCCATGTCCTTGTGGATACTGTGCCACACTGAGGCCATCCCAAACCAATTTGCAGGGAGTTGAAGTGGGTTATATATAAAACCTTCCAATAGATAGTCTGGCAGTGTTGTAGTCAAGACCACCTAAACCAAAACCAAGTCATGACCAAGAGCAGAGTCTATCTAGACTGAGACAAGTCAAGAACAAGGTAGGGCAAGACTGAGGTCGGACCAGTGTGAATCCCATTCATGACACACCTAGATAAAATGTAGGACATGCAAACCACAGGCACTCCTCAAATTGATCTGAAACATCCACATTTCCATAAAAACAAATGAAGATTCCTCGTCATTTACCTGTTTTTTTGTCACCATATAGTGTATATATGAACGTATGAATAAGTGAACCACAAAAAATGTCTGTATAAAATAATCAAAAGGCATTGCAGAGGTTAATTGTATATAAATGTTCCTTTGTCTTCTATGAACAAACAAATATAAACAAACACTAAGGCACTAAAATCAACCATCTACTTTTTGTCAGGCAATTTAGTGATATTCCCGCAGTTGTGGTATTGACCGATCATGAAATAAAATCCGATGTCCTATATGTCTGAGACCAAGACAAGACCGAGTAAAAAAAAGAAGAGTCTGAGACGAGACTGAGACCTTCAAAAAGTGGTCTTGAGACCAAGAACGACCTCAAGTACCACAACAATTGAGTCTACATCAATGCCAACATACTAACAACATGCAACGCCATGTTGTGTTTGTCATGGAAGATGCAACTAGGTAGGTAGGTAGGTAGGTAGCATTATTGTCCACCTCAGTGGAAATTTGTCTTTGGCTTTTTTCAAACACATCAAAGGTACATACAGACACATAACAATACACCATTAAATTCAATTTTACAATATGTATAATACAATACTGCAGATAGGCAGGTAGGAGCAATAAGTTATACCTGTACTAACCTAAACTGCTTAAACCAAGGTAGACATTTAAAATTGTCACGCAGACATACAAAACTTAAAGGTTACATTGAATTTAGGATCAAATATACCCTTCTCTAGTCTAAAAAGTGGTTTCGATGTGTTCATTTGATTGTAAAATGTTGTTACAGGGACTGTTTCAAAAACCAATCAGCTTATACATATGAGAGTGAAAATCAAGATGTTTAACAAAAGAAAATAAATGGTTGGCAACAGCAGCACATACTGTATAGATCAGGCACAAGTGATACAAACACAAATGAAGAACATAAAGTTGGGAGTAAGTTTATTTTTCTCCATGGCTACAAAAAGATATAACAGTTCCTGTTTCCACCGGAGAGAAGGAAGTTCGTCCCAAAGCTTGCTGCTGTATCGGCATGGATTAGGGAAGGCCCAGAGACTGAGGCTCGACCTTCAGCATCAGTGGTTCCTGCCTGAACCCATAAAGGCCTGGTCGCACAAATATTTAAAAGGACAAAAGTTATTTTAATGAAATAGCTGTGATTAAAGACTCGCTTTTAACTGACCTCCTAAGCTCCATTACATTAACTGAAAGATCCTCTTTGTTTCATCGTTACAGGATACAATTACTGCCAAGACCAGTGGCCCTCAATCCTCGTTAAGTACCGCTGGAGCTTTAGCCCTCTAGGTAGTAAAAGGACCACTTCACTGATTTTAAACTTTATGCCTATGTTCTTCTCATAATATGACACACTTAAATAAACCACTTCACTAGTCAGCACTCTGTGTCATTGGCAGACTCTCCCAAATCCTGTACCTGGATGATTCATTTGTAGGCGGATCAGAGACTACGGTTTGCTCATGCTGTATTACTGCATGTAGCATTTAGTTTGTATGCTAGACCAGAGTCTTATTTTATCCTTGTCACTGAATGCAGACACATGCAACCTCATTTTGAAGAGTCACAAGCTAAAAAGGTTTGAAACCACTGGTGTATACAGTCATATGCAGGACAAATTCACAGATTGTCCTGGCCCTTTAGCAGATTACAACAGTGCATCGCAGGTGTTAATCCGTCTCATGTGGTTAGAATGGAAACCAGTCGCACCCTGGGCCCTGAGGACTTGGATGTTTCTGGCTCAGTAGAGAAAGGCACTAACAATGCCAGAGTTAGGGATTACATTCACACTCTGGGCAAAGCAACGCACTGCCACTGCCAGAATTTGAGGTCCATTCCCCGTCTTGCACATTGATAGTTGCACATGCCAGGGTTAGGGAATTATTCTGTATGCTGCTCCTTGTTCTTATCCCATGTGATTGTCTCTTTGAACTTGGCCTTTTTTCCATGGCAGTCAACTTGAACCTCTCATGTGGGGAACCTGAAGCTTGAACTGAAACTTCACAGGTTGTTTGTTGTTGTTGCTGACATTTGGGAAATACACTTTTTCGCTTTGTGGAAACGAGGAGACAGCAAGCCTCGTTCTGTCCAGAACTAACGAAATTAAACTCTCAGTACCTCTAAAGTTCAATGATTAACACTTTACTTTTTGGGTTGTTTGATCTTTGTAAACGTCAGTTGTAGTTTTTAGGTGCAGGACTATGTCTTGGCTGGGTGGTCGGTGGATTTGGAATTTTTTTGGACAGGGAAAGGCGAGCTTTTTCCCTTTTTTTCCAGTCTTCATGTTAAACTAATCCAACAAGCCTTAACTACATATTTAGCATATACAAAAATCTTAAGTTGTAACTCTCGACATGAAAGCAAACATGTCTTTTCTCAAAATGTTAATCTATTCCTTTGAAGTGATCAGGCTTTTCTTTTGCTGCTTTTCTTTGTCATACATGATAATAAACTGAATGGCTTTGGGTTTCTGTCTTTTTCTTTGTCTGACATTTTATAGATAAAAATTATTAATCAAGAAAATAATTGACAGATTAATTGATAGATATAATAGTTGCACCCCTGAAAGTGACATACTATATACTCCACTATTATTATTTATAATTAACCAGTTTGTATAGACGCTAATGCTCAGTTAAATTCAAGTGGATTTTGATAGTTGATATAGTAATTAACGGGCTTTAGCAGCAGAAAGCAGCCAATATGCACCAGAATGACAGTCCGCCACTTCTTTTCTTATCCAAGTGAGGAAATAGAATATTCGCAGTTGACATAAACCAGTTGAAAATCTTAGCTTTTTTTGAACGCTTGAAGATCCAGTGATTACTAAAGTATATGTCATGGAGGAGTGCCACTAAAAACAAATGGAATGGTCATAGTCTTATCAACATTTAAGGTGTGCTGATTGATTCATGACGTCAACTCATGCATTGTGTGACATGCAAGAAAACAGGTGCTTTTGAGCGGCACAGTGATTTAAATCATTAAGTGTATAGCTGCTAACTGTTAACTGGTAAAGATGGAAAGGCTGCAAAACATCCTTTTATTTCATAGTTATAGTTGACTAATGGATGAAAACTTGCCACCGAAGAAATAGTGGTCACATCACCTTCGAAATGAGCCACAACTTAACCATGCATGTGTCATAGATCCGTTCCGGTACCTAAACAAATAGCACTACACCCCTGGTAGTGAGCACCAAGGCCATGCCTCAAGGCTTTGAATATCATGTCATTTGAAATCATACCCATGAGCCTTTTAAGTGATACACAGCCTACGTCTTTGTAAACAATACTTTTGGCAGGTCTAGAGATTAAAGTTTAAAAAAAAAAAAATCTAATTTTTTCATGACTCACGTCATTAAAACTCTACGGCATTATCTGAAAACACTGAGAACAATATCACCTGGCAGCCTCAAGTGTTTACTGTAGCCTCTGCCAGGAATCATGAGTCAGTAGCACAAACACAAAGCGTCACGCTCCAGGTCGCACTAATGTTAATTACTTATGGCTTAAATGTTATTGAAGTGACAATGGTGATTGATGATTTTTGTTTATTTGAGTGTCCTGCCCTGGATGAAGCCCAGCAGGTATGAGCTTACAAGACACTAGACCGTTAGAATCAGGATAGCCACATGACCAGTCATAATTAAGTATTGTTGAAGTGACAATATTAATGTTTGGTTTTAATTGTGTGCTGTGTATCTAGGTTGCCCTGCCTGTCACAGATTATCTGTGGTATTTCTGTCGGAGATGTTTGGGCCACTTGTACCCAATTGTCACATCCAAGTCTTTGAATTAGATAACCAAAAGCTGAAGCCAGAGGTGGGACCGAGTCATTGTTTTGTAAATCAAAAGTAAGCCTCAAGTCCCAAGTTAAGACTTTCAAGTCACAAGTATTATGAGTCTCAAGTCAGTTTTCAAGTTCTAAATTTTGAGTTTCGAATCCTAATCAAGTCATTATGCACGCGACACCAAATGAAAAGCCATTTTAACAACCAAGTAGTAATATATTACATTTACAAAAATCAGGAATGCTTTTTATAATTTGTATTTATTTGGTAAAACAAGTTTGTTGTTTGTCATTTTTGACCTTCACGTTTTGTATTTTACAATTTGTTTTTTGTTGACCACCATGTAGTTTTTGTATGTGAACAAAGTTATCTTTGGCATAATTTTTTCCAACTGGTGCTCAGTAACATAATATTAGTCCTTCATGGTTCTCTCCTGCAACTTGATTGGATGCTGTTGGATTAGTTTAACCAAAGTGGATCTTGGGAATTAAGTGTCAACTTGCTGGAAATGAGTTGCGTTAATGCTAGTTGGTTCAGTTGATTTCGTTGAATGAAGGCATTGATTCGTAGTGCACAAAGTAAAATATTTTTTATTCTTTGGATTTGAGGGAAATTTTCAAGTATTTTCAAGTCGTTTGAAGAATGCAGATGCAGGTGCATTGGAAAATATCACTTGAGTCCTTGAACAGAAAATCCAGCACACTGCTCTTGCTCAGCTTCACAATTTATTAGTAGCACTAACATTTCCGTCCTCCTGGACCTTCTTCAGTTGTGTTCAACGCTATTTTTTCCAACATTGAGCTTAAAGAGAAACTGCCCCACTCATTTCGCAGGTGTGCACAGGTGTAAGGGAATCAATTAGCCATAGGTGTAAGGGAATCAATTAGCCGTAGGTGTGTTTCTCAATAATTGACAACAACCTGTGCACCATATGTCACATACCCCACAAATGAAAGAACAAGACAACAAGAAAAACATGGGAAAACCTCGAAAATTCAAGCTTATTAAACAATAAAGGCAATTTATAAGATTGTTGACAAAAAATGTTGCCTTGCAGCTTTCATAAATCATTCAAAATGTTCAACATTGTATATTCATATGCCATGTATCATAAATTGGCCTTATAGATCCCGAAATCCATCATAGCAGTGTTGGAAATAATGGTATTGAACGCTGTAGACGAAGGTCCAGGAGGACCGAAATGCTAGTGTTACTAATAATTTGTGAAGTCACGAGTAATTGGCATTAAAGTCCAAGGCGAGTTGCAAGTCTAATTTTATCAAGTCAAGTCTAAAGTCATCAAATTTGTAACTTGAGTCTGATTCAGGTCGAAGTAATGTGGCTCAAATCTAGTCCTCTGGCTGAAGCAGCAGTCCTGTTATGAATTGGTTGCCACCAATTGTGTCCTTAGGTATCACCTTAGCTCTGCAGCAGTGAAACAAGAGCTGACTTACAGGTAGCAGGCCCCTTCGGCTCACAGTAACAAACTGAGCCCTGTGGAATGAATAGGCAGCACACACTGACTGACTAGCAGTGCTAAGATTCTTTTCGAGCACAAAGAAAAGTATGTCAGAGCAGAGCAGAGAGGATCTGCCTTGTATGGCCGAGGGCTTAGCATGTAGCTTAGGGACTGCACTGAGCTAAAAAGTAGGGAATTTGTGTGCGGGTATGTCTGCTGTGTGTGTGGCCATGGGATTATTGTGTACTTGAGCGTATGTGTGTGTGTGTGTGTGTTTGTGGCTCTGTGAATGTGTGTGTGGCAGGGTTATTGGAGCAGTGTTAGAATGTGGGAATGTCAGCTATTGTTTCCAGTTCCTTCCCTTACACAGTTCACTGGGATCGTTGGCTTTGTTCTTGTTTCGGAGGTTAATTTGACCAACTTGTTCAAAGGACCGGTCTGAGTAGAGAAAGAGAAAGATGCAGCCTGTGCTGACTCAATGATGAATGTTAGCTTTTTGTCTTTGACAGAAGTTGATTTGCCCACCAGGCTAACACAGAGAAAAAGATTTCATACATTTTTCATTTTTTGGATTTCACCATAAGCCAGGGAGCTTAAGATAACAAACATGTAAATGTGTAAGATACAAGATAAGATATTCTAATATATTCCACTGAATGTTTTGGCACATATCGGGTACAAGTTTAGCGCTTGGATATGAAACAAACAGCAAATGCAAGGTTTCATGTTGAATTATCTCAAATCTAATACAGTTGGTTGTAGCCTTGGGTTGATTCCTGCTGTACTGTAGCTGTCACTCTCAACATGAAACCAAAAATAATCTGCTTTTCCATCTCCGCACACTTGCATGAAATGATTTTTGATGTTAGAACATCATCTTCAATACGCCATGTCTATTTTGTCAGCACATCTCAGTGATAAGACAAACTGTCAGTAAAACATGCAACAAAAACCACATGTAGATTTGACTCCCGGATATCTCTCTGCTGGGTTTTACTTTCCACATTCCTATGCATGTGTTTAGAACTCAACAGCTCATAGCAAGAATCTTCCTCAGATATCTTTGTGTGAGATTCTTTCTTAAGACTCATTGTAATCCATGGGTGTCAATGTGACATGCTAAATGCACAACAGCAGTGATGATGCTAACTGCAGAGGGCAAAGACTTGACGGAGGTAGTTAGCCAGAACCTCAAAGTTACATCTCCTGATCCTGAATTATGATACAAGGAAATACATAAGATGCCAAGTGGTCTGCATCTGCTCACGTTTGTGTGAGTTTCTTTTGGGTTTTTCCATCGGACACATGAATGTGAGGTGAATTAAAACCCTTAAATATTAGTTGTATGTATTGATACATGACCTGGCCGATAATGCAGCAGTGTTAGGCCCCTCTGTGACCCTGACCGAGCAGTTTAGAAAATGGATGAACATGGCTATACGTTACAGTTAAGTTTCAGTAATCCATTATATATTTTAATTCAGTACCAACAATCACTTTGGCAGAGCACTAAGTGCCATTTTTCAAATAGTTGGAATGAAACTCCTCGTTCTGATTTTTTTTTTCTGAAATAAAGCTATTACTCACATGGCCATAACTCTTCCTATTTGTCAAAGTGTGAATATCGATGGCCATAAAGTTATTCATGCCTGCATGGCGCATCATCTTTATTTGAGAAAGAAATGAAATCCTATTCCCTCAGACTCCCAGGAGAGAAATAATATGTCATGCCTCCCTCCCATCCATTTCACCATATCAGCTGAATAAATTTGTAGGAGAGACTGGAATGCCTGTATGTGATGCAGTTGAAGAGGTCAGTTAAACTCATTGCAAGTAATATTGTCCTTTCCTAGTACAAAAGTGCACTTTTGGATTTATTCTGCATCTATTCTGCTTGAATGCTCCTGATATCTGGATTTAAATTTAGAAACGTTTCACAAGGGAAAGCTATAGCTATTGCGAGATCTAGGGTAGAATATTAAAGCGTCTCCCTCCTTGCATTGAGTTGCACCTTTTTACTGTTGATATCATGGGTGTTTAAGCTATTCTTTAATGATTTAATTGCGTTTATCTTAATTTCCCATGGTCATTCTGTTTTATACTAAAACCAGCTTGTGCTCACTTATCAGTATGTATGTGAAAAGAAACCGTTTCCCAACAGTTCCCTTCATTTTCCCAATCTCTGCCTTTCAAACACACTAAATTAATAATACCTATTAAATCCTTTGATGTCACTTAGCAGCTCTTTAAGGCAGCTGACCCACCCCATCTCTTCACTGCCAGGAGGTACCAGATCACACTGTACTCGACAAATTCTGTTAATGAACAAACCATTTAAACACTGCCAAAGTCTTTCATCCTAAAGTCATTTTATACTAGCAGCCTGAATCCTGTTCCCGTGGGAAAAAAAGAACAAGAAGATGTAGTTCCTTCCCATACACCAAGCAGCTCTCTTGGGACATGGCTGTTATTGTTCCCATTAATTCTACTGTTTGTGAAATGAATGGTAAGCTGCCATTCTGAGGTCATCGAAACACAAGATACCTTTGTAACTGAATGGATGAAGCTGACCAAGGGCGTAGGTTTTGTTTTAACAAGGGGGAAGGGGGGGACACATATGATATGGGGGATTTGCGGGTCCTCCACTAGATAATTTTGAGCATCAAACATCATATTTTCTGCAATCAGATGAACTTTTTTGTACATTAATGTTTTGGGATAAATGTCTCATAAACGTCCTCTGCTACTTTAATGTTTTAAGTGGGGTCGACAAATGTACGTGTTATAAACATTGAGGGGGTGCATGCCCTGCGTCCCCCTTGAAACCTATACCTATGAAGCCAATGTAATTTTAAAGGGGAAACCTAACCCTGAAACTTTACTTTAATTTCTAGGGCTGTAATCAACTTAAGAAAGTCTTCGTCAACTGAAATTCCGCTTATTCGCCAACCACCTGATTGGTCAATGGGAAAAAAATCTGCTTGTTGTCTCTAGATTAATTAAAGTGGCCACAATGCACTGACTGTGTTCTACCTGATGGCATTGTGTGTCCACAAAGCGTTTTTTTGTTTGTTTTTTTCATGAGTCCAGCTTATTTTTTTAATTTTTGGCAATGGGAACACTGCGTATTAAGACTGTACTACAGATGGAAGAGGTCTGATAAGGCGCTGAGTGCTGTACTGTTGGCATATTTTTTTCTGGTCGCTGAGAGTTGAAAAATGTTCAACTTTGACAGTGACGAGTGTAGCGTTTTACCTACTTTTTACCCAGCCGTCAATAGGCCCGTTTCCACCACAGGAACTTAGGGGTAAATTTACAGGGCCAGGGCTGTTGGTGCGTGTCTCCACCGCAGGAACCACCCCTGAAGGACAGAGTTCTGGAACTTTTACAGGGGCTAAACAAGTCCCTGCCTTGGAGTAGGTACTCGAAACAGCCCCGAAAAACTCCTGGCTGGGGCTTGAGGGTTACTTGGTGCTGATTGGATATACTCAAAGCGGAATGTGACGTCAACAGAAAGCAACAAAATAGCCGGCATTTTTAAAACTCAGCAGACGAGGGTTAGCTCGTTCATAGTTTCCACCGCCATGTAAACAAACTCAATAACCGGTCCGTGAAAAACATATTTTTTCCAGTGGATATCTTAGTTACAACAAGATTGAGCTAGCAAAGCAGTTTTGTGTTGCTATGGTGGTATTTATTCAGTTTTGGGAAATCACGATGTCTAGAAAGCATCAGCTGACAGGGACAGCTAACAGCAGCAGCAAAGCTAACATCAGGACGTCATCTCTTAAAAGCCTCCTGTTGTCGGAAATGACATGAAACTACTCCAGTTAGCTCAATCAGGTTGTAACTAAGACATCCGCTGGAAAAAATATTTTTTTCACGGGCCACTTTGTGAGTTTAGTGAGTTATGACAGATGCCGCTATCGGCTAACAGCATCCCTACGCCACTACGTCGCCCCGGTCAAAATGGTCGCGCAACGATTATATCACATCCAGAGCCCGGTAACTTTACAGGAACATTCCTCCTACTCCGCTCTCTCAGTGGAGACACAGCGGTTGAGAGGGCCGAGCGAGAGGACGTTCCTGTAGTAGTTCCTGCCCTGCAAATAGTACCAGGAACTTCTTCAGTGGAAACGGGCCTAATGGAGGAGGGGCAGAACAAATAGCCTACCACAAAGACCAGCTATCAAATCTTACTAGTGCTGAACAAAAGAAATAAAGGAGAATATAATATTATAGGCCACATGGACTGGCTGGTCCGCCCTTGTTCCCAACATGCTTCAGCTTTCCCTTCATCCAGAACAAGTACTTTACCTTGTGCCGACATCTTTACTTCCGCAGATATTCCGTATTGAAGCACCCAGACACAACCGAAGTATCCCAGCTCAAAAAATGCTGCGCCTCCAAAGTGCTTTAGCAATCCCAGCTGGGCGTTTTCAGAAGAATGCCTGGCAGTTCAGCTGGGAAGAAATATTATGGTGGACACACAGGCTTATGAGAGTATCACCACTGATCGTCCAGCCAATGACAGTTTGGTCAAACAAACTATTGACCAACTGACCAGAAGGTGTCTATTTGATTGCTAACTTGTTAGCAAACGGTTGCCCGTTTACACATCCAGCAGATACAGAGCAATATTAGCATTTATTTGACTAAAGTTAGTCCAATATTCACTCTACTTTTATCTCTGTTTTTGATCTCCACCAGCTCCTGAGGGAAACGTCTGGCTCATTAGCTGCTAAATGTTCAACTTAATCAGCCACTTTCTTACTTTGTCTGAGTGCCATTTGCTGCTGGGCAGGAAGCGTGTAGCGGGTTTATCGGAACTTTTTTACTGAAACAGCTGTCTGCTACATCTGGAAGTGAGGCTGATGAGTTTTGGGAGACTTAACCTAAACAATTAACAGTAAAAGTTGCGGGCCATAAAACCAAAACACTGACCTGAAACAAGCTCCGTAGAGTTGAGGGGAACTGCAGTTGGGTGACAGTTCGTTGTGAGTTTGTCTCTATGAGTGACCCCGTTCACAATACACATGGTCACGTGAAAGAAAGATTTGGATTATTGCAGCTTTAATTAACAAAAATTACAAATGGTTTATCAATGTGTGTCAGTGCACACGTTTATAATGTATTATACAGACTAAAGGTGCTATCAAAATAGCATCATGCTATCATGCAGTTGAGTAACATGTATGTATTTCTGTCTCTCCAGCACACAGCCATGCTGTTCAGGTGTGTGAAATAGTGGCTGTCCACAAGACCAAAGATGATGACCAAGACAACACAGAGACCAGGAGGAGTCAGAAAAAAGCAAAGCAGCACTCCCAGCTGTATCCCCATGCATTCACAGGTATGACACCTACACTGATGGAAACACTTAAGGGACATTCCACTCATTTTACACATCAAATTCACTTTTGCGTATCACAGGAAGCACTAATCAGCCTTTCAGCAGTTGTATGATTTTCTCTGTGGCTCTAAAAGAGTTCTGTCAAGTCGAAGAAAATGTCAAGTTACATCATGGGAAGAGTAGGATTCAGCATTTTTTGAGGTTGGCCCAAAAGATAGGAATCATCAGCTATTTTTAGCCTGTCTCTCACAAGTCTTCCATCTTTATGGAAGTGCAGTACTTAATCGCTGAGGTGCTGCTTCAAGAAGTAGATGCAGCATCTTTTGTTCCTTCCAACAACACAGCCTGGAGCCACTGTCACTTTCATTTTACCGCAGTAGGCTAATGCCGCATCACACTTCCATTCTGGGTAAGTGTGCCAAAAGCCTGTGTTCAGCTCCACCAATCACAAGTGATCTGACACTGGAAATAAGCCTGTAGACAGCTCCACAGTCTGAGAGTAATGCATTAACAAGAGAGTCCCTCACAGCTTAGCCGACTGGGTCTAAGATGGCAGCATGCCAGTGACTTATGGGCTAATGCTCAATTTTGAGCCATTAGATTATATCCAAACAAGATCGGATTTACATTATTTATCACAGCCAAATGTTAAAAATTACCTCACTAATGTGAGCTTTTACTGGCATTAGAGTGTGTCGAGCCTGACACGACAGCATTCCCACGATCTGCCGAAACTTGGCTTCAAAGACACGTCCCATCACTTACATCCTGATTATGTAACTTATTAAAGGATGATTTTACTCCCACTCTAACTGTCTCTTTGCCCGTCCTGCTGCAAGCACGAGGTACTGTAAGTGATTTGGACTGAAGAACTTGCCTGGAAAGTTAACTTTTCTATCTGATGAAAAGAATGCTTAGTGTGATAATTTGACTTTGAAATGCTTAGTGAGTGGATCTGCTGTCAAAGTGCTTAGCGAGTGATTTTTTTTTTTTTTTTGCTCCTTAATGTAAATATTTCAGTAATGTTCCTAGCAGGATATTATGTGACTCCATCTCTAGTTTTTGTCTGACTATCAGCAGAGCCCTGTTTTATTTAACTGACTACTTCTTCATTTCCCACATGCCCTCATTTCTTACTCATACACTTATCTGATTGACCTGGCTGGTAAGGACAAAGCCAGGGTTCATTCTCAGGCCAAGGCTGCAATGTGGCAAAATGACCAAATGAACAAAGTATGATACCTCTCTGTCTGCCCTGGTGCCCAGAAATACTCCCCAAATAATATAAACTATGATGGATGTTTCACAGAGATTAATATCTGGAAACATTTGGTGTCATCTCCAGAAATCAGATCAGGAATTCCCTTGTTTTAGTGATAACAGCTTTTCTCTGTTGATACCTTTTTCCATTCTCGGTCTCAGAACTATGAGGTCAAAAGAGGCCTACGAGGTCAGAGTGCTATAGAAAGTTGACAGTTCAATCCCAGCAACAGACAGTGTGTCTCCATCAGCAGACTACACCTAAAATGTCTTTGTGGAATGTAAAATGTTATGACTACTAAGAATCAGTGACAGCAGCATCCAGGGCTGAAAAATGAAGCTAATGCGAAAGTGCCAACACCTGCAGTTCATCGAATGGCCACTTGAGGCTGGCTCTAAATGTTAGTCAATCCCCACAGACCCCCATGTTAAAATGCAGAGGGGACAGTAGAGGGGATATAACTCATTTGTTTAAAATTTTTAAGGCTTAAATTTAAGCATATTTAAGAGCGTGGCCACTTTGATTGACCAACTGGCTGCGAGGCATCACATCAGTCTATGGATCAAATTCACTTCTTGCTCCTTGATAGCTCCACACTCTCATCCAAATTTGGTCACTTCTGGCTCCAAAAATTCAAGATGGTGACTGCCACAATGCAGTCAATGTTTAAAACACATGATTGAGCCACACTGTTGCAGTAAATGTTCCTTCATTACAATAAACACGGTCATTGCAGTTCATTTTAATTAAATTCCCCATACGCTGTCCTGCTGCCAAAAAATACTAGAGCGCCAAATGTGTATTAATCCCCAGCTGGAAGAAGTCCCCAACAAATGCACTGTTCAATCAACAGTGCCCGGCTGTTATAGGAAGCTGTTTTAAAATGAAAGTCTATACTTTATCAAAAATGGATTGGCTAGGGGATAAAAGCTACAGACAGGGTAGGGAAATCAGTAAGTCTTTGGTTTCCAGGGCAGGTGCCATCTCTCTTATGTCTTTTGCTGTCCTTTTGGTAAGGCTTCAAGTTGGCCACTTTAAATGACAGGTGGGTGCTGTCTGTTGACAAGCTGCTAACACAGCGACAAATTGCTTAGGTATCTTAATCATGGTTTAACTCCAGATTTACAGAGTATAGGTGTAGCTGTTGCTATTTTAGTGTGTTTTCAGTTTATCAAAGTTAATTGTTGTCGTCTAAAAAAGTCAATTTCAGTCAAGAAGTCAAAGTTGTTTGGGGTCTTTGTCAGATATTCAATTTTTTCCAGTAAGTACATTTTGTTTATAGGTTTTAAGTCAGGTTTTTTGCTAGCATTGGCATTATCACAATTAACCATAGCTGTAAATGCACTGTGCCAACCAAGCTAGCAGCTAGCGTTAGTGTTATCTTTACTCTCTTGTCCAAATATGGTCACTTCTGGCTCCAAAAATCCAAAATGGCAACAGTCAAAATGCCAACCTTAAGGTTTCAAAATGCTAATCGGCAAACCAATGGTTGACGTCACTGTGGTTCCGTCCATTATTTTATACAGTCTATGATGGCATGGCATATTCTTTTTCTCACACTGTGTGCCCTTCTTCTGTTTTGTTCCTCTACAGTTTCCTACATCAGAAGAACAACGCAGCACCAGTGGCGCTGTACTGATGTCACCTTCCATTCTGCCAATGAGGAACTCTGTGAGCAGTGGATCCAAGTTATCAATGAGCAGCTGTCGTTACTCAGTACGTACTGTTTAATGATGTTCTTTAACAATGTGGTAATGTACTCTGAACTTAATCAGGATCAGTTTATTGACCAGGTGCCATAAAAGTGCCACGTTTTTGGAATCTGGCTTAGTGAGAGCAAGGACAAATAAAAATTGGCGTACACACAGCAATTACGCTGAGCTACGCAGAGCCTAAGGGCAAATAGTATTCAGTACATGCATGAAAGTCGTAGTTTTGATACTTGGTTATGGAATTTATGGATGATTGGCATCTAAACTTAATGGATTTTACAGGTTTAGTAATCGCTACTTGTGGTTTATCAGGCCAAGATTGGACTGTAAGTTGTGCCACACAACAAGGAGGGAACAGTTGTTCTGTGAGGAACAGGCTTTTTATCTCTCAAACAAGTTTAACAGCTGTCAGCAATGTGCACGAGGGAGGGACATGCAATACAATCTTTATCCAGAGTGGTTTATGGATTACATCATTGGGACACCACCATACAGTATGAAACATGAGTAACTGTAGCGCCCAAGGAAAACCTCTGAAACCCTCGAATTCTTCAAAAGATGCTTTTATTGTGAGCTGCATCAATAGTGTTTGAGGCTAATCAAAGGGAAATTATAGAAATGTAAGTAAACAGTTTACAGAATAATATCCCAAAGACCAAGAAACCGTAATAATGAAGAATTGGTAAGTGTTCCACAGTGCATAATGAGTTCATATTTATATTTCAGACCAAACGGTAGATTATTGAAACATTCAAGACAAGACTTATTGTTGCCAGAGCTCTTCTATTCCTTCACCAGACTGTAAAGAAAGTGTGTGTTATTGTCCATAAAAAACATTTCATTCTTTTCAGTGGTGTCCCCGAGGAGAGCCCAGAGGCAAACCTACAGTGCAGGTTTCCCTCCTGCGTTTCTCTTCTAGACAGTACCTCACAGGCACAGACATAAAGAATGGAGCCAGCAAGAGCCAATAGTCTGATAAAACATATAAATGGTGGTATTACAAACAATAAAAGAGTGTACTAAAAATACCTTTAGCTGGCTTGGACTCAAAGTGTTAAGAGGATGTCTGCATTATTGTTTGCATCCAGCTTAGTGTCCAGATGTGCAGTAGTGCCCCCAGAACTTTTGCAAAGGGGTGGCCAGATGGGGCCACTGAAAATCTTGGTAGTACACCAAAAGCAGAAGCCATAACTGAATGGCAGGAATTCTCTCATGCTGTTGAAGTATACTGGCTATGTGAAACAAATTGTCACCAAGAGAGATAAGGAGTCACATCCTGATATACTGTGGTTTCTTATTTTACAGTTAGCAGACTAATACTAGTACACCAAACATTTTGAGTTCTACAACAGTCCAGTTTTAATGTGTAATCTATCTACACATTCATTGTTCTTCGAATAAGCTGCTTTTCCTTTTCCTTAAAAAAAAGACGAACATACGCCTTTATTAGAAAGAGTACAATGACTGTAAGGGACGAATCATGAACTCAAGTGAACACAAGTCTAAAGGACACTTGTGGGTATATAGAACCCAATTTCATTCAGATATTTTGAGGTGAGAGCCCAAGGGACCCCTTTGAAAATGGCCATTCCAGTTGTTCCCTCGCCAAAATTTAGCCTAACATAACAGTGTTATTTTGGCCCCCTTCTTGACAAGCTATCTCAGCATGGTTGGTACCAACGGATGCCTTAGGTTGTCTATTTTCACAATATGCCACTACCGTGACACTTAGGTTAGGTAAGTGTGCCAAACCTTCTTAGAAACAGTAATCTGGGCTTCTTTTTTTTTTTTTTTTTTCTTTTTCCTGACGTGCCAATGGCGGAGGGTAGGAGATGCTATCGGGGAACCATGGCCCAACCGACCCCCCCCACCCCCACCCCCGATAAAGACGCAAAGTTTAAGATAAAGATGCAAGAAATTAAATACGGTTTCCAATGATGAATCAACTCATTACATGACCAGAAACATTGTATGACATTTATTATAAGACTATCAGTCATAATATATTGAGCTATATGACATTATTGACCTAGTTGAGTGCAAAACACAGTGCTTTACACTTATGTGATTTCAAAGTGATTACACAGTTGACTCGTGCAGGATTTAGAATGTAACCAGCACGTGGAAATTAGATTGTAAGATGGGTTTACCCATTTGAAATGGTCTACTTGGCCCCCTTTTGCCTGCCAGGGTGAATCAATTCAGTAAAATTAACTGCATTCATTGTGGAGATGAAGGCCTTAGTATGTTCACTCTCCTCCGCAGAACACCTTTACATCACGCATTGACAACCCATTTATGTAATCTAATAGAACTTTTGTCTTATTGCCAAACAATATTGCCCCCTATATTTCTTTGTGCTCATTTAACTCTTGATCCCAATCCATTCATTTTCAGATGGAGCAGCTGGTGTATCTCAGTTTGTTGTCCTAAATGAAGTCTTCCACAACAGCCATAAACAAGCCATTTAGTATTCTCCATTGCAGCACTTTGTAGGTTTATCACCGAATGATGCAGCACCTCTGAATTGCTTCACACTCCTCCCATAGTCAGTAGACACAACATTTATTTCTTGAGCAGCGTGTTTTGGGGACCAGTCAGTTTGACTGAGCATTTTGAGAAAGGTCTGTGGTTAATGAAAACTTCATCAAGCTGCTGTCAGTTACACATTTGTTAAAAAAAAAGGTATAAACACTGAGCCGTTTTAATGACTATCTCATACCCCTCCCTTGCTTTGCAGCCAACCGACCGAAGAGCCTTCTGGTGTACATCAATCCCTACGGGGGAAAGCAGCGCGGGAAGCGTATTTACGAGCAGAAGGTGGCTCCACTGTTTCGCCGCGCCTGCATCTCCACCGACGTGATTGGTGGGTCCCTATCAGTAGCGTTCCTTAACATTTAAATAAAAAATGAGTCTCAATGGCCGCCATATAGATCTCCACTGCCACTGTGGTCTCTCGAAGGGACCGAAGAGGCTTGCAAGGATATGATTTGGCTTATAGTGCCATTAATCATGCCACCACCTTAATGGAAGCTGTGATAGTTGATAAGCTCGGGTATCCAAACACATCTATTATTCAATAAGTGTTTGCTACAGCAACACATAGTCTTGGGTATTGATGGTCCATCAGAGTGTATACTATTCACTCTGGGCTTCCTACAGCTGCTGTGAATTGCAGGATTGTATTTGCGTTGATATTATATGCCCAGAAAACAGATTTACTGTTGAAATATTGTTTTTGTTTTTGTGGGCCCAGGGCTCATTTTGTGGGCTAATATACAACAGCTGAATTAGGTTGTTTTGTGCCACTGTGTCTCTGCTTTCTCTGAACATTACTCTGCACAGTGGATTCCAGTGAATAGGCTCGAAAGCGCAGTACTTTTCTTCGTCTTGTATTTCAAAATGCCCATAATAGCATGCTTATTGTACAAGTCAGGCCACAAAGACTCCAGTTATTTTGTCTGTACATTCCCTTTCATTGAAGCTGTACTAACGTACTTGCCATTTATATGTTTCCATAGTTACAGAGCGGGCCAATCATGCCAGGGACCACTTGAAAACAGAGGCCAATCTAGATAAATATGACGGGTGAGTACTCAAGTTAGGTACCTGCTGCTTTCTGGCTTTCAACACTTGTTTTTCATTGTGACATGGAGTTGACTCTGTTCATATTGTAATAAAGCCACTTAGAGACTCTCCCGTGACCTGTGTATTTTTCTGCATTATAAGATTTGAGGTTATTACGTTATGAGGCCCTGTTGTGCTGCCAGATTGTAATCACTGTGACAAAACCCTGTGTGTTTCTCACACTTAGCAGCCAGTGTCATTCTGGTGATGTCAGAGGTTGACCTGCATTGCTATGTAACCATTGCCTTTAGATCAGAATTGCTCAACAGTAACACATCAGTAAACATGCTGGTATTGTGACAAAGAAATACTCTTTTTATCCTGCCTGTTTTGACAGGCTTTTTTTTTCAACCTCATTTTTAAGTGTGAGTCAAGTTAAGATTTTCACCTGATGACTGCACTGAAGAAAAGTTAAGGGATCACCAAAGTCATCACAATTCATCCTGAGGGGAACATGGATGTGTGTACTAAAATGAATGGCTATCCTCTCAATAGTTGTTGAGACAATTCTTGCACAAGCACAAATGACACCCTCATGGTGGCACTAGAGGAATAGTGAAGGGATCACCAAAGTTAGTGGGATTCGTCATCTGGGGACCATGAATGTCAGTACAAGATGTTGTTACAATCCATTTCACTGAAGTTGGGATATTTCGCAAGAAATGCGAAAACTTTGCCCTGCTGTTGGAACTGGAGGAAAACGTCAGGGGAACACCTCAATCATTAACATTAATCCTCTGGGTACCATGGTTACACACTCACCTGCCACTTTATTAGGTACACCTGTTCAGCTGCTTGTTAACGCAAATAGCAAATCAGCCAAACACGTGGCAGCAACTCATTGAATATAGACATGTAGACATGGTCAAGATGACCTGCTGAAGGTCTAACTGAGCATCAGAATGGGGAAGAAAAGTGATTTAAGTGACTTTGAACATGTCATGGTTGTTGGTGCCAGACTAGCTGGTCTGAGTATTTCAGCTGATCTGCTGATCTCCTGGGATTTTCACACACAACCATCTCTAGGGTTTACAGAGGATGGTCCAAAAGAGAGAAAATACCAGTGAGCAGCAGTTCTGTGGGTCAAAATGCCTTGTTGAAGGCAGAGGTCAGAGGAGAATGGCCAGATTGGTTCAAGATGATAGAAAGACAACAGTAACTCCAATAACGACTCATTACAACCAAGGTCTGCAGAAGACCATCTGTGAACCAACAACACGTCAAACCTTGAAGCAGATGGGCTACAGCAGCAGAAGACCACACCAGGTGCCAATCCTGTCAGCTGAGAACAGGAAACTGAGGCTACAGTTGGCATGGGCTACCCACAATTGGACAACAGAAAACTGGAAAAACAGGCTAGTCTAATGAGTCTTGGTTCCTGCTGTTTTGATGGTAGGGACAGAATGTGCCGTAAACATGAAAGCATTGATCCATCCTGCCTTGTATCAACACTTCAGGCTGATCGTGGTGTAATGGTGAGGGGGATATTTTCTTGGCACACTTTGAGTATTGCTGCTGACCGTGTCCATCCCTTTATGACCACAGTGTACCCATCTTCTGATGGCTACTTCCAGCAGGATAACGCACCATGTCACAAAGCTCAGATCATCTCAAACTGGTTTCTTGAACATGACAGTGAGTTCACTGTACTCCAATGGCCTCCACAGTCACCAGATCTCAATCCAATAGAGCACCTTTGGGGTGTGGTGGAACGGGATATTCGCATCATGGATGTGCAGCTGACAAATCTGCAGCAACTGTGTGATGCTATCATGTCAACATGGACCAAAATCCCTGAAGAATGTTTCCAGGCCCTTGTTGAATCAATGCCACGAAGAATAAAGGCAGTTCTGAAGGCAAAAGTGGTCCAACCTGGTACGAGCAAGGTGTACCTAATGAAGTGGCCGGTGAAAGTATATACAGAATTTTTATTGTAATAAAAATTAATTATGTAAACAATAGGACACCAAGATTTCTGCAATGAGGTTTCAAGGGATTGTTTGGATATTTCAAGTGGCCCTTTATGAGATATTCATCAGTAGTGTATTACCTACAGTAGCTGTCAGTCAACATGTTCCCAGTTTGGGTAAGCAGACAGGAGTACCTAGCACAGAGGCCAAGCAATACACTGCTATGAATTAGGATTGTCAGTAAGACTTAATTTGGCTCCTTAAAAAAAGAGCTAGGTGGATGCTCTATTGAGAATATTTTCAGTGCTGTACCTTGCTGTCAGGCAGCCCTTTGCACTGGCACTACATTTTCTGTAGAACCTCTGTATTTCCATGCATGTGTCTTTTTTGGCCCGTTCAGTCTCCCCCTGCAAATTTCTTCTTCTGTATACTCTGGTTCACAACTGTATCTTACTGTCTCCAAAGTGATCGGCATTTCATTATCGCTGTCATGGTCACTTTTTAAAAATTTTCTTTTGTTGTCTCTTTCATAAACCACTGAAAGTTTTACCCAAACAGTTGTAATGTTGTAGCATAATACAGTGCGCAGCAAAGTTGTGTTTGGGTGCAGGAATATGAAAGTTCTATGGTTGATAAAATGTAGTGCCAAAGCAAAGGGGCCATCTGATGGCAAGATAAAGTGATAAAAAATATAAGTTTAGCATACACTTAGACTGATATCGATTTTTTTATGTGGGCCTTTTCAGGTTGGCAGGTTTTGCTGCTAACCCACGTCCACAGCAGTGCTGAGCTTCTCTGTCAGTACACTTGCCTACTTCAAACTAGGGGTGTGCTGACTGCCATCTACTGTAGGTAATGCACTGAATATGGATAAGTACCTTATTCAACCCCACTTCAAAAAATCCGAACTCTCCCTTTAATGTTTCAAGACAAGGACCAAGGGTTGAATATAGAGCCTGAACATCTCATAACAACTTCAGGTTTATCAAACTTTAAATGAAGTTCTGAGATAGCAACTGTAGATAGATAGCTACAGACCTGTAGTGTGCTCATTCGCATTATATCATCTCAGTAGGAGGAAAAGTAGATCTGAGAGTCGTGTTCATAAAAATAGATGCTGAAATGTTGCTTTTGAAATAATTGACCTAAAAGTAGCTTTTAGACAGAGAATAAAAGGACCAAGGACAGATCCCTGAGGTACTCCATGAGTGTA
Source organism: Epinephelus fuscoguttatus (assembly GCF_011397635.1). Lineage (NCBI taxonomy): Eukaryota > Metazoa > Chordata > Actinopteri > Perciformes > Serranidae > Epinephelus > Epinephelus fuscoguttatus. Next base: position 22,578,579 of record NC_064773.1, on the reverse strand, counting down.
ATGGGTATTGGAAGGTACAGTCCCTGTCGCAACACAAAAGGTCCTTTCAGAGAGATAGGAATTAAATCAATCTTCTACCCAGTATGCTTACTCAGTGCTTTAGACATTCAATTAAAATTAAGTGGTCAACTGTAGCAAAAGGCAAAATTTCCACATATTATGATAATTTAAGGCATGCCGCTGAATCTTTTCTCCTTATAATCGAGTAAAAGATCTAAATCTAAAACTCACTCACATAAGTATATGTTTCCAAAACAAACTGTACATGATTCTGCAGCTCATGTCTGTCAGTAATGGGAGCATGTCAGGGTAAAATGCAGCTGATAGCTGAACATAAAGGGCATCAGTAACATGAAAGGTTTTTTCCTGCCAAGTGCCTGCCAACTCCAGCTTCTATTTATCAGATATTCAGTCCAGCAGAGCAGCGTTAGGGTCCATTATGCTTTTACTCTGCAGTTCATATAATTTATGGGTCCATTTCTATAAGGTTTAGATATAGACTTAAGAAATGTGTAATGCTGGGCGGCACAGTGTGATATTCTTATTTATTGAATGCTTTCACAGTTACACCTGCTGCCCACTGGTATTATTGTCAAGGTTTTCTGGCTATATAGTATTTGTCTCATAAATCTGTGCTTTATTGCAAAAACAAGCACATGTGGTTGAACTCGCAATGTGGCATCCACCCAGGCTACCTGTATGATCTCAAATTATTCTCAACAATTTTGAAATGTATCACAGAACTCATGTCAGCCTCAAATTGTTGATATCATTTGTCCATCCAGTGTGGTTTGTGTTGGTGGAGATGGGATGTTCAGTGAAATCCTGCACGGACTGGTCACCAGAACCCAAACAGACAACGGCGTGGACCACAACCAACCAGATGCTGAGTTAGTGCCATGTTCTCTACACATAGGGATCATTCCTGCAGGTGAGCTTTGGTCATTATATCACATGAAACATATCCAGGGTTTGGAAACAGCAGTGTGTTAGGAATGGTTTTGGTGATAATGATCTCTGAATGTCAAATTAAAGGAACTTGTTTTTTTGCTAGTTTCGTTTAAAGGTTTTAAGAAATAGTTTTTTTGGTGAATACACTTACTTGCTTTTATGCCAAGAGTTTAGTGAGAAGATGGATACTGCATAAATGCTCCAGATAACAAGCATATGGAGTAGAAATGAAATGCCCGCATTGGGGAATTAAAAGAGGCATGACCGGCACGACATATAACTCAACAGCATTGGCCTCTAGCTTGATATGCATCAGCACACTTCATAAAACAAACACAATGACTTAAAAATGGCAACAACAATCATTTATTGTCGGTGTCATATGGCGCCTCAACTCGTCCTCTGCTCAGAGGGTAAGGTGCTCTTTGCGATCATCTTCAGCTGTTGTTCTTCTCCTTTGAGTTAGCTGCTAACTGCTATCAGCTACTTTTTAAATCTCCTGCAGTGGGTAGCATGCACGTCATCAAAATTTCACATCTGCGCTGCCCGTGATCCCATCCTGCTGGCTATACTGCTTCTACAGACATAGATTCGGGGCTGTTACTACCTCCGTTTGCAGCTCGGAGGTGAGACAACCCATTCTGCAATCGTACCTTTTATACAGAATGGTGAGGCTGCATATATATTCCTGTCTTGAACAGGCATTGTAAAGGGGCTAAAGACTGACAAGTGGGGAAACAGCTAGCCTAAGGTAACAAAAACCACCTGACAGCACCTCAAAGGCTGTGTTCACATTATAGGTCTTAATTTTCAATTCTGATTATTTCCCTTGATCTGATCTTTCTGCCTGTACTGTTCACATTCACGTTTGAATGCTCCATATCTGACGTCAGTTTTACATCTATTTGGCCTGAAACGCTTCACATGCAATTAATAAAGCCACATACATGCGTGCTGGAACAACAACAAAAAACATTACATCGATGCACCGGTGCAAATGTTCATCTTCCGAATGATGGCCATAGCAGGAAGATCCGACCATTCTGCAAATTATCTGTGCAGAGAGGTGGTGGGTGTGGGTGCAGCCAGGAGAGGGGTCAGGAGTGGTGGGGCTGCAATGTAGAGGGTTTCGCTGAGTAACCGTTCCTCCAATACTCTAGGATGTCAAGGGCTATATACCAATATCTCTGTCAGCGCCTCGCAACAAGGCTGTCACAGCATGTGGGCAAGCTCTCCCCATCAGGGGAGGAGTTCAGTAGACAAAGAGGCAAAAGAAATAAAATACACCTGGATGGAACTGGAAAAACAGAGCGCTGGAGAAGCATTGTGGATGACCGGTGCTCCACTAGGACAGACAAGGTTTAAGTTATCAGCCTTTTCATCTTAACTATTGGCAAGGAAGCAAATAGGCATATTTCCCAAAATGGCGAAGACATTTTCAAACTTTATTAATTAGTGTCACATAAAAGTAAAACTGCATTTCAGTAAAGGCAAAGTAAGGACAAACGTAGCGTTACTTTCATGAAAACTTTACCAACACAGTCCAGGTTTTTGAGCCTGGGCTTCTATGGCTGCAAACACCATAATGTGAATTGAGACAAAGGTTAAAAACTTTATATGAATTTCAGATGTATTAAAGTAAAACTCCAGCCTTAAATTGCATGCATTTCTGGGACCGTCATGTTGTTTTTCTCGAAAGAACATTAACTTCACAGGTAAACATCAATTCTCTAAAATCAAAGAACAAAGGGTTTCTTCTCCAGCTCACCAATTTACCTTTACATTCAGTCGTAAGTACAAAAAGAAAACTAAGACAACACTTCTCTCCATCAGCAGCCTTTTGTAGAACATAATGTAATGCTGACATGTTATAATTTGCCTAAAGGACATGACTTTTACTTTTTCTCAAATGGAAAAACTCTTGCTCGACTTCACCATCGCTGTCAATCTCCTCTCCGCCTACACATGATCCGCGGCTGAAAGCCCAGAGTTTACACCAGGTCTCTTACAGTTATCAAAACCGGGAAATGTAGGAAGTCACTCTCCATCTCAGAGGTAATTAGACGTGAAATAAATCTTGCAGTGACAAATTGTACATGTAGCCTATATTTAAAGAGCTCCTATTGTGCTCATTTTCAGGTTCATGCCTGTATTTAAGGTTGCTTCGAGAACAATTTAATGTGCTTTAATGGACAAAAAACACTATATTTTCCTCATGCTGTCTGCTGCCTGAACAACTGTATTGGCCCTCTGTCTGAGACGCTCTGTTTAGCCCCCCTCCTAAAAGAGCCTAGGCTGCTCTGACTGGTCAGCTTGTATCGGTCTTTTGTATCTCAGCATCTCTGCATCGTCATTGCAACTGGCAAAGGACTGAAACAGCCAATGGCAGCACTTTCTACCATAAAAAAATCACTCAAAAAAATCCTCTAAACACAACCAGATAGGTTCCAACAGGAATATGAGCTGAAATTTGGAAGACATAACATCAGCAAACAAGTTTACATGTTTCCCTGATGTTAGCATGACATGCGTTAGCCCAATTAGCTGGGAACGACTGTAATAAAGTACAGTGGCACTTTCTACTGAGAAAAATCACCAATAAAATCTTTCATACACAACCGTACGTGTTCCAGAAGGAATTTAATCCAGGATCGGGGAGAGATTAACATCAGCAACCAAAAGATCACGTTTCCCTGACTTTAGCATGTAGCTACATGTATGTTAGCGGTGAACTTGCAGCTGAGAAATGACTGTAAAAGAAAAAAAGTGGCACTTTCTACAGTGGACAAATCAACAATAAATAATCTAAGCAGAAGCAGACATGTTCCAGCAGCAGTTTATTTCAATATCAGACAGAAATAACAACATCAGCAACCAAAAGATTACATGTTCCCTAACTTTAGCATGTAGCTACATGTATGTTAGCAGTGTATGCAGCAGGGGAATGACTGTAACAAAAATAGTGGCCCTTTCTACGGTGAACAAATCAACAACAAATAATCCAAACACAAGCAGACAGTTTAATCCAAATTGGATAGAAATTAACATCAGCAACGAAAAGATGACAGGTTTTCCTCACATTAGCATGTAGCTACATGTGGTCATGGTCTAAAACCTTTGTGTTTGTTTACATGAAATACAAAAAAAACATTAAAAAAAATTTATATTATATTCTGAAACATTTGCCATGCTTTTTATGAACACTGTTCATTGCAAGACTATATGTAAGACATAAAATATGGAAAAACATAATGCAGCCCTCTAACACTAAACCTCAGACAGGCTACTTTAAAAGATGGTGTTTGTGTGTTTTGTTAAGATAAGTGTTACACGATGGATGACAGGTTCTTTCCTGAGTTGTACAGAGGAGGTGCAAGACTTTCAAAAAAGTTTTAAATGGTCACCGCTGCATAAATATCTCACTTAACAGAACTGTTATTGATTTCTACATTGAGGAACGTCAGTCCTGCTGATCTTGGATTGCTGAGTTCCACAAGAGGATCTCTATGGCAACAGGGCAGGAGGTCCCAACAGGGGCCTGCTGTGGGTCAATCATTCAAAGTGCCATAAATGGAAACTTGCTGTGTGGCATTTTGAAATCACTGTAATTTTCATGAGGATAGAAACACAGTGCATGGGGACCAATACGAGGCTATCTGGTGCACAGCTTGATGGTAATGTCATAGGGGTTTAAGAATCAGCTGGGGACATGGTAAATGATTTCTAGGCCAGTTACAGCCATGATTTGGATGTGTTGACTCAATTACTTGCCTTTTCTCTATCGAAGATTAATTAAAATATTAAATGTGTGTGTAGTGTGTAATAAAACTCAACAAGGTCTTACATCTCGTCACTACACTTCAGCTCAGACACATTAAGCTGTCTTTGAAAACTCAGGGCCATAGAAGCTCTCAAGTAGATATTGTTCCAAATGTGTTTTTAAATGTCACTGGTATGCCATGTAATGCAGGGACTTGGTGGCTGATGGTTGAATTAAAGGTGCTTTGGTTTGTTTACATCAAGAGTTAAACAAACCCTAAAATGACAAGGGCCAACATCTCCTCAGGGCTTTGAAATTCAAAGCAAGTTGTTGCCATCTCTTATGGAGCAATAAGCCTAAAGAATTTCTTGTCGCTTTTGCTGGGATTTTTTCAAAGTTTTCCACTGGTGGCGAATTTGTTCATTCATGTTAATGCAGCCTCTATTCCATTTCTTTAACCATGTTTTTGAAAAGGTTGGTGTTACGATGTATGCATATACAAAAACCTGTCGATACCCAAGTCTTTCCTAATGTTTAAAAGTAGACGTTTTTATCCCTCAAACCAAAAATGTGGGCTTTTCTTTTGGGCATGGATCAAACTTTTGGGGAGTTGGATTCTGTACAATGTATCCATGAAAACACACAATGCGGACCATGAACACATGCTACAAACTACAGTCGAAATCCAGCTGAAACACGTGTTCCGAATGCGCTGTATACATGTCCAAAGAATGCTATTAGGCTTATCCCATATGTCTTAAATGCAGCATGCTTCATTAGTGATAAAGCCTATTTCAGAGTATCCAAACAGAGAAATGCTGTTTCCATGACCTTTATCAAATTCAGAATATTGTCATATTCAGAATGACAGTGGATTATTAATAACAGCAGCAACAATAATAATCTATAAGTTGCATTACTACGATCATGAAACAGATCAAAACCAACATCGAATAGATCCCGCTAACAAGTATTGTCACGTAGTCAAAGCCTCAAATATCTTATTCCTCTGAAAGCTCCATTTTTGTCCAAAATAACTATGTAAAAGACATAGACGTGCCACGCTGTTGCACTGGGTGACATGTTTCTTCATTACAACAAATATGGGCATTGCAGTTTATTTCACGTCAATTCCCCATATACTGTCCTGCTGCTCTAAATACTAAAGCACCAAATGTGTATTCATCCGCAGCTAAAAGTAGTCCCCAACAAATGCGCTGTATACTTCTGTTTGAGGACCATTGGCGATAAAAGCACAGTACCCAGCTGTTTAAGGAAGTGAAACTGAAAGTGTATACCTGTGGCCAGCTTTAAAGATTTATGTCTTCAGTAGGAATGGATTGGTTGGTGATAAGAGCCTCAGACAGGGTAGAGAGGTCATAAAGTCCCCAGGTTGCCAGGCTGGGTGACATTTCTTTCTCTCTTTCCCTTTTTATGTCATCCGTCTGCTGTCGACACGCAGATAAAGGCAAGAAATGCCCCAAAATTAGTTGAGGAAGAAAAGATCTTACAACTTAGGCACAAACTTTTGCTAAAGTAGAACAATAGCAGGCACTGAGCTTTGGCTACAAAAGCCAAGGTCTGATATGCAGCCATAAACTTTGATGCTTTATAGACTGGGCCTCTACGCTATAATAAGAGCGTGTATCTTTGCCACCTGGGTGTGATTTATGATTTTATCAATATAATAATCAACATTGCTGTCAAAGTTATGGTAATGTGTCAGTGAGGTATCAAAGTCCACTATGCCAAGGTTCAAATGAAGAGTCATGAACTCATTTATGGTCTTGTGTACAATCTCTCATACACGCAACTGCTCTGACCCACTGAGCAAGCAACGTCTGTGGACGTCCAAGACTAGTTGATATCACGTCTGTGGACCTGATATCAACTAGTCTTGGACGTCCACAGACGTTGCTTGCTCAGTGGGGATGCTTTTTCATATGCTCCTGTATCACTGGTTTGAGCTATTACGGTCTGAAAAGGAATTTTCAGTTAACCCTGACACATTGAGAGTGGCTTATTTTGCGACAACAAAAATAATATGTTGTTCAAAGGTCCACTTGTCTTGTTCCAAAGTGTTCACTGCTGTCGTTACGAGATACAGTCACAAGTGCAGCTATAAATACATTCATGCACTGAGGATTCAAACGGCAAAAATATCCTTTTCGGGGCAGCACTATAAAGTATCTAGACTCCATTGTTGTCCCTGAGATAAAGACGATTTCACTGCCAAGATGATCTTACTGGCGAGACAGTGCTGGGGAAAATGCAGATAAAAAACTGGAGCTTCTCCGCTGAGGATATGACAGTTTATGCTCTCTCCTCTGAATATGCCAACAGGGTACTGCGGTTGAGTAACTTAAGGGGAATAAAACATTGAACATCTGAGGACCGAAGATCATTGAACATCTGTGTGTGCCACTTAAATCCATTCAAAGTCAGTTGGCTTTTACTGGGTAGCTTTAGAAGAGTCAAATAGCATATGTCACCATTTTTTTTTTTTTTTTACGCTCAGCAAAATAGCAGGCGGTGTCAGGAGCAATTGGAAAGTGTTCGGATGTGATTATGAAGCTCGGAGGGGAAGAAGCAAAGGCCAGATAAGTGATATTCATAGAAAGTGCAGGAGCAAGTCGCGGGGAGCGAGAGAGGGAGCTCATCTTCATACTCATCTGTGTGTCCACCGCTCAATGACAGGCCTGATCTCCTCTGTCACGCTTCTGTGAGCCAGCTCAAAACATCACTAGTTAGATTTCGCTCTCCCTCTCCCTTACTCTCTGTCTTTTATCAGAGGCAGTAGGTCCATTTCACCACTTGAAGATGATCAAAGTAGGGCAGATAGGTCTGAAATTACACCATGTGGTGCAGAAAGAGAGATAGAGCCTTATTACCTCTCAAGTTGAAAGATTTAATATCAAACTCAACATTTCTCTCAAGGCAGGGGGATGCCTCTTATCCCTCATTTGTTGGCTGAAGAGAGCTGATGATAGCCCGGGGCTCGGAGTTATCCTATTAGTTCACTTTATGACTGAAACGTCTCCTTACTTCCGCCTAATAAAATCATTCAACTGAACTCTTCGTACTTGGTTGCAGCTTTGAAAGACACGCAACTCTACCAAGGACTGATATGACTGATTCTAACTATGAATAAGGGATATGAAATGTGTGACTCTTTGTAGCCATACCTGCCGATAGATTCTCACAACATGCCTGTACAGTTAGTTCTTATAACTGTAGTTGGCCAAACATAAAACTTAAAAGACACACTGTCCATTTTTCTCCTAAAAATATTAATGACACTATGCATTGACTGTTCTGCAGAGTCCAGGAATAAAAAGTAACTCTCAAAAAATTCATATCCGTATCAGTGTGATATTGTATCTGAAGGTATGTACAAATTTCACGAGTTCGTCAAACCACACTCTGTATCTGCCCTGTAATTAATTGGTTTATAGTCAGTAATTTCACAAAGTCAAGCAATTAAAGCCATAGTCCATAACTTTTATAAAAAATTACTAAATCCACACAATAGTACACAAGACATACATTCTGTGGAAAAAAAAAAATCATGCTCCTTTGCCTCCTCATGGTGTTTCGAATGGCATTAGCTAGAATTTACCGTGGCTGAAGAAAAACAACCAATCAGAGCCGAGCAGCTGCCAGTCCTATCAATCACAGCTGGTGAACTATGTTTAAACTCTCTAGGTTGCACGGATCAAATACAGATCAACATTTTGTTACTGCATCAGCTATAAACGTGCTTAATTAAACTGTTTTCAACATGACAGCTGGGTAACAAACGTTCTCATTTTACAGCTAAACAGTACACTAAAATATGTTTCAGAAAACATTTGAGGAGAGAAATAGGCAAAGCAGTTGCAGAACCTTGATTCATGTTTGATCAGCGCTGCTTAGTTTGACAGTTTGACTGCAGTTCACGAGCAGTGATTGACAGCTGGGTTAGAGACTCCGACTGTGATTGGCTGTTTTCGTTCAGGTGCGGTGGATTCTTGCAAATGCCATTTAAAGGACTTCGAGGAGTGTGGAAGTTTTTATTGGACTTTATTATTTGTAACCCACACAAGACAATCTACAAACGTGTACCATGATCCACAAATATCTCACTATCCACAAACATTTCTTTTTACATTTGTGATGTGTAACGTCATAAACCACAAAAATACAGCGTGATTTGCCTATGCGCATAACTTACTGTGTAAACATGTACTTTAAGAGTTTCACAGTAAATAGGCTCATATTTAGGTATTTGTGGATCCATTTTTACACATCAGTTTGTGACTTCTTTCCCATTTGTTTGCATTATTTTGTCGTATGTTGTATCAATTTACCCAACACAAATGTAAAAAGACAAGTAGATTGTCTTGTGTGGGTTACAAATAAGTAATAAGTCAAATAAACACTTCCACAGAGGAGAAGGAACATGTTTTTTAACAGATTATTTGTCTCATGTACTACTGTGTGGATACAATGACAGTCTGAGCAAATATGCCAAAAAGTTTTGTGTTTTTTTTTTAAATAAAGTTACCAACTACAGCTTTAACTCAAACACCTGATTCACTTCCTGTCTGCAGCAGTAGAGGAAGAAACTTTTAAAAACAGGCATGACAGCTGACAGTTGATCCCTGCAACAACAGCCTGGGTTAGGCCAACTGGCTCAACCAGCACTGGTGTATGAAAATAAGGAAATAAGGAAGCTACACTGAGGACAATCCCATCAGCTACAGCTGTGCTTTATATTCTGTGCTAATTAGCAAATGTTAGCCAGCTCATAACTAAGATGGTGAACATGGCAAACATTATAGTACGACCTCACAGAACTGTGAGCATTGCTGTAGGGATTTGTTTTTGTGTGCATCCCAGTATGCCAGTAGGCATTTGCAAAAATCTCTTCCAGGAAGTAGTAAACTATGTGCACATCAGTCATGTCATTTTTCAGGTTTCTCTGGTGGCATGAGTTGTTTTTCGAAAACTGACACAGTAAGGCAGGAGGTACCAAAATTAGAAATGTTTATGCATTTAAAATTTCTGCACTTACCAGCTTTAAATTTCAGAGCTTTGCTGTAAGAAATATTCATCTTAGGGTGAAACTAGTATACGTGCCACTGACATAAGGCAGCAAATGTAAGAAGTAATTTTTCACTTCACAGTGTCTTTAACATGTCTTTAGCAGGGCTATAATGGCTGTCCATCGACCTGTGTGTCTCTCTCCCAACAGGCTCCACTGATTGTATCTGCTTTGCCACAGTGGGAACCAACGATCCAGTTACTTCTGCTTTACACATCATTGTTGGTGAGTGAGTAATTGAAAGACACAGGTCTTACAGCACGCTATGTGTCACGGTGGCGTCCTGTTTCATTTTCCTGAGATGTTATCAGTGTCACGTAGGAAGCTACAGAACAACTGGTTTTATTTTCATGTGTGAGTGTGTGTGTGTGTGTGTGTGTGTGTGTCTGATAACAATGCAGGGAGTGGCTTTTTAAAAACTCTACTGGGTGTTTCCTGACAGGTGATTCCCAGCCAATGGACGTGTGCTCAGTCCACCACAATGACATCTTCCTCAGATACTCTGTCTCGTTGCTTGGCTACGGTTTCTATGGTGATGTGTTGACTGACAGCGAGAGGAAGAGATGGCTGGGTCCTGCTAGATATGACCTGTCAGGTATGAGGGCCGTCAACTTCTAAACTCTGAATGACTCTCCAGGCTAAGCCTACCTATACTCTTTTTTTTTTTTAACCCTTGGCTCACTGACCTCTACTGACCTCACACCAGCTTATTTTAATGTGTGCTAGCCCAGAGTTTATCCCTGAGCTCTCTGGTTCTGCTCTGGGTCCATACTTTATAGGATTAAAGATACGGATCTAACACAGTCTCAGGCTTGTGGATTCAGTGCAAGAGGTTGTGTAGCTCAGTACTAGGATTCACTAACGCCACCAAGATTTCTCTTCCCACTGCGGCTGCACATAAATACCAGCACTCATTGCACTGTAAGGTGCTTTATGCTAAAGCATCAACCTTATGATCCAAGTTATTAAACCGGAGCCAACTGCAAAGATGAGAATAATTATTAACCAAAAACCTGCAGTGAACAGGCTTTTTTATGTATGGAAATGCCCCCAGAAAGCCATATAACATGTCCCTTTGAAAGTTCTTGTATCTCTAATGAAGACAAAAGTAGCAACCTATAGATCAGGGGCAGAGCGGGGTGGCTTCTGGGGCTCCGGCCCCGAATGTTTTTCAAAAGCCCTGAAACGATAATATTTCCTAAAGAAATCTAATAAAACTGAGTCAGTGTTCTTCTTTTGGCCTAATAATAAATTCAGAGTATTGTCATGGCAAACACAACCCTGGGCACTTTATATTATTAGATAGGGCTGGCTGCCTGTACATATGGATTACCAGAGAGTGAGTGTTCAGCTGCCAGGCTCAAGGCAAGGGATGTGGGCCTACCTGTTGTCTTGCTGCCCCAGCACCAATCCAGCAGCGGCCACTCGATCAGCTTGCTCTCTGCAGACACTGCTTAGCATCAGTACTGCATTGACAGTTCATATGTAGACATTAAACATGTGGACGATAACTTGAAACAGGAACTTCATAGGGAAAAGCAGGAAACTTTACCGTCTGTCTCCGTCACAGCACTCAGAAACATCTCTCATCAACTCTGGTTCTGCACCAGGTCCAAATCACTTCTCTTAATTACTTCAGCACGTCCCCTTTCAAACTAACATTGGCTCTTCACCCAGGTAAGCCCAACCCACCTAGCCTGACAGCCATGCAGGACAGCCAATAGGGAAACAGTTTGCCGTGACAATATTCGAGACAATGTTTCCCTGGCATTGTTGGGGATCCTTGATTTGCAGTTAAAGCAGCCCAGATTATTATGAGGTGAATTTAAATGTAGCTGATTTGTCAGTTTAATATGAATTCTGTGAACCCCTCCACAGCATAGCACAGCAAAAATATGATGTAAGATTAGTCATGGAGTTTGCGCCAGTTTCCTTCCTTACATATGTTATGTAATTTAAAGAGTAACTAAACTCCGTCCTTAACTATTTTTTTAGCTGAAAACCAATCTATAGTAATTGTACAGTGTTTGTTTAATAGTGTTCAAAGACTCAGGTTCAAATATTAACATTTCACTGCAAATTGTTTGAATTCTGCATATTGTTATGAATATGTGTGGTGACTGCCCTCTACTGGTCAAGACACAGCTATTGCAGTTTAATTTAGCTGCTGTGTGGTGGCAGCTTTCGTCATCAAATATCCCCCCACTCCTTCCACTTCTCTTGCCCATCAGCCAGAACTGTGGGGTTAACATCAAACCATTTTTGCCTCTTGTTAGTTGTTGGTGGTGAAAACTAGTCGTAACTTTGTCGTGTTATGGTTTCAGAATGATGAAGAAACTTATAGAACAGTTAGATAAAAAATAGGATGTAAGCTCTACAGGATGATTTTTACTAACTAACTAAACAATCATTTTTTTCCCAAATGATGTTCAGATTTTTAGGCATTCTGTTATTTCAAATAATACAGCTGCAGTAAATGATAAAAAAAAAAAAACTCCTCAGGGTAGTAAGCCTCCAGTCCTCCCAGGTTTGGGCTGAGCCTCAAATTTTACAACATCTGGCCTCGCCCCTACAAGCCCCTTTACACAGAGATCGTGCTATAGGGCGGCTGTGAAGTCCTTTCTTTATGCCTCCTTTAAATCTTTACACAGAACCATGCTGCATCATGACACTTCAATGTGTGACGTGAGACAGTATGACAGTATTGGGGAATCAAAAGAGGCATGACAGGCGTGACATGTAATACAAAACCACTGGCCTCTCGTATTACATGTAACATACACGTTGGCAGCCCTTTGTTGACATTATTAAGAGCATAACATGGCAACAACAACCATTCACCATCCCTGTTATATAGCGACTAATCTCGTCCACTGCTTGGAAGGTAAGGAGCTCCTAATTTTTTTCCGAATTTGAAATTTTCTCTGAGTTAGCTGCTAACTGCTATCAGCTACTTTTTAAATCTCCCAGCAGTGGGTCGCATTTGTAATGTGTCGTCAAAATGACACACCTGTGCCACCTATGATCTCGTCCCACTGGCTGTCCCGTTTTTCAGCCATCGTTTTGGTACTTTTAGTACCTCCGATGCCAGCTTAAAGGCAAGAAAACCCTGTTCTGCGATTCTGTGGTTGAACCTTTTATACAGAACGGCGAGGCGGCATAACGGTGTGAAATTCCTGCCTTGAGGAGGCAGTGTAAAAGGGGCCAAAGACAAAAGAAGACCCAGGTTTCTTACGCAATGCTAGCAGCTCTGTTTGGGCACAGTGGTGCTTTGAAGTAAATGCCAAGCAGTTATAATGTTTACCATACTCACCATCTTAGTATGGTGTAATGGTGTAACTAGCTAATTAGCGCTAAAGCCCAGAGCACCGCTGAAGCCGATGGAAACATCAAGCACAATTTCATGGCAATCCATCCAGTAGTTAGCATAACATGTCAACCCCACAGTCAGGGAATCACTAAAGATGGTAGAACTCATCCTCCAGAGACCATGAATATCTGAGTGTAAGCCTGCATTAATTCTATTGTGTTTGTAGAAAAATACACCTGTGTTATCTTTACATAATCACTGAACTTTGCTCAAAGTATTTTGTTAAACCGCCCAGTTAAACCAACAACAACAACCTCCAGAGAATAGACGAGTAAAACAGAAGAAGAAGGATGGTGGTCCAATTAGTTATGCAGATGTATCGCGCTAGGAATTTCACTCTGAATTGTCTTGTCAGGTATAATTAGAGTTAAATGAAACACAAAAAATACAACATATTGGCATGCATTCTGTGGCTCATACTGTGTTTTTGTTCCAGGGGTAAAAACCTTTCTGAGTCACAACTTCTATGAAGGCACCATCTCTTTCCTCCCCGCCGAGAACAACATGGGGGACCCCAGGGACAAGCTGCAATGTCGATCCGGGTAAATAAAGCATCAGAGATATCCATTTCTGCAGCGTTTCAGCACTATTTCACAATGTGCTAACTTATCTGATGCACTTCAATAGTAGCTGTGCACCTGCCAGAGCTTTAATGGGAGAGTTTACGTTGTCAGGAAGCCCATCTGATTTATTGTGGACTGAGAGCCCATTCAGTCTATTCCAAAAAGCGCTTGACTAAGTGCTTTGGTTTTTGAGGCGCTGGGCGCAGACATTGTTTGTATTTGTTATGGGGACTGAAAGGAGCTGAAAACCATTAATCTGTAAAACGCCGTGTTTCCTGACAACTTATTTTACCATAAAAAGAGATGACTCTGCTACAAAAGGCTTTTCTAGCGTCAGACTTCTTTGAGCATTTTTCTAACAAAAACCGTTTACATTTAAATAGCTTAACACAAGACCAGTCATTTTAAGGTGGACTGAATTCGTTCCCTCCTAATGAGGCATCAAAGCTTGTTAAAACCTTGAATGTCACAGCAACACTGATGGTTTGATGATTGTAAAACAAGGTTACGCTGATATTTCAGGTGCCGCGTCTGTCAGCACAGGCCCTCATCAAAAGACACACAGTGGGAGATGTCGGAGGAGAAGGAAAAGCCTGATAAAGGTACGAGTTTTGGGGGTTATTACTCGAAATGTGTCAAATTAATCACACCGCAATGCCTGTTTCTCATTTCTCTGCCTCGTTACCTGCTTGTTTGTCTATTTTGAAACTGTTTCTAGACTTCTGAGATGTGTGAAAATAAGTATTTCGAAAGGGCATTGTTTGAGGGAAGAGACAAAGAAACTAAAGGAAATGAGACAATCCAACGCCGGCTCTCTTTTCCACACAAATCAGGAGGAGATTTACATTTTGCGGTACCTGGGGTGGACCGAGTGTAAATAACATCATCTTCTCAAATATCTCCATTTTCTGTCTGGCTTGTTTTTTTCCTCCCCGCGGCACGGCAAAAACTCTTGATGAGATTCTTGATGAGTTATTGACGAGAAAATATGAACTGATTTTAGTGACACTGCACGACTCCCAGCCGCAGCCCCTTTTTTTGCCTATCGATTTCCAAATCTCCAGCATCCACCCCTGCGTCTGCTTGATGAGATTACACGTTCCCCTGATGAGGCTGGTGTCTGTCCACTCAGCCTCGAGTGGGACGACGTCACCTCCTGTTCCCCTCGTCTGTCGCCCCGAATGCGGCACACACACATTTCATGATCTACGTTTCCCTCTGACACAGCAGCACCGACCTCCGGAGGCACATGAAATACTGACTTGTGTGTTTTGTGTGTGTTGTTTGAGCAGCAAAGAAGCTGTGTGCGTTTTTTCCCTCTCTAATTAGTGTCATGATATTAACTTTTTCTGTCTTGGCCTGGCTATCTGGGACTTCCTATGGAGTGTGTGTGTGTTTATCCTGTGTAAATATGAAAGCGGGCACAACCTGTTTGTGTGAGATGTGTGACAGACTCCCACTAATCAGGAAGAAATTTGGCTTTGCCAGCTCTGACAGGGGGTTTGTCTCACGTCAGTGCTGCCAGTGCTGTTTTGCGATTTTTTATTTTTTTTTTTTACATTTTCCTTCCTGGCGAGGGAAATCTCAGACAACTGCTAAATCAATGAGGCACAACACACCCTCTCTCTGCAAATGAGCCAGCTTCTCCTCCGAAAGCAAATACTCATTTGGAAATGTTCTCCTAATGCAGAGCCTACAGTCCACAGTTGGATTTGTTGTTGTTGTTTTTTAATTTATTTTTTTTTATTCAGCTTTAATCACTGCTTCCCAATTAGAATATTGTTGTTTTTATGTAGCCTCAGCGGGCTTGTTATCATCGGTTCGCGTTATCACCTCTGTAAGTTTGTTTTGCGAAATGAGGGGGAAAGGTAATGAATCGTTTTGCTTTCCGAGATCACATAATTTTCCCTCTGAGGTTTGGACGTCTGTGATCACTTTTTTTGCAGCTTACTCCAATGACTATCACCCTGGTGACAGGCACTGGCAGCCCCCACGGGTGATACTGTGTCTTTGATACGCCATCGTTGCAAACCGTCGCTAATCTCCGAGGAACAGAGTGGTGATTTGTGAAGTGCAACCGTCGCGTCTGTCATTTGAGATTTGGAGGCCACGTGTGCATTTAATCATAACAAGCAAACTTGAGGTTAATCCAATCAGTCTCCTATCTATATGACTTCCTCCTTAGATATTGTGAGGCCTTCCTTGGCCAAACTTAATTGCATCTTAAAGCATCCAGCTCTGCTACAAGGGCAGCACGCATTACTTTCAGCATCAAAGTTTCTCTCTTGGCTCAATCATTAGAAAGTAAAGCTGCTCGGAGAATTCCTGCCAAGACATCTGGATCTTAATGGACCCTCATCAGCATCACTGCTGATGTGTAACAAGCTGGGAACTTAACCTTAAGGACTCATAAAGCACTTGCAGAACACACAGTTATAATTTCAAAACCAAATTTAAGACAGTGCGCAGATTATTTGTTTCAGTCGAACATTAGCACCTCATCAGCACAGGAGGCCGAGAGGAATCTGAATTTTCAGCGTATGTGTGCTTAACTTGTACAAGCTGGCAGACTGCTCCAAACTTAATCTAATGTGGCATGTTTGCAAACACTGCGGAACTGCTTTGCATTGTAAATAAATTACAGTACAGCGTATTCGCTACAGCTCAAGGTCTGCTTATTTAGAAGTGTCAATGTCAGATGGAGGAGATTTAACACTGCAGTAAAAAGTGAAGTAAACCAGAAAGAGTCCAAAAGGTGTGAAAAAACTCAACCAGACATTTTTGAACAGTTTGAAGTGAATGTGTGCTGGGGGTTGTAGTTCTGCAGCACTTGATCTTGGTTGCAAACTCGACATTTTCCCTCCGTGAACATGCCAAATTTAATTCTATTCCGAGTGTACTTGAATAAAAGTGAGTTCAGTTATTTGGAGTGTGCTGCCAGCTTGGAGCCCCCACATAATACCTTCAAATTATTTCAACTTGACTTCTTTAGTGTGGTTCAGGTGTGCAGTGGAGAACAATTCAAGTTTGGCAACCAAATACGGAAAAACTGGAAACTGCCAAACACAATGTTTTAATTGGTTTAAGGAAGATATAATGCTGACATCTGAGAGTTATGACACTGATTTTGTTAAATAAAGATACTGTACATGGACATCATACACTTGTCAAACCTTACACATAGAATTTCAGGTAACACTTTACTTGAAGGTATCTACATAAGAGTGACATGACACTGTCATGAAGTTGTCATAAACATTATGTACATGTCGTAAACATTTGACTGCTGTCATTAAGTGTCTTTCGGTTTTTGTCATGACAAGTTGGCATTGTTTGGGTTGTCTTTGTCATAACAACTTGACATTAACAAGAAATGCACCTCTTTTTGTGTTATGACAAGGTGACATAATGATTGATACAAAGACATCTTCTGTTAATGTCATCCTGGTAAATGTCATAACTATGACATGATATGGTCATGAACCTGTCATGAACATCATGTACATGTCAAAAAAGTTTATGACTGCTGTCATTAAGTGTCATTCGGTTTTTGTAATGACAAGTTGACATTGTTTGGGTTGTCTTGATTATGACAACTTGACATTAATCAAAGTGACATTATCAGAAGTTGTCTTTGTCATGACAACTTGACATTATATTTGTTTGGGATGACCTTATAATGACAACTTGACATTTACCAGGATGACATTACCAGAAGACGTCTTTGTATCAATCATTATGTCACCTTGTCATAAACACAAAAAGAGGTGCATTTCTTGTTAATGTCAAGTTGTTATGACAAAGACATCTTCTGGTAATGTCACTTTGATTAATGTCAAGTTGTCATAATCAAGACAACCCAAACAATGTCAACTTGTCATTACAAAAACCGAGTGACACTTAATGACAGCAGTCATAAACGTTTATGACATGTACATAATGTTCATGACAGGTTCATGACCGTATCATGTCATAGTTATGACAGTGTCATGTCACTCTTATGTAGATAACGTCAAGTAAAGTGTTACCGAATTTATTCTATTTATTTAAGTGTTTCTCATTTGGCCTGTTACTAAATGAACACTTAAAGGTCTAGTGCAGTGGTTCCGAACTGGTGGGTTGTGGTCCAAAAGTGGGTTGCGAGTCCATCCTAAATGGGCTGCAAGTGACTCCGTAACATGTTGTAAAAAACCTTGAACTAATGACTGAGGAGAAATCTGTACCCTGTAGATGTGTTTTGTGTTGTCTGTTGTTTACATGGCTAACAAATTTTGAAAAAGGTGGTTGCCAGTGCTGCATTGGCTCCGGTGTTCAACCAATCAGTGTATACTCATGTCACTCACGGTTCCTCTTGTACTGGGAGAATACAGT
Source organism: Epinephelus fuscoguttatus (assembly GCF_011397635.1). NCBI lineage: Eukaryota > Metazoa > Chordata > Actinopteri > Perciformes > Serranidae > Epinephelus > Epinephelus fuscoguttatus. Next base: position 22,560,478 of record NC_064773.1, on the reverse strand, counting down.
ACCTACTCTGAAATAGAAGCTGAAAAAGTCCCTCAAAATGGTGCTGTAATAACTAAGATCGTTCCTAGTTCTTACGATGTGAACACAACTAAAAGAACGGCTCTTAGAACTATGTTAAAACCATGAAAATGTTCCTTTGGTCTGATAACGCCTTATGGCTGCCATCATTTCGCACCTTAGCGCTCTTAAATAATTGGCTATATTTGTGGAGGTACGATGAAGCTAGTGGTTCCCAACTGTTGGGTCATGGTCCAACAGTGGGTCTGGATTCCATTCTGAATGGACCACAAGTGACTCGCCAGTTTATCAATTTCGTAAAAAAAAAAAAAAAAAAAAAAAACACTTATTTTGAAGTACAGTGAATTTCCAGCACAGAACAGAGACAGCAGACTAGCCCAACGACATGGCCAAATGCAAGTATCACACTGAATATGTTAAACTGTGTGGTCCTTTAATTAATGACAAAGGAGAAATCTGGATTCTGTGGCTGGACCAGTTGGGAACCACTGGCTGAAGCCTTTTGACGTCAGTAGGAAGGTGTGGACAGTGCCTTATTTTATGCTAGTTTATGTCAAGGTAACACCTTTACTGCCAATGACAGGAACAGGCAACATAAAATGGCTGGTTTCATAATTAATTTACCTTTTTTTAAGTATCTAGAATGTGTGTTGAGTGACCAGTTCTAATATCAGAGTAGCATCTTAGGGTGCAACTCTTATGGTCAGCATTTTATCTATACCTGATCAACCTCTTCTACCTTTGCAGTGAGTCAAACAGAAGAATTCACAATTATTAACTCTATGTGTGGTCATACTCCATTTCTTCACTCTGTTTCAGACGGCAGCTCTGGTTGGAATGTGATCCGTGGGAAGTTTATTGCCATTAACGCGGCCAGTATGAGCTGCGCGTGTCCCCGCAGTCCAAAAGGCCTGTCGCCCTCCGCTCACCTCGCTGACGGCACCACCGACCTCATTCTTGTGAGGAAGTGCTCCCGTCTGGGTTTCCTCCGACACCTCCTGCGACACACCAACAAAGAAGACCAGGTAGGAGTGAAGGGTGTTTAAGTGTGTCATCTTTAGCTCAGCTCAGTGTGTGATTTAACTGCAAAGCCCTTTCAAGGTTACCCAGTGGGGATACTACTCAATTTATGATTTCATACTTCTAAAGTAAGTGTACATAAACAGTGTATGAGTCATGCTGTGGAGGATATTTCAGAATTGAAATGAGCTGGGGAAATTGATGTGATTTGTATCCAGCAGGGATAAGAAAAAGATATCCTTCAAAGAGTGAAGGAATCACCAAAATAAAGCAGAACTTTTAAGATGATTTCATCCTTCCCAAAAAGCCTCCTGTCAATCACTTTGCTGCAGACTTTCCTTTATCAGGAGTTGCTCGATGTGTGCACGGATGGATTGAGAGTGTGTTAAGTCTGTAAACGAGTGAGCAGAAGGCAGGAGTTTGCCCACTTGCTGTGCTAGCACCTCCATTTGCTGACTCGGCTCATTTTCCCTACGATGGTTCACTTTAGTTCAAATGCCTTAGCCCTAGTGCCTTCCCACGTATCATAAATAACCTCCACCCTGGTCTGGAGAGGCACCGGTAATCGCTGCATCAGGGATATGCTGTATGGGAGAACAGGCTGATACCAGACTAATGCCCTCTCAGGATAGCACAAGTATTGCCAGGGGAAGTTTGGTGATTAGTAATTATTACCTCAGGAAGGACCTCGGGAAGTTTATCCCATTTAGAAGGATCTTCTAAGTAATTTCATCTACAGCAGCCAGCTTGGTGAAAGAGTTCAATTGCAAAGTGTGTTTTGAGCTAACACTGACATCCTGAGGTGAGTTTTATCTCTAAGATCAACATTTAGATTTGTGCACCCAGTGTAGATTAAAAGGACGAATATTACTCTTGTAATAAGATTTGATTAGATTAGGATATTATGTATTCGCAGCTTTAAAATTAATAGGATTCAACAGAAAAAAGGGAGAACAATTTAATACCAAGAAAAATACAGAAAATAATAGAAAAGGCTTGAAAAGCTGCTGTTATTACAGAGAAATTTAGCAACTTGAGGAGAGATTTTGCTGCTCTGTGTGACGTGAAGCGTGTCCCTGGAATATCATGGCCCCAATAAAGTATATTAAATCCAGATGACTGAATGAAATTACTAACGTGTGTGGGCAAAATTGAATTAGCAACTTTCCCCAGTGATGCTAATGCAGAGAGGCCTGAAAATGATTTTATGACAGAGAATTTCCCAAATATAATTAAATCTTATACTGAGACTCACCAGTGAGATGTTACTGCATCCACCTACTGTAAGACACAGCTTGAATTTCTGTCCAGTGATGGTCATGACTTCATTATATCTTAACTATTGGATGGATTGCCAGGAAGTTTGGGAGATTAATGTTGTTCTTAAGATTAATTGGAAAAACTTTTGTAATTCCTCAACTTGTTATTGAGTGGCCTTCATCATCAGGTCAGAATTTTAATTTGTCCAATACTTTTGTTTATGAGCTCATACTTGCTAAAGTAATGAAATTCATATCATGCTAAACATTGACAAACTTTATACCTGCTAAATTTCAGCATGTTAGCTTTGACAATCTGAGCATGTTAGCATACTGACATTAGCATTTAGCTCAAAGCACTGCTATGTCAAAGTTAAACTCCACGGAACAGCGCTGTGCTTTGAAGCCAATTCTTGTAGTGGCCAAATAGTGGCATTACAACTTCTGAGTCCATTATGAGGTGCCATGGTGCCGTAAAAGGTATTTCTCTTTTACCTACATTGTAAAAAAGATGTCTGTAAATCAGAGGATAGATTGATTTGAGCATAACAACCCCTGCAAAATGACTCGTTTCACCATTTCAAAAGTCTAGAAGAGCCACATGATTAGATCAATTCAAAGCGCTAAACAGGAAGTTAGCTGCTCAGCGGACTGAAATCTCCAGTCCACTCTTTCTATGGGCCCCACAATGGGGAACATCCAGGTGATTTTATACCCTTGAAGTAGAGCTTTTTTGGCTTCATGCGCCACTGAGCAACTTTCATAGGAATGAACGAGGACCGACCTCCAACGCTGTATTCAGTTCTCTAGCTAATTGCCATTCCTTTGCACTGAATGGCTTTGGACCGCTGATAACAAGGTTGTGTTATGGTTCTCCCCAGGTTAAAACCATTAGCTCTGTCAGCACTGATATTGTTAGCACTGTTTGCACTGTTAGCACCTTAAGCTGCTAGCTGCTAGGTCAGCCACCTCCATATTGACATTTTGTATAGAGCTCCTGTAAGCAACAATTAATTTGGTAGCATTTAGAAAGCTAGCACTCCAACATATTTCCCACAGTGGTATGCACTTTTATGTCATTGAGATTTTTTTTCCCTTATCTCTAAAATCCACCACAGACCAGGAAGTTGAACTTTTCAGCTTTGTGCCCCACTGAGCAACTTTCATAGTAACGAACAGGGCCCCATCTCCAGTGCTGTATCCAGTTCCCTTTAACCCATGCTCAAAGTACAGCCTCACGGATGTGCTAGGGTGGCTGTAGACTCTTACAAAAAAGACTCAGTGGAAGCCAATAAATTGCGCAACATTACCCCAACACCTTCTTGCTTGCTACGTGCATGTGTCAGAACTCGCAGGCTAGCAGTTAGCTTGTTCATTAGCTAACATTTTCCCAAAGTTTATGTGATGTTTTTCCAAGTGGCACTGGGTTTTTGTTTGTATCCTGTCTTCGTCTAATTTTTGGCAAATGACTACAGAGTTTCCAGGTAAATCTAGTACTCACTGCATAAAGGAATATATTTGTATCTTTATGTTCATTAATTTTTTTGTGTCACTTGTCATTTCTGCATCACCTTGGATCCCACAGTGCCCTTCAAAGACATTGGTTTGTGTCTCATATAAAACAAATGTGGGCGTTCTTAGCATTGGGCAGCCTTCAGTGGCTCTAATGGAGAAAACCAAATTAAGTCATCATTAACTGTGTAATGACCCCAGATCTCAGTGTCCACAGCGAGGTATTGGCAATGAAAAGACACAATGCAGTGCGTCTCTACCTCGAGATCGTCTTTGCTGCTTCACTTGCAACACAGAAAGGTAGACAAGTAGTCGTGTGAGTACGGTGAGCGGGACTTTGCATCAGAGTTCACTTAATATCAGCATCACTGTCCAGCGAAGCAGAGAGAAACAAGGAGTGAGAAGCCACTAAGCGTATTCATGGCCTTGTCAGAAAGCCTTTTAGGCAGACTGTCCAGCATGAATGCAAAGCGGCTGCAGTCATAAAGTGGGTCTGATGTGAAATAAATGGCTGTCACTCCACTTTCGGGATGAGAGAGGGTGAGAAAGGGAGCGAAGGAAAGGAGAGAGGAGGGAAAAGTAAAAAAGAGGAGAAGAAAAGAGAAGAGAATAGAGAGAAAGTGGCACCCCGTGAAGTAGAAGAAAGTAGTGCGCCGGACAGAGCTGAACCTATCTGCGACACTGAGTGAGATGAAAGGGCATTTTGACAAAATAATTTCTTTTCATCTCTCTCTTTCTTCTCTACACTCCTCTGCCTTTTACATAGTTTTTTATGCACCTCCATTTTATCTGACCTCCTCTCTCCCTCCCTCCATTTTGCATTTGATGTCTCCAGTTAGCCGTTTTCTTGGGGAGGAAGAAAAATAAATCGACGTGTAGTTTTTCTTTTCATTATAAAATCAGCAGGCGTCCATAGAAAGACAATTGAAGAGGAATAAACTTTTTACCTCACCCACTAGGAGCCTGTAAACGACAGAATAATTACAGGCCAAGAATCATTTTACCACCATCAGATCATCAGACTTCAGACAAATATCTCACTACCCATTTTTAGTGCTATTTTGTGGATGAAATTTAGTAGTTTGTTTTGTTTGAGGCATCAAATGTTCAGCAACTTGTTAGGCAACCTGAGTTTCAAACCTAATCAAACCTTTATTGATTTGTCCACCAAGACAAATTATGGTGACCATTCAAGCTTGATAAATTATTATTGAATTATTTAAAAAATGTTAAGTCATGCTTGCGGGATATTTATATATATATATATATATATATATATATATATATATAATAGATTCACTCATTAATTTGACCTTACTCCATCAAGTGCAGATTTTCCTCAAATAGTGGAGCTTCATGCTGAGGAGCTAAAATCTGTGCAGAATCTTTTTTTTCATGTACATCTACCTCATGACATCCATCCATTTTCAGCCACTTATCCAAAGTCGAGTCATGGGACTAGCAGGCTGAGCAAAGTATTCCAGACATCCCTCTCCCCAGCAACGTTCTCCAGCTCTCCCTGAATGACCCCAAGGTGTTCCCAGGGCAGATGAGATATGTAATCCCTTCCAGCGTGTTCTGGGTCTGCCCCGGGGCCTCCTACCAGTGGGATGTGCCCGTAAAACCACAGGAGGCACCAAGGAGGCATCCTGATCAGATGCCTGAACCACCTCAACCGACCCCTTTCAACGCGAAGGAGCAGTGGCTCTACTCTGAGCTTCCTCTGGATGCCCAAGCTCCTCACCCTATCTCTAAGGCTGACCCCAGTCACCCGAAAGAGGAAACTCCTTTTGCTTGCTGGTATCTGGACCTCATTCTTTCGGTCATTACCCAGAGCTCATGACCATAGGTGAGAGTTGGGACGTAAATGGACCAGCAAATTGAAAGCTTTGCCTTCTGGCTCAGCTCCCTCTTCACCACGACAGTCCAGAACAGCACCCACATCACTGCAGACACCGCACCAAACCGCTGATCCATCTTACGCTCCATTCTACCCTCACTCATGAACAAGACCCCCAGATACTTGGGGCAGTAACTCACTCCCAACCCGGAGGGGACAATCCACCGGTTTCCAGCAGAGAACCACGACCTCAGATTTGGAGGGGCTAACTGTCATCCCGACCGCTTCACACTCAGCTGCAACCTGATCTCAGTGCATGCTGGAGGTCACGGTGTGATGAAGCCAACAGAACCACATCATCTGCAAAAAACAGAGACACAATTCTGAGGTCACAAAACTGGACCCCTTCCGACCCCTGGGATCCAGGTTACATGCAGCAATTTTGTTTTTAACCTGCACTGTTTCCTTTTTTTAACGGCACCATTAGGTTTATTTTTGTTCTTCTTTCTCATGCCTATTTCTAAACAAAAGAACTTCAACTTCAACCACTGCAACATTTTTTTATCATGCCATCATCAAATGAAAGTTTATGAAATTGAAATGTAGTGGAATTTAAGCTGACTTTCCCTTTAATTTAAGCTATAAGCTATAAAGTAAAAGCCGTAAAGTAAACTAACTTTCACATGGTCATAGTCAGGGTCATCCTTAGTAGATTTACAATTAGCATTCCAGCAAACCTCTGAAGTAAAAAGCTTATTTAATTTATGAGATTTTAAAAATGGGGACATTTTCAATATGTTAAAATAGAATTTGAGCTGACTTTCCCTGTGCGTTAATATGCAGTGAAACCACTTTAAATTGTATATATGATCACAGGAACATTTTGAGCAGAAATCCATTGCACTCAGCAAACCTAATATGGAAATGTTTTTTTATCCTAGGACTTCTTTGGTGACATTAAATATTCAACGAGAGTTATTTAATCTGTGTAATGTGAGCATTTCATCAAAATCCAAGCTTCTGCTCACTTGCCTGCAGTGTTTTATAATGCTCCTGTTGCACTCTGCTGCTGTGTGCTGACAGTGCCCTCTTTTCAGGCTGCAATGATATCAGTTGTAAATGTGAGAAAGTGGACGTGTGGCACGCCACGTGAGAGCGTGTGAAAAGTGTCAACTGCGTGAGTCTAATGGTCAGTGTATGAGAGGTGACAGCCCTGTACAAGATTTTTGGTATACTAACTAACATGACCTGGTGATGCAGAGCTTAGAATTGAGCTCTTATGTGCACTCTCGTGCATGTTGGTGAGGATTCTTAGTCATCCAGGTCATGGTCATCTTCAGTGCTATATCGTAGGCAACTGGACTTGCTTGAGTTTCTTAAAGACATTCAGGGTCAAGACTCAGCTGTCCATTTACACCAAAAGGAGAAGTGACGCTCCTTCAAGGACAGCAATGTACATATCTTGGCCAAGAAGGATAGATGGTTTAAGAGGCGTGAAAGAAGCCATTTACGTCAAACTGGAACAACCATTGTTAAACAGAGGAGATGGACTACGACACCACTTATCATCCACCTACAACGCAGTGTTGAGATCCATCCCCAGACAGTTTAACACCCATTCACACCTGGACCTATCTAACCCTAACGACACACATGATGGCAGGTTGGGTCAGTGACTCACATGTGACCTCAAGGACTCTGTAAGGGTTCCCAACCATAGAGTTAAAAGCAATCCGCTATTCAGTTTGTTAGAACTGACAAAAGCCTCTTGGATGAGAGGTAGAATGTCGTCAGGAAACTCAAGCAAGTCCAGTTGCCTAGCACTTAGCATTTCGTGCCCTATAAAATAATGTTTTCTTCAAAGTAGCCTCCATTTTCATCATGCATTTGTGCCTTAATCACTGTTTGTAACTGCGTTCTGTGTGTTTGTTAATTCCTCGTGACCTGCTGATTGAAGCACTCTTATGGAATCACGGACAACAGAGTAGTCATGAAAATCTGTTTGAAAATGTACTTGAAAAAGACTCAAAATGCATTTGACTCTAAAAAGCAGTTTCCTTAAAAAAACAATTTGGTGAAGCCCCCAACGAAGATGGACTCTCATGTTCCCTCTCAACCTGCAGTACTGCTCATTTTGAAATGAAACTAAGTGATTCTAGAGTGGCGGTCTTAACCTTTGCACCATCTGTGGGCACATCTGTTCCTCCATCCATCCATCGGTCCATCTTTTCCCCTCCTCCTCCCCCTCCACTCTTTCATCTATTTCTCACCCATTTCTGCCTCCTCTCCCAGTTTGACCACTCGTTTGTGGAGGTCCACCGGGTGAGGAAGTTTCGCTTCCAGCCGCGGCAGCATGAGCTGGTTTCGCTTGAGGACCTGAGCGAGACTCCAAAGAAGACAGGCTTCAGTCCCATATGCTCCTCCCAAACAACCTGCAACTACAGCACCTCCCACAGCAGCTGGAACTGCGATGGGGAGATCCTGCCTCACGCTGCCATCCAAGTCAGGTAATTAATCACAGAATGTACAATATCACTCCAAACTTATTGAAGGAGTTGCAACTTATTCCATTTTTTGGTAGAAAGATGAAGTAACTCAAAACTAAAGAAAGTCAAACTGATGTGCAAACAAACTAATCTGTAATAATTTGGACTCTGCACAGGCATAAACAATAAAATGTATTGTCATTTACCAGTAATGAATGCTTTTCCCATATATATTGCTTTTTAATGCTGCAAAACTGAAACAATCATGTTGACTGGGGAAGACAGGCATGGTTCAATCACTTTTCCACTGTGCCGGCTTATTCTGCATTTTATGAAGCCTGTGACTAAGAAATTAACTTTTTGAGGCGATGAAGACAGGCTGGATCACTCTCAGCGCAGATGAGGACTGGTAAATGGCTTTGAATCGGTGCACATAATATTGTAGAAGAGGTATAATGGAAAAAACTGTGAAATACTTGCAGGCCTCATACCTTTTGCATCACCACAGTGCTGGTATTCACAGCAAAGAGTGTTCTTTTCCTGGGTATTACAGCTTGGATCTCCAGTTTAAATTGCTCTAAAATGTCCCTGAGTATCAGGACTTGAAGCCTAAGTAGAAATAGATCATATTCTGTATGCCAAACAGCTTCGTATTCACAGTGCACTCACGTAAAACTCACACATACAATTTTTAGCAATGTTAGCAGTGCAGCTCTATGGATGGCAGTCAGTAGCTGTGTTTAGTGCTACTGAGGAAATGTTAGCACACTAAGCTGATATAGTAAACATGGTAAACAGTATGCTTGCTAAATATCACCTTAGTTAGCATGCTGATGTTAGCATTTAGCACAGTGCAGCTTAACAGAACTGCTCGCATGGTTTAAGTCTCCTACTCATGTTAGACTTTCTGGAACAGGTAAAAGACCATAAAGGAAGATGTAAGAACATCTCAAAGTTTAAAGTGTGGACAATAAGAGTGCTGCAGGGATGATGTTTTTTATAGATCAATGCCGAAGTTAGCATTTCCCAGGTTACCTAGTCAGAAAGTCTATGGGATATTTCCATTGGTTATTGAATTATTGCAGAACACAAGCGCTTGGGTAAACAAAGATTCACGATACTTACATGTTTTGTACAGCAAGATAATCTTCACAAATGAACACCACTTTTATGATTTTTGAGGAGTAAATGCAATCACCAGAAGTAAAAAGTTAGGCTATAAATGAGCTACACTACAGTTGTATGACTTTATGTCGCTACCCCAACAAGGCTGTAAAGCCGTGTTCAGCGTGATGGTATTCTGTAGTCTCATTTAGCCACTTGTTAGCTAGCGTCTATTTAAACATATTTTAAAAGCTTCAAAAGCTTGTGTTAAACAGACCATATTTCAGGCATCTAACCAAAAACCCATTGACTTCAAGATAAGGGAACCAGAAGTCCTAAAATGCTAAGTCATTTCTGGGTTTCAGGACTCAATCCTGCAGCACTCTGTTAAGGTCAGTATGCAAACAATTGATACCATTTGGTCTTTATGGTAAAATAGCAAGGGCAGTTGATTTGGTTAGCTTAGCGTAGCGTTAAGGCTGGAAACAGTGGGAACGGCTTGCCTGACCAGGAAACCAGCGGAGACTCCAGGAAGTTACTGGTCTCGGCTAAGAAATAATCTGGACCATAACCCCATAAAAGTTCTCCTACTATGCCAGACAGAAATGATACTGCGATCCATTGTACTTGAAACATGCTTGTACCTGTTTCAGTGTCCATCCACAACAAATCCACACAAGTTCTACGACTTTAAACAATTGGCTTTATTGGTTCACACTATTAAGGAGGAGGGGCGAAACAGCTTACTTCTTTTATATGCCATTTCTCTATTGATGCAGGTCCTCTGTAGATGCTTGTGAAGCTCACAGACTTGACATGCAAACATCAGTTTGCTGTTGACATCCATGTTTTCCCAAGCAGATACACAGGGACACATTTAGATCAGAAGTAGGGAATACCGACATGGAATTATCAAATAACGACTTGCAAAGGATCGTAGCATGAGAGCAGCAGTGCCACAAGCGCTGCTCTTGTCCAACAGTCTGTGGTCAGGATTCTCTTTCACTGCTCCCCGCTGGATGATCTTGGCAACTTGGCAGAATTAGCCCCTCTCATTATTCTGGGCCTGTCCACACTTTAGCTTCCCCCACTATCAGATCTCTATACAGCCGGTGTGGCACTGCTGGACGCGTCATCTATTTCATGCTCCATTGTACTTTGCCAATGATGCATGGCGCTGTAATGTTGCTAATTTAACGGCCCTCCCCATGTTAAAAGGCTACTCCCCTTTAATTAAAGCAGAAGTCCGTCCTTTTATTGCCTCTTCCTCTCCGCTAATCGTTCTTGGAGTGAGCCGGCCAGAGTGCTGCTCGGATAATTAATGGTAATAGCCCAGGCGAAACGGAGAGAAAGAAAGAAAGAGTGAATAGTTTTGCTTTGGAAGTGAGAAATACATATTTGAAAGAGAAAAAAAAAGAACTCAAGTTGCAACGATGATTGAACCAACAATTAAAACATGCTGGGGTCCTTTTGTGTAATTATAACCTGAACTTAGAGCTTCCATGATTGTAGAGTTATTATGTGTATTGTATTGTACTTCTGGTATTTCTTTACATATGAATGGCATTCTGGAAATACAACTTTACCTTGGGTTGAAAATTATCGGTTATTGAGCTGTTCTAATAGCGAAGCCAGCAAGCAAACAACAGGTGTTCAACAAAAAATGCAGGTGCAATTTACTAGACAAAGACACAGGCAGTAATTGAGGCTATACAGTACAGGGCTATAATTGCCATCTTGCCTGTTCACAGTTTATTTTTCTGCCCGTATACTTTTACCATGTATGCGTCAGGATGTGACATGAGTGTCATTATGGTGCATCTACCCCATCCGTATTCTAACATCTGTTATAGGTGTCTCTTTAAAGGTCTTTATACTTAACGCACCACGAAGATTGTCTCACTTTCAAGTTTGTGTGTCAAGTCTGCTCACAGGGGTGCCGTTCCATCGCTTTTACATCTGCCACATGGACAGTAAAGTCTCATTGAAATGAGCACAGTCATTAAGTTGATGGTTTGTTATTCAGGCTAAATGATGCGTCGTGTGTGTGTGTGTGTACTTTCTTCCCCTCTGCAGTGTCCAGTGCCAGTTGATCAGGCTGTTTGCCCGCGGTATCGAGGAGCAGCAGCAGCAGCAGCAGTGCGTGTTTGAAGATCCTTGTACACTGTGGGCCCTGGAGCCAGGCACACACTAGTCAGTGGACTGAAAGCTGGACTGGACATTTAGCTGCTGGAAAAAAACGGACTTGCACTTGGCTAAGACTTTCCTGGAAAAATACATGCATCACATCAGTGTAAATCCCAGATGCTGGCGTCCCATCCCTCCTTAGTGTATTTGCTTAAAGGAGCAGTGTGTAAGATTTAGGGGGATTTAGTGGCATCTAGTGGTGAGATTGCAGAGTGCAACCAGCTGGAGCTTCTCCTGGTCAGAATTCCTGCTGTGGTGATTGCTCAGGAGGTTATTACCAAAAGCAGAATTATCTATAGAGGTCTCCCCTTCTCCAAAACAAAAGGACCAGGTAATCAAAACTAGTCAAAACACTGAAGAAGCAGTTTCACATTTCTTGCAGGAAGTCCTTACTGCACAATAAAAAAATGCTGAAAAGGCTGCCATTACCCGCCATTTAGAGGGAAAAAACTGAAGGCTAAAGAGAACTCATATTGCATGATTTGTTGTTACTGAATTCAGTTATCTCCTCGCTGCCATTTGGGGCTGTTATGTGCAAAATTGCTTCATGCAGCTTTAACTAACCCAAAATATGATGTGAAACAGCTGCAAGTGCCAGCGCTGCCACATTCAAACCTCAGACTCAGGTTGGGGTTTTTTTTTTGTCTTTATCTGTACTTTTTGAGAGAAGGAAGATTTTGAGGCTCAGACGATCTCAAGCAGCCGGATGAAACAGAGCTGAACTGGACTGAGCTGGACTCAGCCGCAACAATCAGCGGGAGGTTTTTATACTGCCATGAAGGAGAACACAAATAGGATTTCTCCCTGTGTAGCAAAGAGAGACAGCTGAAGAGATGCTGCTTTGTGAGAGGGATGAAAAAGAAAGGCCTGTGAAGTACACCGATAAACTGAAAAGACATTGCGTGTGTGTGTGTTTTTGGGACATTTTATCTGATCTTCCCTTTCTGGGGAGAAAAAAATATTTCAGCTGTGACCCAGGTGAAAGCAGATATGAGCCAAGGGCACTAATGAAAAGAGCTGAATACCCTGCTAATACACTAACAGGACCCCGGTGGCTTCTGGGTAATAAGGCAAAGTGGTTGCTAAGTGATTTGGTGTGTCTCAGCAGCACTGCTGTGGTGCACCTGTGGCTCTGAGCTCTGCTCCTCTCTGGCCAAAAACTACTGACAGTTGAGTCATCACCTGGGATTAGCCAGAATTATACATTGTTAACTTTATTAAAGATAATGCATTGTGCGGTTCTGAGATTAGCCTCATTAGCTCCTTTTTGTGGAGCCAGACCATCAGAGAATGTTACTGCTGCAACGATAAAACTGCATTAAACCACATACACAATCATAATACATTAGGGTAAACTGTGTGTGTGTGTTGTAGGATTAAGTGTGTTTTCAACAATCCCTTTAGGAACAAGCAATCACTGGAGTGTGTGTGTGTGTGTGTGTGTGTGTGTGTGTGTGTGTGTGTGTGCATTAATGTATTTGTGAAGGTGCCAATGTGATGAGTTAGCTCTATCACAATTAGCCTCATGACTGCCATTTTGCAGATGCTCTCTCACAGCAGCCAACACACTGCCAACACAAACACCTATAGATGATCAAAGACAGGCACACACACAAGCTCTCTCAAGCTATTTCTGATATCCAGTGTCTTTTTGTGTCACACACACACTCCTTAACTTTTAACACCATAAAAGCCTGCTCCTCTCTTTGAATCCCCTCTAACTCTGTTAATACTGACTCTGAATGTCTATAATGTTTCACCTTCAGTGCTCACTTTTGTCAGCTCAACGGTATGATGTTCTTTTGAAAGAGTTAGATGCTTTTAAATCATCTCTCATACACACACATACACACACAAACAGTGGAACTGAGGATTACGGCCATGGGCGTATTTTGAGATAATGGGCCCCTGGGCACAGACATCCAGAAGGCCCCACCACCTCTACTACACAGGAGTACACTTTTTTGTGTTTTAGTCCCTTTGAGGGCATTTTCTGTCTCTGTAAAGTAAAAATGTTTCTTTTTTGGTTTTGTGTCACTTTGAGGTGAATATGTCCCTTGTTTAGTGTCTCTTTATAGTCATCTTTTGTCTCTTACAAAATGTTTCAAGACTTTTTTTGACATTTTGTGTCCTTTGTAGACACTTATAGTCTTGCTGATAAATACGTCCATGGGTCTGGCCAAACAGATCTGAAAAGCTAAAGAATTTAGCAATTTATGACTGATAATGCAAACAAAAGTCAAACTGTAATTTGAATTCCCTTCACTTTTGTCTTGGCAGATATAAACTAGAATGATATTTTAGCTAGTAGAAGCTAGCAAGCTAGGAAAACTAGCGCTCTGTCTTAAATTGGTTACTTCTGTTAGCATATGTAGTACACTGCGTACACTGTGTGCTTACTTGAGTAGGGCAGAAATTTTGAACGGGTAGTCTCAAATCAAACATGGTGGAAATGACGTTCACAAGATTTGATTGCTTTTTTTCTTCTGCTCAGCAAATTATAACCAGGCAGAGCCTCGTCACAATGCTAATTGCTGATGAACAATTGTCATTTGCCAAATACATGCTCGCTGTATCTGCTTGTTTGCTCACATGACTACTTCTGTATTCATTTGTTGTATCAAAAATTAACGTGCTTTCACGGGATGTTACGAATGTCCGTGGCTGAAACTGGCTGGCTCTATCACCAGCTCATCAACCAAGTTAATTATAGCTGCCGCATTTTGCAAATATTTACATTTTGTCAAACATCCGTCCACAAATCTAATACTAACAATTACTACAGTGGAGACGACAATTTAACATGCATAAACACCAGACGTAAGTTGCACCCAGAAATCGTACAGCATACACCACAACTCATCAATATACAATAGACGATAAAATGTGCTGGCGTTAGCTAGCTAGCAAGCTAATGTCAGCATTTGTGGTGTTGTTTGCGGAACCAAGTGATTATGAAACTAACCTAATGAACAAATTGACCGAGTATATTAGTCGTGAAAAATACACACATAAATTTAATGCTTCAGTGTTTATGGTGCTGGTTGCCTGACATTTTACCAGTTTGAAATATGTTTATGACTCTGCCCCTTGCCCTATGTCAGCAACATGGCAACCATTTGCCATACTTCTCTTATGCACTCAAAACAGCACAAATTAGTACAGAAGTATCCGATTAGAGACACAACATAGCTTTCGTCAGTGGCTTCTACTTGGAAAGTTGATGCTAGTTATCTTAGCTTGCTCACATCAGCAGTGATTCCGAGACGTTACATCTGGTTTATGCTATTTCAACACCTATGGCTAGACTGTGTTCTTAGTAAAAATGAATATAAATTGACTTAAGTTTTTATTCAATCTTGTTTTTCTCCATATTCAAGTAAACACATAAATAAGCTGTGATGCAAGTAGTTACTTAATTTATTTTATGAAAATGCTAAATAAAGTCCTTTTGAAATGTGGTTCTTTTCATGTCCTCTGCTTGATCTTCATGGTGCGCTCGACGTCAGCTGTGTTTCATTCCCTCGTTTTCTCTCTCACACACACTCCCACGCATGCACACAAAGGTCAGCGCTCCCCTGCTCTGGCTTTACTCAATCTCACTCTTTCACTCTTTCTCTGTCTCCCTGTATGAGCGGAATTTAATAGGGTGCTCTGATGTGAGCGAGATGTTTCATTAAAGAACATCAGACATCAAAGGTCTCTGCTGAGATGGAGTGGTATTTCAAGCTGTGCTCATTCTGCACACAGTCTGGTTTCTTGTTTCTTTTTTTGATACTGCCAGGCAATTCCAAAAGTTATCTGAATTTGGTAACTGTAATCATGTAGTCTAACTGCAGTGATGCCAAATAATCCCACTGATCTTCAAGTTTACACAGGATGCAGGTTGTCCGAGTGAGCTGAAAATGACTTCCCAAAGTTAAACCAAACACCTGTTGACTTTTTCGGTCCATGCACAAGTGTTTGTTCTGTGGAAATAACTGAACCCACATCCCCTTTATTATCTTTTACAGGCCATGTGTTGATAACTTGTAAGATTACGATATCAGACACAACCAAAAAAATAACACACATATTGTGTGCCAGTGGAAATACCGTAGGCTACAATGATCGAACAATTATGAAAGTGGTATCGCTTAACTTAATTTCAGTTAAAAACAATCAGTGGAAATTTAACTTTCTTCCAACACAACAGAAACAAACAACTAGAGACCATCTTGTGATGCCATACAGTGCCACAACTTAAAAAGCATGTGGGCCAAGTGTTTAAAGTGGACGTAGAAGGGTCCCTTTCCTACTTCCTAACACCCTACTTTTAGCACCCTTTCCTAGTCCAAACCATCTTCAAACTTTGCCTTCATTTTGATCTCAAGTACACATCTGTAACGTTTCATGACTGAATCTTGCACGGCTCTGACGCTATGGCCTTGACAAAATCTGTCCACAGACTCAAAGACAGACATATAAACAGCTTCTGTAATAGTTTCCGCTAAAACATTTTGCCAACCAAAAACCAGCCATAGCAACGTTGGTATGTCTGGTAGTAAAAAAATATAAAAACCCTCAACCAAATCCAGACAGATTCAACATCTCAACATCTCAGCAGCACATGACACCCTGTGTGTCCTCAGGCCAAACCACAGAATTAGAGGTGAATATTTAAGACTAAATCATAATCTGCATTACACAAGTCATGAAATTATGTTGAAAGCATAAACAGCTTCATCAATTTGATATTGTACAGCAGCCATAAAGTTGAAGGACTTACAAGAGATAGATTTCTTAAAAAAATTACATCATGACCAGTAGTCACTTGTAGTCACTAAGCGTTTACCATAATCCAAGTCATTAGTATTTGTAGTTAGCCCCTCCCTGCCTGGTAAACACCTGTACCTTTAACCAAACACCATGACCCAAGTTTACAATGCAGTGTTTTTAACAGGGGTGTAAACATAGACAGTGCAGGCAATGTGGTTGCACTGGGCCCACTGGGTGTGGGGTGGGGCCCTTGCAAATGACTCAAGCCCCTTTTACACCGCCAGATTTTCCACGAATGTTGGCAAAATTTGCCGGCCAGCTGCAAGCGTTTATACACACAGAGGCAGAAAGGCAAGTTGATCTGAGGTGCCCAATTTTCTTCCTCGTAGGGTAGTCATATTGGCGGAACCCTTTAAGTTTAAACAGACCAAGGCGGCCTTCCACAACAGGAGGGGCTGTTGATGACTTGTGCGAGGAGCTGTTGATGACGCCGCACGTGCGAGCCACTGGCGGTGGATAAACAGGAAACAGCTGATAGCAGGAATTAGCAAGCAGCTAGTAGCAAGAGGGAAATGCAAACCTGACAGACACTGTAAAGATGAGCAACTGGGGAGACGAGGAATTGTGCGCCCTACTCGCCCTCGCAAACAAAGAGACAATTAACTGTCAGATGACGGGGACGGTAAAGAACGAGCCAATTTACGAGAGAATCGCTGTCTGACTACCGGCGCTTGACTAGCCGCGGCTTCCCTCTCAAGTTACTGTTTACGTCACATGCTAAGCTACACATTTTGTTACTTGCTCACGCCGCCCATTGCCCCAAAAAAGGCGCATTCTGTATAAACAAATACTGCCAATGCTGAAAAAAGACTGATTGGGCTTTCCTACAAATTTGCACAATTCCTATCTAAAAAGGGCTTCAGATTGCCACCTGGGAACTGCACCTGTGTTCAAATAAGAACTCATACTAAATTAAAAATGGTGCCATTTACTAGGTTATATGCCTTCAAAAATGCACACCCATCCTTGTCATGATTTTCTTTTCTTTTCTTTGGTAAAATGGTCAGTAGCAGTCTATGTAAACTATCTAATTAAATGAACAATTTCTTATTTCCT
This sequence comes from Epinephelus fuscoguttatus, assembly GCF_011397635.1. Lineage (NCBI taxonomy): Eukaryota > Metazoa > Chordata > Actinopteri > Perciformes > Serranidae > Epinephelus > Epinephelus fuscoguttatus. The sequence continues at coordinate 22,543,178 of NC_064773.1, read as the reverse complement.
CTATATTTTTGTTTTTTACAGGTATGCAATGATGATCGGTGGGTATCATTATGTTGATGTTGCCTAATGTCAAGTCTCTATTTCATCATGTGACAAAACAATGTGATATCCAGTAGCTAGTTAAGGTGCAAAATCTGACAAGGAAAGGACTGACAAGTTGAGCACAATGCTTCAGTGTTTACAGCACTAGTTGGCTGACATTTTCCCAGTTTGAAATATGTTTATGATTCTGCCCCTTGTGCTATGTCAGCAACATGGCAGCATCATTTGCCATTTGCCAAAGGACAAGAGAGAAACAAACAGGAGTAAAAAGTAGCAGTGCTCCCTAAATTCGATTCCTTTGGCTTTTTTATGAACAGTGTCAGTTGTGTGTGTGTGTACCTTATAACTAGTAAATAGCATGCACTTGGTCCTGTGCGGACTACCTTATGCCACTGCTTTATAATGTTAAGAAGTCTTAGTCACTGAAATGATAATGTAAAGTTTTATATGTATCTTAATCTAAATTGATGTCTCTTTATTCACCGGGGGTAGACAACCTGCGGCTAAAGAGCTGCATGCTTCTCTTTAGTGTCTCTCCAGTGACTCCTTGTGGCTTTGAAAACTAAAATATGGAAATTAATAAGGTTTTTTTACATTCTCATATCATTAATGTTGGCTTGAAGTATTTCCCACATTCTCCAGTTACAAGAATGTGTATCCTATCGACAGAATAAAAAAATGTGCATCATATGTTTACAGCTTGGCACCATTTCCTCTTAAACTGCCAAACCTAGCTATGGATTTCAAATCCAAAAAAAGGAAAGGTCTCAGAGGAATATAGAGAAATGAATGGTGCTTAGACAGATTTGTTTGCTTTCACCACCAACGCAGTAGAGTTTAAACATAATTAGCTCACTGCAGAGTATCCAGCATGTGCTAAAACACATTAATGAATGCTTTTTTCAGACCTGTTAGACTGTTAATACTTTTTGGGGCTCTAGACAGGTTTTATTAAAATGTCTCTTTTGATATGAAAGGTTGCCCACTCCTGCTTGATACCATAGACTTTGTATAAAGAGTGCAGTGTTAAACTTTTGAGTTTGTGTCGTGCTATTTATAGCAGACACAAGTAAATTAAGGTCGTCCTTGTCGCTTGTGTTCCTTCAATCCATGGAGATTTAAAAAGTTATCTCCTGCTACCACTTGTGGCCGCCAAAGTGTGACTGTGCTGACCCACGGCTTTAAGCAGGTGTTGAATAATCTCTAAAGGAGCAACTGACTGTCCTCAAAAAGGCCGTACGTCACTGTGCTGTGAGGTCTAGTATGACCACGAAGACAAGAGGGATTTTCCGGCCTCTTTTGTCTGCGGTGGCACCAAATTGTTTTTCCTTTCTCCCCTGATTTTCTTGCTTTGCCACTTCCACATTGATTTATTTTCCATCTGCTTGTCTGCAGCCCCCCTGAGAGCCGCTATCTCATTCCCACATCCTACCTGAGACGCAAGGTGAGAGAAAACAGCAGCAAACACCTTCTACCACACACACACACACACACACACACACAGGGTGGCTTCTGTCCTCAATTCACCAGTGTCTTTACACAGAGAAAGAGTTCCTAACAGGAGATGACGGTGCTGTTGTGTCCCCTCGACACTTGCATTGACTCTCTGTCCCTTTCTCACCTTCACACAGACACACACACACTTTCACACACTTGCATCAACATGCAGCTCTTTTCTCTCCATAAAGATTCACACTTAAAAAGAAAGGATGAGAGCGTGTTTTTTAGTTATATTATTTTCTATTATGCCCACACACACACTGTCAAGAGACCTAGTGGCTGTATGAAGTGTGTTATTGACCTACTTCCAAAATATTCCCATTATTATTGGCCTGATTTGGCCTTTTCAACCATTTCCTCCAATCAGGAGCTAAGTATGAAAGATTTCTGTACATTGCCGACATTATTTTTTTCCCCCCTAACCTTTGTCAAAGAGCAGAAACACAGTCTATGCAGACAAACAAACTGTTCTGCAGCAATGATGGGAGAAGGTGAGGTCAGGTGAAGGTGCTGCAGTGGTAGGTAGTGTTACACCAGCAGCTGCTGTATGATACCAATAATTACAGTGACCAAATGTGGAAAAAAAATTGCTGTTTTCCCACAGCAGGGCAGCTAACAAGAGCCAGACAAAAAAGTAGAAATATTTGCTCGTGTGAGAGACTAAGGGGAACTAGGTGGGTGGTGTGAAAACAATGCAAGTGAGAAGCAGAGATAGAGGGACACACAGAGAGCAGATATTGCAGGGGCGGTGGTCCAAACAGCAGCAGTGCTGTTGCCTACTTCTCTCCGTATTGATTGGAATGGGTGCCCTGTGAGAGATTTAGATCAATGAGGCCATAACAGTCCATCTTCTCAGTCAGGAGCCACTACCAGCCTCTTATCTCTCACTCTGCGTCTCTCGCCCACGCACACCTTCACTCACACATTTCAACTCACTAATGGACTCGCACATGCTGGAGGTCAGACCTCAAAGCTGGAACCATGTGATGTTTTTTAATCAATACATTATTATGATGTCCATTTGGATGGTGGAGTGCGGTGAAGCACTGAAAGCAGTGTTTTTTACATCGTTGGAGGTGCTCTGCACGCTCTTCTACTGAAATATACAGGTTACCAGGTCCCACCGGTGAAAGTGACAATCTCACTCAGAAAATAATACGCTTACATTTAAGTTACCTGATCTAATGACATTCTGGTATCGTTTTCAAGTTATTTTCACCCTTTATAGACAGTTTATACGTTGTAGCAAGAGACAAAATGATTAGTTAATTAATTACCTAGTTGAACAATAAAGGATTAATCAATAGAAAAAACACTTAGTTAAGGTAAGGGAACTTTCAGTGTTTGTTTTTATCAGTAGTCCACTATTATCATTATAATTATCATTTCACTAACAAAAACCAAGCTAATAGAGTTATAGATTGCATTAGTTTAAATGGATGATGGGGATGAGGGTCAAGGGAAGTAGGGAAGGTGGGGGGAATGATGGGAGAAATCAGGAGTCAAAGGGAGGGAAACAGATAAGTAAATACTTATAGTGCGGAAACTGACAGATTGAGGTGTGGTCTTTGTTCCCGAACTTAGTTATAAAACGTTGTTATGAAGCTCAACTTTTGGGCCAACATCCGCAAGACGTCCTAAAGGTGCTACGAACAATGCAAAGTTTGAACATCTACACTTCCTGTGCTTTCAGCAAACATCTGTTGTTGAATAAAACGTGATACAGTCGAACACACTATAACAGGCAGGTAAGTGGACCTTGAATTGAGATTGTTTTGTTACTGCAGAAATTCCTCACCAATTTGTGTTTCCATTGTCAGTTTAGACGTGCTGTGCCACGCCAAACTGCACCAGAGATTAAACTGCTCCAGAGTAGATCCAAAAGCCAGGCGGCCCATGGTGACATCTCACTGACCACAGCCAGCCAACCCCCAAGGACCCTGCATCTTCCCCTCAAATAAGCCATGTGTGTTACGAGACTCTACTCTCTCCTGCATCCTGCCCCACACCAAACCAAGCCAAGCCAAATTAAGCCAGCCCATGACTGTCATAAAAGGGTGAACTGTCACACAAGGCAGCGCTGATAATATATGAATCAAGATTCTGCTACTGCTCTGCCTATTTCTCGCCACAGTTGGTTTCAAAACATATTTTAGTGTACCGTTTAGCTATAAAATGACAAAGTTTACCTGGCCGTCATGATGGAAACAGTCAAGCCAAATACAAGCCCTGCCCACTAGCCAGAGCAAAACGTTCTCATTTTACAGCTAAACGGTGCACTAAAATATGTTTCTAAAAAACATCTGAGGCGAGACAGACAGCTGTGTTAGACTCCTCAGCTCTGACTGGTTGTTTAAATCCAGCTGCAGTAGATTCTTCTAAATGTCATTAGAAGCACTACAAGGAGGAGAAGGAGCATGATTTCTTTTCTACAGATTATCTGTCTCGTGTACTACTGTGTGGACGTGATGAGTGTTTCAGAAAATATGACAAAAAGTTATCTTTATACAAAGTTACCAACTGTAGCTTTAATGTCCATAATACTCAAAGATACAGAAACACACTCCTCCAGTGTGTGTTAGTGTGTTTTGCTATGATATAATTCACTTTATACTGTCTGCAGGCCTCAGTGTCTCAGAGGATGATGGTGAATCAGCCTCTGAGACGCCATCATCCACAGTTTAAGGGATGAATACTTAGGAACACTTGATCAGCACTAGGGTTGGGACTCGTTAGGATTTACCGATTCCTTCTTACCGATCCCTCTTACCAATTCCTACATTATATTCATTATACTTGCTATACTTAAACAAGTATATAATAAACACAAATGCAATCATACAAATACAAACACTAGTGCACAGTACAATTAGATGAAAATACACATTTGTGTGTGGTGTGTATTTCAGATTTAGAGCTTGTATCATCTCCCTGAGAATATATAACAACAAAAAGTGATTCTCTGATTTCTACAGTAACACTATTACCTCAAATTAACCACAGCAATGTAATAAAAATACTTATATGCATTCATGCTTGGGCACTGTTATTTATGTTCCAACACCTGAACAGAACACACACACACATTGGCTGTTTGTTTCTATCTCTCCCCTCGCTGGAAGCCTCATACCTTCCGCTGCCCGCCTCCGCCTTGATTAAACGCTGAAAATTAAATAAAAGAGGGAGACAGGTGTCTCCTATTTTATCTTATTTTGTTATGTTTCTCCCCGAGCTGGAAGCCTCGGACCTCCTGTTGCCCGCTCCCGTCTCAAACACAGAGGTCTCCCTCTCCGCTGAGCACCAACAGCGCACGCCCGGCCTGTTAAATAGCCTGTAACCATGACAACTGTGTGACACAAACTCAGTGCTTTAGTAATTAAATAATGTCGGGCTCGGTCGGGTTCCGACAGAAATATGCGGCCCGTGCCGCACTCTAATGGAAATGAACGTGACAGGTTTTTTTTACAATCTAGGAACCGTTTGCAGGAACCGTCACTCCAAATGTGATGGAACCGGTTCCGGAACCGGATCTTTGGACCCGGTTCCAAAAAAGAACCGGATCCGGATCCCAACCCTAGTCTCTATATGTTGTCGTCACTGACCATCAAGCCCAACTCGTGTGCATTTGAATCCTAGAATGGATCTCGGAATGTTCACACTTAAAACTGGTGACATCATTAATGACATCACAGTACAACAAAGAGACACATAGTAAGTAGATCTGATGATTCTAATGATAGCAGTTGGACAACCAACAACCCTCGACTTCAAGAAATATATCGACCGAGCGATACGCAGTGGACTTCAAGCAAACCACTGTGATTCAACTTAGTGAGAAAACAAAATGACAGACAGTGAATTTAGCTCATCTCCACGTCCCAGCCATGATCTCTTCCATCTCCCTAGCAAATACACGTTCCTCAAGGTTCTGGGAGAGGGCGGTTTCGGGACGGTGTTGAAATGTTGGAAAAAGGACACGAAAGAAACCGTGGCTGTGAAGATCCCAAAATCATCTGAATGTCTCAACAGGGAGATTGCCATGTTGAAAAAGTTCAAGCGTCTCAAGTTAGATCAGCACAATATAATCAAGTTTTTGTGCTGCTTCAACACGAGACATGGAAGGGCTCTAGTTTTTGAGATGATGGACATCAGCATGTACGACTACATGTTGAAGACCAACTGTGCCCCGATGCATTTGAGTGACGTCAGCACCATCATTCAACAGCTGGCCAGAGCACTCAAGGCGCTGAAAGGCATCGGAGTGATCCACACAGATTTTAAATTGGACAACATCATGCTGGTGGATCAACGGACACGACCATTCCAAGTCAAGCTCATAGACTTTGGCTTGGCCATAAAAAGTTCCAAAGCCAAGCAGGGCAAGATGGTACAAAACCGTTACTTCAGAGCTCCAGAAATTATTTTGGGCCTTCCATTCTCTGAGGCCATTGACATGTGGTCACTGGGTATTATGATGGCTTTCTTTGTCCATGGTCAATTACTATTCCCAGGAAGAACCGAGTATGAAGTACTGCTGTACATTAAAAGAATCCTGGGTCAGCCGGCAGACCATCTTCTAAATAATGGACATAAGACAAAGTGTTATTTCACCAGGACTGAGTCCAACAGCTGGAGGCTCAAGACACAAGAGGAGTATTATGGACCGTGCAATTCCAGGAGTCCCTTAAACTTATTATGTTACTCTCTGGATGATCTGAAACACCTGCGCCTGGAGCCGAAAAACTCAGCAGAGGCTGTGGAGCGAGCGCAGTATATTGATCTCCTGAAGGCCATGCTGAAACTGGATGGGACTGAGAGGATCTCTCCCACTGAGGTCCTCACTCATCCATTCATTGCTAGTGGCCACCACAGCTCCTATTCCAGGACTCTCGTGGAAAAACCAAGACATAGAACCACCAGCATCAATCCAGACCGCCACCGTCCAACATTATCTCCTCAAGTCCTTCCATCAGGTGTGGTCCTGGTGCGGCCTGCTGCAGCTAAAAATGCGCTGCAGAGGGAAGATGAGGACAGTTCAGTCAGTTTGCAGGCTGAGCCGAAGAAGACATCCTCAGTGGAAATCACTGACAGTGACGGGACATCCTTGAAAGGTGACACCTTGACCCAAAATAAGACGAAGAAGAAGAAGAACTGTGTGCGGCGTTTCTTCTCTTGGATGAGGAAATCATTCTGCTGCAGCATCACCATCACCATCAAAAGGATACAGAAGGTAAGGAGTGAAGTTCTGTGAAAGTTTTTTTAGGGATGCACGACATTGGATTTTTTGTCAATATGCTGATATATATCAACACATTTGGCTGATAACCGATGGCTGATAACTGACCGATGACATGTCGATATCATCCTGCATCCCTGTTTCTTTTAGCATGATTCACCGGAGTTGTGCTGTAGAAAAACTATCACAGATCTTCTGAGGGCAGCACGGTGGCTCAGTGGTTAGCACTGTGGCCTCACAGCAGGAGCTCCTGGCCCTCTTCCTGTCTGTGAGGTGAGCATGTTCTCCCCGTGGCTGCGCGGGTTTTCACCGGGTACTCCGGTTTCCTCCCGCACTTCAAACACATGCAAATCAGGCGAATTGGACAAAATAAATTTCATTTTAATTAAATAATACCACTCAAAATAAATAAATAAATAAATAAATGATTAAAAATAATACAAGGAGGAGAAAGAGCATCATTTCGTTTTTATAGATTATCTGTCCCGTCTGTCTTTAAAACCAGATATTTTACTGTCTTGCATTTGGTTGTTTTCGGGTCCTTTGGTACAGTAACAGAAATCATGTCTTGGAGTTTGGTATAAACCATTGTATCTATCTGAGCTTTCCATGAGCTTAACAGCTTAACTTCACTGGTTATTGGATGAATCAGTGGGGATATAAAAAAGAATTGTTCCTTGTTTTTAGCCTGAAGGAAAGAAAAGAAAGCCTGTGACACAGAGCTGTATTATTAATCATGTTTAAATTTATAGTACCATTTAGGTAGACTTAACAGAACTGATGAAGAAAAACAAACCTCTGGCTATGTCTTGCCAGGTCGTCAAGCATCGTACTTTTCTCAAATCACTTTATATAAATACACTGTTGGGCACAACATGTCTTTCCCTGCACATAAAGCTGCAGGTTCTAGTGGCCAGCAGAGAACAGGCGTGAACTGTGAGGGCTGAAGTGTGTTCAGTCTAGGGCTGTAGTCAACCAGAGAAAATCTTGGTCAACTAAAGTCACACATAATAATTACATAATTTGAGGGAGAACAGGCTCTGATTGGAGGGAGAGCTAACCACGCCCACGTAGGAGACAAGAAGAGTAAACATATTCTTAACATTGGTCTACGGTGGGGTATCTCCTTTATCCAATATCTCTGGTTCAAATCAAACTTTATTTATATAGTTGATTCAAAACTCACATTAAATATGGCTTAATAGAGACAATTTCAAGTACACAAGTGCGCAAATTGGTTTCACTAAATCGCAGAACTGACAGACAAACACTTGTCTTTATCTGGACACCCCCCCCCCCAATACAACATGCTAACTTTATTAGCACAAGTCTATGGCGTTTTACATTGTATACATTAGCCTAGCGTCTAGCGATCTTTTCCTCTTCTCATATAAAACCAGAGACAACAGCAACATGTAACAAAGGTAACGGTACGTAATTTGGCTCCATTACAACTCACAAAATTCACAGACGAAACAACTGTCTTAAACTAAACACATTTTCCAAGCAAATACAACATGCTAACGTTATTAGCGCCAGCCTATGGCATTTTACATGGTATACATTAGCCTAGTGACAAGCAGAGATTTCCTCTGCTCATATGAAGCCAGGATAAATCCCGAAGTATAAATCCCTGAAGGATAAATCACACACAAGACTTAAAATGCTATTTAGTGGAGGCTTTACTGTCTTCACAATTTAGTGTTTCTCATCTGTAAAATACAAGTAAATACAAGCTTTGTTTCCACTGAGGGAGATGGTGTTGGTACACAGAAACAGACAGGAGATCTGCGTCACCACGACGTTGAGTGTGAGGGTGGGCAAGTCCAACTTAGCCTGTCCCCCCGCCGCAGGAAATAATGGATTAATCTTGGAAAGCTATTGATGTAGCACTTTTCTCCTTATCAAAGTAAAGCCTGATTTATGGTCCTGCGTTAAATCAACGACGTACCTACATCGTAGGGTAAGTGGCTATGCAAAAAAAAAAATGTAACTACAGAGCTGCCAAGCGTCACGCTTTGAGTGTGACAGTCACGCAATTTGACCCATTCTCACACCACACGCCACACTTGACATTTCTCATGCTTATATTTCCCCATTCAATACTCTATATTTATTTTTTTAATGATAATAAACTTTGGTCCTCGCGGCTTGCCGTAGTTCGAGTAACTCTGATTGACTGACCGAGATAACCAATCCCAGACCAATCCATCAGTCCTCTGTGCCTAAATCTAACCAACCACGGAAGGCACCACGCAATATAAACCAGTCAGAAGCAACGTAAGGCGGGTCTTGGCATCTCTAACTTTCTTTCACACACAACAGCGCCGACATTTAAAACCCACTCGACGTTCTCCTGCTTGCTAGAAGACGGACGGTAGGTAACTACCCAATTTTGTTCACTGTTGATTCGCTGTTTCTCCTTGAGTTTCCTAGTTAATATGTACTGTTTTAAGGCTGCTAAAAGTCTATCATTGTCCTGTATTTGTTGCAGAGCTTTGTAACATTTATTTGCCTCTTCTCTTGGCTAGTTCACACTTGAAAAAGAGACTCTAACGTTAGTCTCAATGTGTGTGTGTGTGTGTGTGTGTGTGTGTGTGTGTGTCAGAGTTACAGACTTGTAAATATCAATTTAGACCCCCCTAAAGCAGTGTTTCTCAAAATTCTAAATTTCAAGGGCTATCCTTAACTCTGACAGTGTACAAATGGAACCAAATGGACCCCAATGGGTCCATTTGGTTCCATTTGTACACTGTCAGAGTTACAGACCTTGTAAGGGTCAATTTAGACCCCCCTAAAGGAACCCACAGAGTCCCTGGAATCCACTTTGAGAACCACTGTAAAACTAGCATTAGGAGGCCACAGTGCAGGGAGAGCCGCTGGCATGGAGGTGAGGACATCGGTCTTAAGGTATAAATCGACGTTAAAACAGGCCAAATCGATGTTAAAAAAAAGGCCAAATTTTTTCCGAACGCATCATGACACTAAAGTCTCACTCTTGTCATTTTCTGAAACTTGGCAGCCCTGTAACTACACGTCGAGGCGACGCAGACCCAGCACAGACCGAGAGGGCTGTGATTGTCGTAAAATCCTCCTAATGGGTCGCAGAGACTAAGGAATAATGTTCATATAACATACTGATCTCATCGACAACAATAGTACAGCCAGAATATTCGCATTTAAAAAATTTTTTACAGTCCGCAAATCATGTTTATGTTTTGAATTTGTGTTTTGGCCTGTTGCGCCACCCACCGCCGTCTACCAGTCACACAGCCAGTAGAATCTCAGCATCAGTTACAGTTATGACTGAGCTACAGCAACACAGCAAGCAGCATTAGCAGTGTCCCAGTACATAGCATTAGCAGCCGGCTCCTCCTGCGTTAGCAGCAGAGACCAGGCCGCTGGAAAACCGAAGATCACGGATGCGGCGACGCGGCCCTGCTATGGCAGCCGCCTGTGGGCAAACAAATCAGTCTCCAGCGTGCCGCTGTCCAGCAACCTCGAATCTGTAGGGGCGGACACGACTCGCGGCAGTATTTTGAATTTGAGTGCAGTAACCGTTTTGGCCACATTCTTACATACAGCATCTTTAAATATCTTCTGTTGCGATGTAGATGTTGCAGTATTAACATACTTTCTTCGACATCCAACAACTCCAACTCCAGCAAGATTCTCTCTCTGTTTGTCGCTATTGTTCACTGTGACCGGAAAAGCCGGAAGCTAAACGAAGAATTAACTAGAGATGGCAGCCCCCTACCGCTCTGGTGGTGAATTGCACTGCGACGAAATGGAGTGACGGAGAAGTTCGAAGGGTTCACGATGGCGTCACGGCAACGACGTAGGTACGTCGTAGGTACGCCGCAGGACCATAAATCAGACTTAACACGGCGATTATTCCACTATTGAGAATTTGGTCGGATGAGAGCATAGCGACCAAACATCGACTAGTCAACCAGGAGACTACAGCCCTAGTTCAGTCAAGCTCTTCTTAGAAAAGAAAGGATGAAAAATTCACATGGAAGACCACCGTGTAACATCTGAATAAACTAAGCCAGACAAGCTTGGAGGCTGGAGGTTGGACCAACCTTATTAATCAAATCACAACCTTTTCCTACCCTAAAAGTGGCTCTATGAGAAATGTAGAGTGTTTGAAATGTCTGGACACGGTTCTCAACATGGAGATTGCTGAGCCAGCAGCTAGCAGCTAACAGTGCTAACTCCGCGAAGAGCGCTTAACAACTGCAACAGTGCTGACAGAGGAAACAGTATCAACCAGGGGGAAACCAGAGTGTTGGTGTTATGCTTCTGCAAGCCATCCTGATATCAGCGAGTGTTGTATAAGTGCAGTGCAAAGTGGTAGCAATGAGCTACCCAGTGGGATACACACATTCTCTAATATGCACATGGAGAGCCGGATTATCTACCACAACAAACCACAGAAAAACTCAGATTACAACACACACACACACACACACACACACACACACACACGTGTAGCATGACTTCTTTCGTTGCTCAGGACACCATCACTCCACTATACCTGTACATAGCAAATAGTGGTTTGCTGCTATATTAATGCTCTTTCACCAAAGTGCTAAACCTAAACACAGACAGGAGTCTGGATGCAAACATGGGATTCTGATGTCAGTCCCGCTATCCACCCCGACCACCTCCCTGTGAATCTAAATGGTAAATGGACTGCACTTGTATAGCACCTTTCTAGTCTTCCAACCACTCAAAACGCTTCAACATTACATGTCACATTCACCCAGTCACATACACAGTCACACAATGGTAACCGAGGCTACCATACATGGTGCCACCTGCTACTTAGTAATCATTTACATGCACTCACACACCAATGGGACAGCCACCAGACACACTGGGGTTCAGTATCTTGCCCAAGGGTACGGCGACCAAATTGCCGATCTTCCCTTTGGTGGACAACCCGCTCTACCTCTGAGCCACAGCCGCCCTATTCCTAACCATAATTCAGGCAGCGATTACATTGTCACCACAGTGCTATCATGATAGAAATTTAGTTATGTACGAACATAATTTAGGGACAGGGTTGGCTGATGAGGACTATGCAATATGGTGGAGAGCTCTGGAACTGCAGAATAAGTGGAGCTGGAGTTGGGATTGTTCTTGTAAACTGATGTTTGCAAGGTCAAGAATGAACTAATGCTTAAAAATGAATAAGAACAAATTTCGTTTGCCAGGTTGTGAATAATTCCTTTGTTGTTTGGCATTGCCCTCCCGCACCTTGACACTTGATTTTTCTTTTTAGTTCATAAGGAACTAAATGCAAATGCTAAAGAGAAACAGGCTTTGAAAGTGGATGAGTATTCCTTCGGTGTCTCTGAAAAACAACAGTGGAAAACTTAATGCAGATTAAACAGGTTTGATCAGAAACTGCTGTGGGGTTGGGCTCAGAGATTATTTGAGCGCTTATCCCTAATTTGTCCTGACTATTCCGTGTTAGCGATTTCAGCATCAGCCCATGAAACTCATTGTGAAATCACTCTTTTTCTTTTCTTCTCTCCTTCAGGAGCCATTTTTCCCTATTATGGTAATTTCAAGTAAAAGCCAACACTCAAAAGGAGAGGCTCTTGAATCCACATTAATACAGCAATTAGAAAAACTATACAGCCAGCATCTTCTTAATCGTGCAAATTGAATAATGATCTGGAAGCAATGCTAGGATATGTGATTTACTCCACATTAATGCATTCATTTCAGAGGAAGTTTAGTCACGTGTGCACTAGGGGTGAAAACGTTTTGCCTGTGGTGCTATCATTTTGAATGTCAGTTGTATTATTTGTACATTAAAGATACATATTGCCGCAGTTAGATTTTGCCAAAGCAACACCGTGCTGTAAAGTAGAATAATGTCGGCCCACGTTATCTTGGCATGACATTGAAGAGTGTTCCCAGTCACTGCAGGCCTGACAGGACGTCTGTAAAGTGACCAACATAGGCACATCAACATGGTGGGGGTGGACAAGTGACAACATGATTAAACACCATAATATTAGAGTGTTTCTCGGCCTGATAAAGCCCAGAAAAGGCTTGTTTTCTGAGTTGTATTGAGTGTTACACGGGAAGAGAAAAAAGGAAAATTCAAGGAAGCTTCTGTTTAAATTCAGTGGACTATTGCAAAGAAATTATAATTGTATTGAGGTTTGTTTGTACCAAAAAGTCAAAATCTTTGGCTTGTCATTTTCTATAGTATTTCACCTGTAGCCATATGCAACCAGTGATGACAGAGGCCAACAGATCCTCATAAAGCGGTTCCTTTTATCATAAGGAAATGCACATTCAGTGGTTCGTAAGATATGTAATGAATTAGCGCCCTACAAATGGCACTGTCACATACTTAACGTAAAGTTATGTACTTAATGTGAAGTTATGTCAGTTAAGATTAGGCAAGTAAGGTTATGTAAGCTAGGTTTAGAAAAAGAATCATGGTTGGGAATTGGGAATTTAGATAATTAACATAAAGCTATGCACTTAATCTAAGGTTACATAGGTTAGGTTTACGAAGAGACATGTAGTTGGGTGTTATCACATTAACATGTAACATAAAGTAACATAGATTAAGTTTAGCCAAATAAAGTTATGTAGGTTAGGTTCAGGAAAAGACACATGGCTGGGCATCATTACGCTATGTGCTTAACGTTAAGTTATGTACTAAATGTAAAGTTATGTAGGTTAGGTTTAGACAAAGAAACATTGGCCGTTTTCACATTACATACTTAACAAAGTTACGTAAATTAGGTTGGGCTAAATAAAGTTTCGTCGGTTAGGTTCAGGAAAAGACACCTGGTTGGGCATTGTGATATTAGATACTTAATGTAAAGCTACATAGGTTAATTTTGGGAAACGAAACATGGTTAAGCACTGTCACATTATATACTTAACGTAAAGTTATGTACTTAATGTAAAATTCCGTAGGTTAGGTTCTGGAAAAGACACATGGTTGAGCATTATCATGCTACGTGCTTAACGTAAAGTTTGTAATATAAAGTTACGTAGTTTAAGATTAGGCCATAAAGTTATGTAACTTTACAAAAAGACACATGGTTGGGCATTGTGAAATTAGATATTTAACGTAATGTAGGTTAGGTTTCGGCAAGTTAAATCACATAGGTTAGGTGTAGACAAAACAAACATTTTTGGGCGTTGTGACATTTGATGCTTAATGTAAAGCTACATACTTGATGTAACGTTACATAGGTTAGGTTTAGGAAAAGACACATGGTTGGGCATCATCACGCTACGTGCTTAACATAAAGTTACATACTTAATGTAAAGTTACGCAGGTTAAGATTAGGTGATTAAAGTCACGTAACTTAGGTTTAGGAAAAGAAAGATGGTTGAATGTTGAATGTTGTCACATTAGTAAATTTATGTACTTAACGTTAAGTTACATAGGTGAGGTTCAGGAAAAGACGCATGGTTGGGCATTGTGACAGTAGATACTTAACATAAAGCTTCGTACTTAATGTGAAGTTACATGTGTTAGGTTTAGGCAAGTTAAGTTATGCAGGTTAAGATTAGGTGAGTAAAGTCACGTAACTTAGGTTAAGGAAAAGAAACTTGGTTGAATGTTGTCACATTAGATACTTCATGTAAATGTATGTACTTCACGTTAAGTTATGTAGGTTAGGTTCAGGAAAAGACACATGGTTGGGCATTGTAATGCTACTTGCTTAACACAAAATTAGGTACTCAAAGTACAGTTAAGAAATATGATGACGATGCACCTTAAATTAACTCAAAGTTTATTTGGTTTTACACAGACATGAACACGCGTCTCCTGGGGTCCGTTTCACAAAGCAGGTTCAACAAACTCTGAGTCTAATCCTGAACTCTGAGTTGATCTACTCTGAGATAGGAAACTCTGAGTTTCCGGTTCCAGAACAGCTGATTTGAATCAGTTTAATCAACTCGGAGTAGTTTCACCTGGAGTTAAGGGTGTGCACCACAACTATAAAAAGCCAACATCAATGGAGCCCCGATTCGACGAATCACCATGGCAATATGGAAGAGGAGGGCTGCGTTTTTCACCCCACTAGAATTAGAAATCTTAATGCGCTCATACGGCGAGTTTGCACGCGTTTTCAAAAAGAAGTGCAACACCGCTGCAGCTGCAAAAGAGAGGGAGATGGCGTGGGAGAACATTGCTGCTCGGGTCAGTGCACAAGTTTAAATGTAGTCCTTCGCAATCATAATAATATTACAGGGGAAAACTGCTTGAATGGTAGCCTATTAATTTATTTCATTTAGGAGCAATCCCACGGGGGAGAAGCGCACTTGGCAGCAGTTTAGGATGAAATGTAAAAACATTGTTCAAACAGGTAAGATCTCGGCATAATCTCATGGGGGTACCTCATTTTGATCACGCTATACATTGTAAAGTAAATATTAAGTGGCTGTTTGACTGTGCAGTTGTTTTACCCCCAACATAATGCTGTTTTCACACACATAAATGTCTTCTCATCTATATCATGTTCTGTTAAATAATTAAGCCTATTTAAACTAACACAGTCTTCTACTGAGCCAACAGAAAGAAGGCAGATGCCCGTAAAACGAGCACACTTTTCTAACCGCCCTGCGTACTGTTGCCTTACTCAAGTGCTCAGCATCTCCAACATTGTACAAAAAACTTCCATTTGCAAAGAAACGCAGCCCAACACACAATATCTGCTGGGATGTGAGAGCATGACTACGATTGGTAATGTTGCAAATGTAAGGACGGATTAGGTTGTGTGTGTAGATGATGGACTGTGACGTGAAACGGTACAGCTCAAAAATATAATTGTCTGGAAATGCTAGAACATCTATGCGTGGTCTGATAACCATCTCCCAACGAATATTTAGCCTTTCTCTGCGCTGTAATGCTGTACCTTCATCCACAGAATCATTATCAAAAGGACATGCCATGTTAGTGAAAAAAGTCGCCACCTACTGTGCCTAATGGACTTCTAATATACTGACTGATTTTTTAAATGACAGAGGGCAGAACTAGGCTACACCAAAACTCGCCTGCTGACTGAATGAATGAGGAAATCAAATGGAGTGTGTGGCTCTGAAAGAGGGCGGAGACAGAGAGAAACTCGAGGTTCATTGAGAAAAACCTGGTTCCGACCAGGTTAGGTTCATAGAGTCTGTTACTACGGTAACTGACCGAGAGCTTAAGTTACCTCTCTCTCTGAAACAGGCTAGAGTTACCCCTCTTTCTCTGGTTTGAGTTACCTCCCTTTTTGAAAAGGAAAACTCTCTTTCAGGGTTAACAGACTCTGAGTTCTCACTAAACCTGCTTTGTGAGGAACATCCTGGTTTGTTTAACCCATCAACATGATCACAGCCTTTCTGTTTACATGGGTTAAATACAAATTCTGGTGCATTGCTTTTCATAGGTTTACATACAAACAGTGCCTGACAATGCCCTGCAAATGATATGTTGAACTGAAAGTGTAGAATCTAGAACATTTTTTGTCATATGATCTTATTGCTGTTTAAAAATAAATCCTTTTGACAAACACATTTAAAAAGTTGGTTCATAATAATTAGTGTTAAAGTGTTTCATCAATAGACAAAGAAAACAAGGCAATTACTAATGACTGAACAACTAATGATTCTTCCAGTCATTAGGAAACTGTCTCCTGACCCTGACAAGCAATCATTTATAGTGTAACAACACTGCTTTAGAATCACATGCACAAAATAAAACATGTCAATATGTTATTATGTAGAGATGATCAAAATAAATCCAAGCTGTGTGTGAGGAGGGGCTCTAATAACATAATCGATATATACAGTAGAAGAGTCAGTCAGACATGTCAGTTGGAAAGAAAATTGGTCCCTGTAGCAGATAAATAATCAATAAGAAAGTCCTTTAATTCTGATTAGACATAAATATTTTAGTGTGTCTTCAGGATTGTCTTGGGATGCAACACCATAGCCCCTCATCCATACAGTGTATTCACAATGGAAAAGCAACAAAATAAAATATACCACATACAAACTAAATATGGTCCATTTTTAAGTGCGCTGCCAATAATATACACAATACAATGTATAAAGGAAACCGGAGAGTTGCCCCCAGCTGAAAACAAAAAACAAATTGCAAAGAAACAGCTTCAAGAAAATCAAAATCAAGTGTCAAATCTTAAGAAAAACATAAAACGTGTGAAGTTGAATTGGCACTCCAGAGTTGCATATTGACATTGGATGTTGCATGCATTTTTACTCTTCCTGTTAGTATAAAATGATAAGGTATGTTTATTCTTTTGTATAGTGAAAAAAAAATAATAGAATTTTATTGTTGTGGCAATCCAACTTAGGACCCAAAAGGCAAACACAACCAGGAAACGGGGAATGGTTAAAGGTAGTTTATTGTAGTTTGAAGAAGGGGAGCTGAAGGCTTGAATGAAATGATGGCTGAGGTGGGCAGAGAATGGCGAAGTATAGCAGGCAGATTAGCTGAAGGCAGAGCAGTCCAAATCTGGAGGCAGAAGACGATAGCAAGGCTGGACGTGGTGAGTTATGGTTGAGACTGGTGTGATGAACCTGATACACAGAACAGACTGTGAACTGATGTCCCAAAGTACAAAAAGACAGAGTGTCAAAAAACTAGAAGTTGGTCTTGATGTCTGTACCGCGGAGGAGTCTGAACAATCTGGTAGAGTCTGGATGTCTGAGCTGTGGTTTATATACTGCAGTGGCTTGATTGTAGGTGAGGTCCAGATGTGGAGATTCAGCAGCTGCTGGCGCTCAGGAGGACTGGCAGAAAGAGGGAACCAGAAGGCCATGCCCAGCAAACACACAGAGACAGACTGAAAGCAAACATAAAGGCTCATTTATGCTCCCTTTACGTACGAAAATGTATACGTCCGTTTCAAACGATGTTACCGTCACTGCCCACATACTTCCATGCATCCTTTACATTGGCATGGATGTTAACCAATATATCCACCAGGAGGCAGCCCAGAGTCAAAAGTTTATGACAACAACAAACTCAAAAACAAACATGGCGACTGTGGAGGAGATGTTGATAATGTACCTCTTGTATAAATGACAAAAACAGAGGCAGCGTTGACGGAGGCGGTGGTCGGTGAGGCTGTTAAATACATTGCAACTGGAGGACGGAGAATTATTTTCTTTAGTACTGCCGATGAGAGAAATTGAATTGTTATTTCTTCTTCGTGTCTCACTAGAGCTAAGTATCAGGTAGTGACAGCAACACTGCCCCCACGGTTCCTGGTGGTACTGCTCCATTTGGCCCGTATCCGTAAGCTTTATGGGAACGTGCAGAAATACGGACGAAATGAATGCAGAGCACGGACAGAAGGCTCTGTCCGTATCTGGATCCGTATTTAACGTTGAGCATAAATGGGCCTTAAGACACTAGGAAGGGGAAACAGGAAGCACAAGGCAAAGCTGAAACCCTAACATTTATGTAGTATGGACTTGGAACTGTTTTTATTGGAACTACTTTTTGGCTGAACCACAACATGCTGGCCATTTAAATGCAAAAGTCTGTTCTTGAGTGACTGAGTGATGAAGTTGCACCATTATTCATCAGAGTGAGTGATGATGCAAGTGTTGGTGTCTTCCTAAATGAATAGATGCTGATAGGCTGATGGATCTGTGGACGCTGACAGTGCTGTATTACTGTCTTCCTCATTTTCTGTAACCAGTGTAGCATGATAGCATGGTGCAATTAGTACACTACCTAGCTACCTAGCCAGCTGCAGTCAGAATGGCAGTTTTGGAAGGAGGAAAGAGAGGTTTGTTAAGGTTACACAAGCCTTAAATTGATTTAAATATCATTGACTGTTGCGTGCTTCAATGTCAAAAGCACAGATATTCGGAAAGCTGTTGTGAGGAGGAAGTGGAGATAAGGTACTGCTTGAAAGTGAAATCAATATTATGTGTATACAGTGTCGAAACAGGGGCCACCACAATGACAAAATTCCACTTTTGATAATCTGTGCAGACAGGATGCTTTACAAACTGTAGTAGTTGGCGGAACTTGGCTCTTATAGTAACGGATGGCTGCGGAGCCTCCACCAGTCGCACAGGGACATAGATCCCCGATTGGTGCAGAAGAGGGTAGGGTTGTGTTGAATGGAGCAAAAAGGAACTCGATCGGGGAGAGAAGCTCCAAAGAAAGCAGCTCACTTCTGTTGTGTGACTGTGTCTAAGTTTACTGTTCTTTAATTTAACTTTCGCAAAGTCTTGTAAAGTATGTGACTGGTTATATGCCGCAGCTTCCAGTTTCAAAGTAAAAGCACACTAGCGTTTCCCTCACGGTCCGACCCTATTTTAGGTTTTGACCTTGTCTTGTTACAGAATAAACAGTCCCAGTGAAAACTGAATATTTTCACCACAAACTAGGGATGCACTGATCCACTACACTGGTTTACTGTCATCCATGCAAGCTGCTTTCATTAACTATTTGTATATTTTCCACTCAATCATAAATCAGGAGGCTGTGATCATGTGAAATATGTGCTGAAGGCTGTCGTCCATCATATGATGGGAGCAAAGGAGGAAGTCAGGTGTAGTAAAAGAGCAGGCCCCCGGGGACAGCGCCAGGCTTTGAAACCAATGTGACATAGTGCATTTGGGTTCGTCATGTGGTGCCATTGGGCCCAAAAAGACTTTTTCTCTATTGACTTGTATTGAGAAAAAGACGGCATTAAATCAGTGCCTACATTTTTTTAAAGTGCCACAACCTCCCACAAACTGTCATTTCTCTATCGAGATTTGATCCATTTGGTCAGATAATATTTCAAAAGTCTAGACGAGCGGCATGATTAAATAATTTTATCCCTATTTAAGTTAGCAGAAGGGTAAAATGGAAGTTAGCTGTTTGGCTGGTGGAAGTTCTGTGCATCTATCTATGGGCCCAATGATGCAGAAACTGAGTGAAAGTCAAACTTTTTTTTAGCTTCATGCACCACTGAGCAACTTTCAGAGGAATGAACAAGGCCCTGCCTCAAACGCTGTATCCAGTTCTCTTTATACATCCATGATAAAGAGTGACAAGGTCCGTGTCAATCAAACACAGGACTTTAACCCAATAGACCACTGTTTGTGTCCTGTGTGAAACCAAAAGTTACACAACCTCACGTCATGTCGTCACGCTAAATTTATAGGGCAATGTAACATGATAACGCTCAACTGTCTAGATATAACCTCACCGGCAGGGGTGCTTATTTGTAAGATATCATACAAACCATGTGCATTACTTTTCAGATACCATTCGAACCATCGTATCACAATACGATGGGTCTGATCCAGTTTCAATACACTTTGTTTGTTAATGTCAATATAAAGTACAGTGTTTAATGGGAGTTGAAACACAGCTTTCAGAGGGGACATCTCGAAAATCTGGCAAATAAAAGCTAAATTATTTTCATGGCTTGATACCACTAACAGCAAGGAGAAAAATATTTTTGTTATTTTTAATAAGGTGAAATGACACTGTAAAACACACTTGAAGCACATGTTCCAACAGTTAGCTGTCAAGATGGGTAATGAAAATTGCTCTTAATATTTACTTACTGCTTTAAAAAATAACTTTCCCAAGACTGACCACAGCACTCGACTCAGTATCCTGTCTGTGAAGGTGGGTCGGGAACCAAAGTGCTGCTGGAGTCGTACCTGCTGAATCCACAGTGGCACTTTGGCCTCTGCCAGCGGGCTTCTGCAGAGTACTTTGTAGTGACAAGTCATTACCTCAGCTGGCGCTTTGTTAGCAAACAGGTCCTCCTATTCAAGTGATTAACAAGTAATGAGTAGATTGCTCCAGCAACAGATTCCCTATTTGTGCAGACACACATAAACCGAGTGGCACATGCACAAACACATTCAGTGAGCATGCCGGACTTTGTTTTCTGCTAAGCACAGATGTTATTGTGTTCCTAATGGTGCTTGAAGTAATTACACCCTGTAATGTTACTCGCCGTCTCGTCCTCTCCAGCAAGCCTCAGCATGGTAGCTTCAGAAGCACCATACACAGACACCATTCTCCCCCTAAATGACTCCATTAGCCAGAATGCATCTGCAGTCGCTTCTTGTGCGAAAATATGAGGCACGCTTCACCAACAGCCTAACTGACTGCATACAGAGGGGAGCTGGTCAGTGGGAGCAAACACACAAACAGGTTATTAGTTATTGTAAGATGCCTGTGTGTGTGAGAGAGAGATGGTCTGAAGATCTGGAAGACTTTGACAAGAACTTTTTATTGGACAAAACAGAACAAAGATCTGCATCAAGAATAAAGCGTTGTCATTGTGAGACTGTTGAAGTTAGCACTTAGCTTGAAGTACCACTCTGCCCTAGCCTGAGTGTCAGACTGAAGCTCCCAGAACCTTCAGTCTGACATCACCTCCATTGAAGGCGATTTACAAGGGGGAGGGAATTTGATTTTTCCCTAAGCAATCAGTAGAGATCAACGACTCACCCAGAATCTGACGTCATTAGTATCCATGCCTCGGGGGTGCCGAAAACAAGCGAGCATCGCCCATTTAAAATGTCTCCATCGTCGTGCACGCCCAGCTGCATCGCCGTTAAATCCAGTTTAGCAGCTTCCTTAATTTGGTCCTCCATTAACGTGAGTAATGGCGAAATACCTCGATAGCATCGTTAATGTGGTCTGTAGGATCTGTAGCGGTCGCCATTGTTGCTATCCTCACCAGTTACCCACCGGTGCACAGCTTGACATCAGCGTGGCGCTGATTGGCTAATCGCTAGACCCGCCCCCACCCCCGGCGTTCATTGGTCCGTCCTTCATTTGGACGAGATAAATCGCAAATTCATTGCAGTATGCCAGACCAGAGATGCAAGTCTACTCAGTTGAGTGGGCGGGGTCTATGGTCTGGAACCAGGCTAACTCCTACAGCGTCACAGATACACTAGCATGGCCGTCGGCTCTTGCTAACATACATTTTAAAAGGTCTTAAGTTGGAAACAACGTTTATTAGGGTTTTTTGTACCTAAATATGTCCCTGTGTAAAAACATAATGTATCAACCACATACCCAGAATAAATGTTGGCATTGTACGTTCTTGCAAACCCTGGATACTTTACATTTGTATGTTATTATGTGGAAGATATATATTGAAACTTTATGTTTAAACAACAGTGTGGTTTATGTGTGGTTAGGTTTTGACACAAAACTTGGTTAAGGTTAGGAAAAGATCCTGTTTTGTCTTAAAATACCTGGTTTTGGGGGCACAATCCTGACTGGAAATTTAGAGATGTCTCCGTAAAAAGCAACTGCGATATGTGGCACTACTCTTCATGGAAAAACAGCAACAGGTTGCCAAATACACACCCATGGTATAAAGCTATGTATATATATATATATATATATATATATATATATATATATATTTTTTTTTTTTTTTTCATTCGTCTCAAACAGTAGTCTGCAGGTTTCTGCAGCCGTTTCAGCAACGTGCCATGCCAAAGTGATGAGGATGGCATACACTGTGCTTTTTCTGGCTCTTTACATCTCGATCAGAAAAGCCTTGTTCTGAGAGAAAAGAAAATTTATTTACATGTGCTTGTAAGTATGAGAATTGTGGAAAGTCTTTGGCGATTAGACCCCATCATGATAGATTACGAAAACTTAAAATTAAACAAGACGCATACAAGCTCAGTGAGCCCGGTCTCACTCCAAAGCTGGTCGAAATCCGACGCTTGGGCAGTGACTTGCGGCGTCAGATACCAACAAAAAAAGGCTTGCTTTAAAGTTGGCATGTTAGTGGCCAATTGCCGGTGGCATCAGGGGGAAAGACGGCGGGACAACAATGAAAATTATGGCCCCAACTGGGGCAGGCCGGAGGGTTAGTGAAAGGATCCAATAAACACTGACTTTTACCTGAGAGAATGGTGGTTGCACCCTGTAAGATAAAGCCAAACCCTGTTCATTTTTCTAAACCTAACCACGTCTGTTTGTTGCCTAAACCCAACCACGTGTGTTTGTTGTTAAAGGAAAAAATACCTCAAGTCGTGGTGTTGTAGCAAAATAGTGCCTCTGGGACGCCAGAGATCACTGTCGAGCCTCCTGGAGGTGTCGGGGGACCAACTAGACAAAACACTGGTGAAAGGAGGTTCCCACTCGATGACCCCAAAGACATGTTAGTTATCACTGCTCACTGGTCTGTATAGTTAAGCCTTGCCATATTAGCTTATCATAGGGCTTAGGTTATTCACTGAGTGTTGATCCTTTCTCTAGAGCACAAACTTCTTGTGTTTATTTGAATTGAATTATTTTGAAAGGAAGTGTACTCTGAGAGAAGACAATGCATGTAACAAGCAGAACTTGACACGGCGTCCCAGAATGTCAACAACCAGTGCACCCAGGGTATCTTACACGTCGTTTGTGGACGTGGAAAGTCCATGACCCAACGTCAATATGTGACGAGGTCAGAGTGACAATGTGTTGACTCAGTAGAGATTCTATATCAATTTTAAAAAAACATGAAAAAAGGAAAAACACATCTAAAAGGGTTCAGTTAAATGTGTTACATTTATGAAATTGTGCTAAAAATTTAAGGCCCTGAAATCATGGAAAATGGAAAACAATCAGTTGATGTCTCCAATTTTCATGCATCAATCAGAGTCTAGCTAAATTTGAATTAAAACGTGGTGACGATTGCGGGGCTGTTTATTTTTTCAGTCAAATGTGATAAAACTTCACCCACACAGTCCTGAGGAAACAGAAAAGCTGAGCTGTTAAACTCTTAATAATGTGTAACTTTGACCTTGATTGTTACTTATTCAGTGTTAGAGTATACACAGCATTTGAAGTTAAGTTTTCAGGGACTTTAACTAAACTGGAAGCGAAATCACCGTAAATGGCTTCTTCTTAAACAACTTCTGTATAACCTTCAACCTTGCCTTTAACACAGCAGAATATTGTCTGTATCGCCGCCGTGCAGCACAGTATAGAAATGCTCCTTTACTCTGTCTCTCAGTCTGTGTCGAGGCAAGGTGCAGCACAATCCAATATTAATGCGCCTCAGCCAGTGTGACTGAAATGACTGCTGCTGTAAGGCAGTTTGCCCTCCAGAAAATTCTAACTGATACCACCTCTCTCCAGTCTCCAATCACCCTGACGACCCAAGTCTCCAAACCCCCTGAGGGATATTTTGTTTAAGTCATTTTCTCCTGTGTCTATGCCTCTCCTCCTTCCTCTCTGCCTCTTCTTCTTCCTTATCCATTTGATGTCACAGACTTGTTTTCTGTTTATGACTGTGGATGATTGAGGCGCGTTGCTCCAGTGTCAGCCCTGCTCCGGGGGAGAACGCAGCAGGACATGGACAAACAAAAACTGTCACCTTCTAAGAGGGGTTCAACTGACATTGGGGGATGAGTGTGAATGTCTGAGTGTGTGTGTGTGTGTGTGCATATGTGTGTGTGTGCAGCCTTCTCCCTGGGGGTAGACATCTTATCTCAGCGGCATCGGGGAGAAAAACAGGCCAATATGTCGGTGCAAAGATGTGCCGTGGGTAAGAACGGGATACGAAACCTGATTTACCCGCAGTGACAGGACCATAGGGTGTCCTACTTTACTGTGTAACCAGCCATCGCTGTCCAACTCTGCGAGACATGGAGAAGGATGGGAGACAGAAGAGAAGGGAGTGATGGAGGAAGGAAAGATATTCTGTAGAATATTAGCATGTCATGTTTATCAGTGGCAGTATGAGGAATGTAGCTGTCATAGCGGGACAAGAAGAAAACGTGTTCAAGTCTTCCTAAAAGATGTGGATAGGTTATGAGATCCAGAACCTGAGTTTGTGCCACAGGCAGCACAATCAGCAAGTCACTAGAAGTCTATTCATTTCATTGGTTTTCAACAGCACATCAAAAATTCGAACCTTGTTTCCCTACCAGTATGACTATAACTCATTTGTCCCCTAAATGTTGCATGTACTGTATGTGCATAACATCATGGTGGGTAATGTACATAAACAGATAACCACATATAAATGTGTTAACCCACTGTTAACCCAGGCTTTCATTAGGCTCTGTGTGTTTAATAAAACGAGTCACATGGCATGTTCAGTGCGTCATTTGATTCTGGATCGAAACTCAAGAACTGTATTTACGCACATTGATACTGTCCCATAATGAAGGATACGTGGAAATCAATTTAAGTTTTTGGCCAAATCAAAGGGAGACTAAGTATGTTAATAGAATATTATCTGTAATAAATACCAATACAGTCGGTTTTCTAATCGTTAGTCTATCAGCTGTAATATACCAGCGGTGTAAAAAAGAACTTGACGATTCAGGACAGTTGCCGTCTGTGTTTGTGTATATATGTGTATATATGTGTATTCGCATACACCAGGATGGCCGAGTGGTTAAGGCGTTGGACTTAAGATCCAATGGACATATGTCCGCGTGGGTTCGAACCCCACTCCTGGTATAGAATTTGGGGGGGACTTGGGTTGGGAACCAGAGGGTTGCCAGTTCACCTACTGGGCACTGCCGAGGTTGAGCAAGGCACTGAACCCCCCCCCCCCCAACCTCTTGGGGCACCCGACCATGGGCAACAGAGGGAAAAAATTAAATTTCCCCTCAGGGGGATTAATAAAGTATATTAAATTGAAAATATTTTCAAAGGATGTACTATTGATAAGTGAAAGGCATTTCAAGCTGAATCTTGGAACAAAACCTGGTACCGACCAGATTAGCCACGCAGCAAGTTACAATGGCCATCCAGCCAGGTTAAAAGAGAGCCATCTTTATGACACTCTGGCTGTAGGCTCAACATACCTCACTAAGCCACTAATCTCGCTGTGTGGTATACGACACATATATATAGTTATGGTTTATAGTTGGAGTAGTATTGACCAATAACATTTGAGCAGGCTTTGATTGCACGCAGGTAAGCAGACCACATGGAGAGCAAAAGAAGCAGAACGTATTGGCTGAAATACAATCTTGGAACCCATCAACTATCATCCGACGACCTTGCATCTTGTGAAACAATTTTGGTTGAAGAGATCATCATTCAAGTCCAACTCCATTCTCGCATCTGTTGTTAATTGGACTGTGAGCAATAACCAGCACACAGAAGATGAAGCCTTGGCTTGGATATCCACTGGTTACACTGGGAATATTGGCTGTTGCCCTCAGGCTCATTGTCTGATGGTGGGTAACATCTCTATAAGTCTACAATATATGAGTCCTTCAAAAGGTTTGCCTCCATATATTTCTGGGAATAAAGAGAATCATTTCTTATGACACTGTGGGATAGAAGAGGAGGTGGGGTTTGGACTTTCATGCAGGCTGTTCCCATGCACTGTTCATACGTATACCTACAAAGAGTGAGGCACCACAATTTGTATGAAACGCATGTAATTGTGAGCCAGTATTGTCTGTATAACCGACAAATTGGGAAGGCTGCGATCATGTGACCAACGCGTTAATGGGATTTAAGAAGAAAGTAGTATAAAGAGTAAAAGTCTGCGTATGGAAACAGGTTGGGGTGGTGAATGGGTCAAACAAACACCTGACTTTCCTCCAGGAGACTGGTGTTTGTGTCCCATGTAAAACCAAGTGAACTTTGAGTTATTTTAAGGTACGTCATTACTAGGGATGAGCGAGTACACTATTATCTGTATCTGTATCTGTTTAACCAACTTAATTATCAGTATCTGTAGCTGTACTCGGAATGGGTGTGGTTTAACCAGGAGTGGGTGTGGCTAAAAGTGGACAATGGGTGGGACCAAAGCAGAAGTTGTTATTTTAAGCCTGAAACTGAAATCGTGTGAGGATATGTTGCTTTATGTTGATGAGGGCAAATTTGACGAGGACGTTATGTAGTGACTTGCCAAAACAAAACAGAGAGAATAACAGTGATGCAGTGGCGGGCCAGGAAGTTCTGTCCGTATTGTCCTTATTCAGATCATTATTGTATTTTTTGTGGATTCTTTGTTTGAACGATTAAACAATCAGAAATAAAGCGGGTTGCTTATGAACCCAGCACTAGCTGACAGATATGCTACTTGCTACCTTGCAAGGAGATGCTCACAGTAAGAAGTGGCTAAAACGGCGTTACACAATTAAATCACTTCTAACATGTCAAAAACACAGCAAACGTGTTCATGGCTGGCCAGAATGGCTACACTCAAAGGCGAGGTGAAAACCCTCTGAAAGCTGTCACGGAAAGGGACGATGGGGATAATGGAACAGACTTTCGGACAGACTCTCCTCAAAGGCATTCATGCTGTTGCACTTGATTGTGCTCTGCTAAAGTGCTGTGTGAAGAATGAAAAGGGAAAGCTTGAGAGAAATGTTCAAATCCTGCTTAATTTTTGGCGATTCGGCAAGTGCTTTGTTTGGAGCTCACTGACAACTTAAGTCCTTGGTCCCATGAGAGGAATGACAGGGTGATGTGTTTGACGTCTGCAGCTGTGCTCCTGGCTCTAGACTTCATCCCATTACGATAGTATACTGGTTATAGAGGGTGAGCTGCCGCAATGATGGCAACATCTAAGAACAACCGCAGTAATAATGGAAAGAGCATGACCATGATAAAACTTCTGCTCCTACTTTTCTTAAAACAGCAAATTCTGTTTATGCAATCACTTATTTATATATCTGTGTATCTACCTACGTCACATACATACAGTTTGCCTGGTAAACATTTCCTTTGCTCATGGTGTTAAATTGCAGTCTGGTTTGTGCATGATCAAAAGAGAAAAACAGATCCCACTTGAGCATTCAGTCTCTTATCCGCTGAGCTGCTCCTAAGCTTTATATCCTTCTCTAACATGTTATTCATACAGGTGGTCATTGTTTCTGACAGCAAAATTGTGCATCTCAAAAGGGGCGATCAACACCGAGCATCACTTTAGCTCACTGACTTGCATTCAAGCCACGCACCACGCTCCTCGATAGGTGTTCATAAGACTCACGTAATCAAACTGCCGCCGTGCAGGATGTCAGGAAACAAGTATTAGACGTAATTTGTATTTCCCATAAACTCACCATCACTTCCATGCTGCTCTCACAAATAGATCTTTTGAGCATGTGAGATGGAGCCCTCTGCTTCCAAAAGCTGAACTCTGTGGGAGAAACTAAGTGATAGCAGGTCCTCCAGTGCCCCCATCAGGATCTTCCCTGCACCTCCAGTCCACCTCTGTCTTCATCTCTTTCATCTTCAATATCCTATGCATTTGTTTCCCTCTTCTTCACCACAACATCTTTCTGTTTTCTCCATCTTTTTTGTTGCACGACTCAGGAAAGCCGTGGAGCATTGCCGCTGGGCGAAGGGCATTAAGAAACGACAAACACACATCGGGTCTGCAAACAGCGGTGTGCGTACAGGTGGTGCAGAGCTAACAGAGAGAAATCATTACAGCATTCCACTCAAAATGCTGCAGCTCCACTGGGACTCCACATCCTCCACATATGCACACACACAAATGTTGATTGAAATCACATATGGTGCATGTGAGGAACATAAACATGCATGCATACAGGTGTACACAGGAAGTGAGTGTTTGTCAGGGAGGATTATTATTGCATTGTCTCAGCTGTAGTTTATGACAGTGAGACAGGAAGGATAAAAAAAGAACTGAGGAAGATATGCAGTCGTGGGTAAAAAAAAAACAAAAAAAACAAAACAGCAAAGATAGCACGCTAAGAGAAAGGCAGTGACAAACCGAAATCTCCACTTGTTATTGTACCTGAGGCCAGAGAGTCGGCTCGCTCTGCAGCCCGGCTAATGGTGCGACATTCTCCAGCATATTTCACCAGACACATTTACATTTGCTGTCGCTCTGACCTAGTCATAGCACATCTCTCCCTCATTTGTCCCCTATGTCCGTGTGTGTGCATGTGTGTGTGCGCGTGTGTGTGTGTGCAAGGATAATGACTGCATTGATCAGAGACGTCCCCAATGGGTGGTCTTGTTCCGTCAAGGCTGAGAGAAAACGAGAGGGAGAGAGAAAAGAGAGCAGGGCCAGAACGGGATGCCCTCTGCCGCTAACCGCCTCATCGCATTAGCCAATCAAATATCCATCTTTGGCTGTCGCCTTCCTGCTCCATGCAGACTATCAAAATCTAATCTGCTGCCCCGTTTTTATCGCCTGTCATGTCTCCGTCCCTTCCTTCCTTCATCATCCCTCGCTCCTGCTCAAAAGTATCGTCTTTGGCTCACGCGAGTCAGATCTGTGGCTGATTTACAAACCTGGCGGGAGAATACTGCATCCAACTTTTTGGTAATTCAACCGACTTACCCAGAGTGACTTGAGTGGGATATTAGAGCATGCAGCTCCTGTTGCCACATACTGATAGGCAACAAATTAAAAGGATAAAACTGAATTAAGTGGCTTTCATACAGGGCTTTAGAGGTCACAGGATGGTTTAATGAGCATGATGAGAGTCACTGCTATGGCCCTCACAGTCATCAGATCTCAGATTGTAGACATGTGTTTGACAGTGCTCTCCAACACCATCATCACAATGCCAAAGTCTTATTTTCTTGAAATATGGCAGATATCTGCTAAAGCAGCGGGGATTTTTCAAGCCATTTCCGCAGAAGAGCTTCTTTGGAGTATTTCTACAAGAGTCTTATTTTTCTTGGTTCTTAAGACTCATATATAGTTGTAGGAAGCTGTAGCTGATGTGCACTTCCTCACTTCCTTGTGTTTTGTTGAGTTTCTGGTGCTGGTAGAGTTTGTTCAAAGTAAACAAAATATGAGGGAAGTTGAAGAAAGACTCAAGAATCCTTTTCAGTTACACAGCAGGTGATTCGACGGGGATCAGGAGGGACGCCATTACCAAAAATTGTCCCCCTTGAAAACCTGCCATTCCTTTCCTTTCCCCCTCTAAAGTCACTAAGGGGGCTTTCACGGATCCAAGTGAACTCCGAAGTCAAGTTTGTTTGATTAAAGTGAACACTGTGTACAGTACCCTGGCATGTTACCGATCAGAAGCCCACTTGCAAAGATTGTCTCCAGTACAGTTCATGTGTACTCCGTTAGGCTACGCATCAGGTGTGAACACCAACTGTATCAAACACCTGGACCACTATTTAAGGTGACTACAAGGAGTCTGAGACAGTCAATTCAATACTGAGTCCTCTATACCAGATGGCAACACTTGTCACTTTGGACAGACCCAACCTGGCTTTGCTGATACCTTTGTGTTGTAGCAGAGCTTCTTGCCAACAGCAGCAGCTCTTCTTGCGCCCAAAGGAGCTTTGCCTCATTCCTCTGCTGGTCCTTGCTGATGAGCAAACCCAGGCCGGCAGCTTCCGACTGTAGCATTCTTTTCTACACTGTAGCAAAACAAAAATGTCACATAGATGATGACATAACCTGCAGACTCTAGCGCTGTCTGTGTTGTGCTGATATGAAGGGGCCCAGACCATGAATATCTTTGGAGGCAATCTCCATTTATTCTGGACAGCTCTGACAGCAAGAGGTCAAAACAAAATCCTTCGTCAATTATGACCATATAAACTTGAGCCCCTCTCCCATGGAGCCCAACAGGACAATAGGAGAGATAAGGTGGGAGACACCCCTGTATAGGTGGGGTACACCCAAAGGTGAACGTAAGAGTATAGAAACTGAGTATCAAAGGGCAAGGTACCTATGAATTATACCTAAAATAAGAACACCTGTAATCCGCCTACCTTGGTCCAGGTCCAGACAAAGACATCTTCCTGTTGGGACCCAGACCTATAACCATTCAATTATTGAGAATTATTACATTTTGACAGAGCGTATTTAAACCCATGCAGCATTTCTACCCTTGAGCACTGGTTTAGCAGCCGAAGTAACTCACAGACCAACTGTATGTGTTGTAAAGCATCTCAAGTGATGCTAATCAGACAATCAAATCTGTGTTCTTCAATACACATTGTGACTAAAGTCAGTGCATGTATGATTTGTGAATTGTCATGGTTTGGCCCTTCACACTTGCTTTATGTTGGGAGTCTCTGGAGCCAGAGGTAACATAAGATGGAACTTAAAGATGTTTCCATGGTAATTGTCTGGACCAAAGGTTACACAACATTGCTTTGCCTCCTCCCTGGGGGCATGATAATCAGCGATTCTGTACAATGTCCTGTATAAAGCTGAGGGAATGTAATGGTACTTTAGTTTTTGGTGCATCTGTTTCCATGTTTATGTTCTGTACCAAGATCTTCTCTGATGTCAGGATGAGTTGCAATAAGCATTTCTTCAACTAAGGTCAGTTGAGGCTCAGAGTTATTTCTTTTATGCATCTCTGTAAAGACTGACCTGAAGTATAGGTTTTTTACATTGCTTTTCTTTTTTGTTTCATGAATATCTGGAAAATCCTCAGAACAAGCTGATATCTGTTGCAATAAAGTTTGAATATCTTACAGCCCCAGCAGAAAACAACATTATCAGGACTCACGATAGGCAGAAATGGAAAGAAAAAAGAACACATAATCAGATGGAGACTCTGGAGAGCAGAGTGAGAGGCAGACCTTGTGCTCTGATAGCATCTCAGCGATGAGGTGTGAAAATGATCACATTGGTGAGAAGTACAAGGTTATCTCCAACTCAGTTTTTGTTGTAAGTGCAGATCCTTTGGGCACATTCAAAGTGCCTGATCAGGAGCATGGCAGACTGTTGATGAAATATGGAATTTATGTGAATTTTGGGCAAAGTGCTGATTTATTTGACTTACCCATCCCCCGTTGTTTTCCTGGTGCAGTCAGACAGTCCAGGTGAATAGGGGAAAATACAACTAACAGATACCTCCATTAAACTTTCCCAGTTGATTACTTATACACAGACAATTGGTTTTCTCAAATTGTATGTTGAAGTATGCAAATAAGGTATTATCTAATTAAATATGCACTGATTTGCATACACTTTCAGAACACAAATGTGAATACTGCATAAAGCAAGGTTCAAAGTCTTGTTTCCCTTTGTTGTTATAGTGGAACCAGTGATTTATACAGAGGGAATTTTTCTCTTTGAGCACTCCATATATCAGAAAATATTGTCAACAGCCATTAAAAACAATCAATTTTCACCATAGTTTTGGGAATAAAATGTCCTATAAATCAGGTAGTGAATGATATATCGACAAACCCCTCTGTAAAAACCTCCAGATCACTGATAAGAATTAAATTGGAAAATTGGTGTATGTGAGCACTACTGAAGTTGAGATTTTTGGCTCAGAGACTAATTTTGAGAAAATGGCCTTTAAGGATAGGTATTGTAAAATTCCACTCATTTTAGACCAAAAATAAGACACTAGGGTAAAAGTTTTGACCAATAGATATCGCCATGAAACTTCCCTAGTTGATTGCATACATTGAGACAATTATCTTTTGGATTACAAGGTTTCTGAAATTTTATATGTATATAATATCTATAAATCTAGACAACTAATACGGGCTTTTTGAACTCATTTCCAGAGCAGAAATGTGAAGTGACATAACCACCTAAATATGAATTTTAGACTGAATTCCACGAGTCTGAAAGGCATGTTGTGGAAGTAAAACAGCCCTAATCTAAAAATTGACTAGTGCGTGAATGGATATGTGTACATGCCGAAAACACGTCTGGGTTTTGCCTTTATTCCCCAAAAAAAAGAAAAAAAAGAAAAAATCCTACTTCCTGCCAAGCTGTTTACATGGCTAATGAAAATGATTATTCCACTAATAATACTGTTTACATGCAGGTGTACATACTCTGATTATCCTGCTTTAAAATGTCGTTTATCACATCAAAATTTCAAAAACTGGAATAGCTGAAGCTGCTCGTCATTTTGCTCCTGGCGGACATGTTGGACTGTGCGAGCAAAACCTCCCTCTTTCATTTCTTTAACCACCTCCTTGAAAAGGTCAGTGTTGCGATATTTGCACATATCCAAAAACCTTTTTCTTTCATAATATTTAAAAGTAGACGTGTTTCTCCCTCTGACCTGAAATGTAGGATTTTGTTTTGGGCATGCATCTCTACCCAGCCTTGCAAACTGTTGGCGAGTTAGTTTGTGTGCAATGCACAGAGCCGACTATAAATAGGCATGAGTTTAGGCATCGCATATTCCGTATGCGCTGTATACATGCCCAAAGAATGCTCCTAAAACCCCACTAATACCAACACATCCCGCGTCTTAATTGGAAAGTGCTTAATTTGGAAAAAGGCTTAATTCGGAGAATCCAAGCAGAATGTTGTTTACACGTCCCGCATCAAATTTAGAATATTGTCATATTCGGAATGATAGTGGATTGTCAGCATGCATGTAAAGGAACTAATGTTTTCACCTTTATTCTGCTTCTCCTCATCATAACGTCACCACCATAGTGAAGACATTGCTTCCTCTCCACACCTTATTTTTGGAGTACTGCAGTGCGTCTCACAAAACATATGTGTCTGCTGTTGTCTTCCTTCTCATGACACTGTAAATAAAGTTGTATATGTGCAGGATTTAGGCGTCTCTCTTATCATAGGGAAGCAAAAAAAAAAAAAAACAGACCAACACTTTGAGGTCTGACAGCTCTGGAGTTCCATTAAGAATTCTTCTAAATTTACAGTGAGAGCAAACCGCCACAGCTTGCCGCCCACAGAAACAAGGCAATCACTCACCTCAGCCCCTGTACGCAGCCAGACAGCATTTACACACACACACACACACACACACACACACACACACACACACACACACACACCAAGATTTAAAGACAAATGTTCGTGCACACATCCAGACGGATTCAGACGTACACACACACACACACACAAACACAGGAGGCCAGGGAAGAGTGCAGATGATGGTGCTGATGATTTCTTGTTGCTGACAGTTGGCTTCTCCTCAAGGTCCCGTGTGTGTGCATATGTGTTTGTGTATGTGTGTGGGTGGATGAGGATCCGTCATGGAAAAGGTTACGCCTGGTGCCAGTGCAAACAAGAGGCGCAAGATCTGGCCGCAAACCACCAGCCAATCTAGCATACACTTCACCTTTGAGACACATACATATTAAGGAGAAATATACACATATGGCTTGTTTCTCACACACACACACACACAAAAGTGCCAACACACTGATGAATCCACACGCAGAAAGAGAAATAGACACACACACACACACACACACACACACACACACACACACGAACGGAGCATCGTAATTTCTCCCCTTCTAGCATCATGCATTCACAGCAGCATGTGTCGGGGTTGACATACATTCGTTTTGGGGCGCTTAAAGGACTTTGCTATTTAGTGCTGATGACATTCAGAAATATTGGATGTTCTTTGGTTTCTAATCTTTTCCTCCGCGCACCCCAAAGGAGCGGCAGGGTCATTAAAAGTCAGGGCATATGGCACGACGCCTGCAGGAGATGTGGAACTTGGACCCCCGTCTTGGGCTCAGCGGCAATACGATTCTGTATTCGTGACTCAGCGAGGCTTCAAAAATCAGGGAGAGTGAAAAAAACAAAAAAACCCGCAGATGAAGGCAAACAGAGAAAGACAATGAGAGAGTGAGATAATTGAGATGCGAAAGACAACCGTTTCAGAATGAGATGAAACAAGTTGCAGCTCCGCTATTCGATCGCAAATAGACACAAAGCAGAAAAGTACACACGGCCAATAAATCTCCAGCTGTCTCCGGAGAGTTTGGCTGATGTCTCCCAGGCACGCATGAATATTAAATGGCCTCTTGTAAATCAAACAGTGGTGTGTTAGTGGGCACTGAAACAGAATTAGGTGGGAAAGGGCAGATAATAAATTGACTCTATTTTCACAGCCGATGCCAAAAAGCTTCACCCCACGTGAGAAGATACGGCGAGAGTACTACACGGGAAAGTGTTGGAGAGGCCTAATGGCTTCGATTTTTCTCCCCTCTCACTCTTCTCCCTCTTCCCACACACACAAACACACACACACACACACACACATACATACACATACAAAACAACACACACTTTCAATAAGGTGTAATGATAACAAGGAGAGTCCTGGTTTGATCTCATCATTCACATTCCTTCGCCCTAACATTACACTCTGCCCGCATGTGGTTACACACGAGAAAAGATGCACTTGAGCGCACCTGAATCTGCATGTGTGAGTGTTCATGCTGCTTTGACATTCGGTGCAGAGGAGGCAGCAGAAATACAGACAGGAAAAGGGAGAAAAAAAAAAGATGGACACAAAGTGTAGTGCTTGTGTGCTCCTGCGTGATTGTGTGGTTCACTTTTCTTCCCTCAGATGCAGCCTTGGGTTGTAATGCAACGAGGGAGACAGAGAAGAGAGAGCAACAGACATGAAGGGAGGCAGGGAGGGAGCGAGGAGAGAGGTGATACAGGTGAGAGAGAAAATCAACCACCTCTCACACAGAGACAATCAATAAGCTCTCTTCTCAGTCTATTTCCTATGGGCTGGCCTGGATAATAGCATTGTGCCAAAGCCACCTGTGTGTAGCCGGGGAATAGGCTCAGGGTGACGCGATAGTAGCCGGCGCTGCTGTGGGATTCACACTAATTGTTACTTTTGTCATAAAGAGGGCAGAGGAATCACTGGGAGAGGTGTTGTGGATTTACAGGCACGATGTCAGGGGAGCCTGGGTTCGGGGAGATGAGGAAGAAGCTACTATTACTCATACAGTTTGATTTTTCTATTCAAACCACACACAAAAAACACCTGGTGATATTTATGGAGTTCATTTAAATGCACACTTTCTTTACTTTAGATAAACAGGATTTGAAGATTGTAATAGATTCTAACGATCACATGCTTGCACAGAAAGTATAGAAACCTGATTAAGAGTCATTTTAATGAAACTGGAAAGGCTACAATAGGTATTCACACCCGGGTCAAATGAGTCTGCAGAGGTCATGGGTATTTACTGGATCCAGCTCTGATCAGCAGTGATGGAAACACAACACTCAGATGAACACGCTAATTTTAGCCACTTTACCAGTGAGATGCAATGACACGCCACCACAACATCCTGTTCATCTCCGCCCAAGCAGCTCTTATACATCATGCCTAATTAGTCTGCACCAAGTTTGAAAGAGAAATTGAATTAGTAAGAGATATATTAAAAGAAGTAACCACTGTAACATATGCACTGGCCTTCATGGGGAACTGCCCGTTGGTTTGACATCCCATTGTTCCAACCATATTAAACTCATTGTTCCGAAGTCCATTCCGAAATCATCATGATGCCCTGTGGTTAATGTCCGGTTAGGTTTAGGCACAAAAACCACTTGGTTAGGGTTAGGAAAAGATCATGGTGTGGGTTAAAATGAAAAAGAAAGTGGACCTGGACCCCCTCCATGCTGCTGTCTACTGTTTACTAACCTGTTTTGTGACCTGTCCTTGACATTGAACATGTCACACCAGCAATGGGGAAGAGTCTACAGCCTATTTCTAGCAGGTTTTCCCATGTTTAAAAAACCTGCACATGCATGCTAATGTTGGTGGAAAACTGGGTATACGTGAAACCCACAAAGAATGAGCACTCAATGTAGCATTTTGGCACCTTCTAGCTCATTGTTTTGGTTTGACGGCCCACAGACTTTATGCTTTGCTTCGGTTTCACCACTTCCAAATAGCCGTTTTCAACGAAAAGGCTACCCACTACACACCACCTGCCCAGCACCAACCAGCAAAGTTAGAAGCTAGCAGATGAACACAGTGGAGCATTTAGTGACTGAAGACATTTCTCTCAAGAGCTGGTTGAAACCAACGTAGAGCCAAAAGGAGTGTGTGCATATTGGACTTTTATTCATCAGGTAGCCAGAAACGTGACTGCAAATATATGTCAATGTCGCTCTGTGTTTGCTTGATGTGTAAAAAGGTCACTGTTACCAACTTTGGGAGTAGCCAAATAAATGATTTATAACAGTTTAAAAATTGTTGTGCTGTTAACAAAAAGGGTGATATTAAAAAACAACAACAAAGTAATACAGTAGTATATTAATGTTGCATTTTTTGTACTTCATTTTCCTCAAACCAGCGTGACGGACTGATGCCACTCAATGTGGGCTGGGGTCAAGCAGGAACCTCTGGGGCTGAAAAATGAAGCCAGTGGTTAAATGGTAAAATGGTTAAATGGTTTTGGTCTCTTTAGCTAATTTCCCCCATCCTGACAACTGTACAGGGGGTGCATTTTCTTTCCCGTTAACATTTTATTAAGGCTAAAAGTTACGCATCATCAAAGTCCTGGCCACTTTAAGTGTCAGGTGAGGTGTCACCACAATGTATGAGTCAGATCCACCCTCTCATCCAAATATGGTCACTTCTGGCTCCAAAAATCCAAGATGGCGACAGCTGAAATGCTGAATTCGAGGCTTCAAAACTGCAGTTCACAAACCAATGAATGGATGGCAACATGGTAGCTACGTCCATTATTTTACAATCTATGGCTGGGATGGATATTATGAGGAAAGAAATATTACACTGACATACAAGTGCACGCCGCCTTGGGAAAAGTTTTGCTGCAGCTCTAGCTTTTTAAATGCTTCCAAATCAATCCTTTAATGGAGCTCTATAAGAGATTCAGAGTGTATCTATGATTCAGAGGTTGTCTGCACACGGCTCTCAACATGGAGGTGGCTGAGCTGACGACTAGCAGCTAACGGTGCTGACACTGTGAACAGTGCTAACAGCAGCAACAGAGTTGACAGAGCTAACAGTGTTAACCTGGGCGAAAACGCGAGGGTGGGTGGCACACAACCAGGATGTCTCGTATCAGTGGTACCCGCCCAACAAGCACAGCGCATAGCAGTGGCGATTAGCTAGCCAATGGCATACACACACAGTGACTCACATGCACTAACATGAAGGCGCAGCTGGCCGTCTACCACAACAATAGAGAAGCTGGGGTCAAAACACAAACAGAGGTAACATGACTTCATCTCTGCTTAAGTCGCCATTACTCCCCTAAACAGAATGTAGGTGTTTGCTGCTATATTACCACTCTGATTATTGACCGTAAACTCAGGGAACAAGGTTTGTTTGTTCAGAGGACAGATGAAAGAAACTTTCAGTGAGAGATGCACTTTGTTGGAGAAGTTAACGTAACAGCGGCTAGCAAGGTGGTGAAGCTTGGGCCCTTCATAAAGCCTCTTTTATGATATATGACAGCTTTTAAAAATGTTTTAAACTCTTTTCCCCCTCTATTACTATTTGTTAATGCAACAGCCCCTTCTCAGCGAGGGAATGATTAAAATCTCATCTCATCTTATAGTTTCCATGCATCATGCGCCTGCCTGTCCCTCTGAATCTCCACCAGGAGCACAAAATAAAACCCAGTGTGACACATGGGGGATGACGAGGGTGGAATTTCCACTCCAGTGCAGGTGAACCCAATGATTCATTAAAAAGAACGAGCAAGTCAGCAGGAGTGCTATGGCGAGGAGGGATACTTGGGCAGGTGGAGGGGGTGGTGGTGAAGGGGAAGAGAAGGAGTGCAGAGCCGAGTGTGGGGCTGTAGTTTCCATCCATATGGTCAGCCAGTTGGTTGGTGGGCCAGTAGTCAGGTCTCAGTGATCCCGAGCTTCACCACGCATGACCGCCAAATCATCACACACACGACCTGAACGTACACTCTCCGAAAAAGGGAGATGCGAATGTTGTATGAATGTGTGCGGTGTTGGACAGGTGCACCAGATGTCCACTTTCCACTCCTGTGGTCATTGTCACTAACATACTCCGGTATCATGGGAGGGGACGGAGGCCAAATGGCAGACACAGAAACCAGCGTATCTGGGTTTGGCTGTGGAGACTGAGAGGGGGGCCGGCTACATCCACCTGGCAAATGACCCAGGTAAACACCTCACATCGCAGCAACCCCGAAATATTTCACATCATTTGAAAAGGCCAACAGGAGTCAAACTGAGTCACTTGCTCAATGCCAAGGATGATGTGATGAAATTATCTGAGTGACTACAAGGATCCCACTTTATCTGAATGATGCAGTAACTGTACTGAACATGTTTTAGTGACATTAACAGCTTCTCAGTTTCAGGTGGCTTTACAAGACTTTAAAGGGTCATTTAGGGAAAAAAACTGTGCTGGAATAGTTTTACATTTTAGGAAACTCTCTGCATAGATTAAGACAAGAAAATTGATACCACTCTGATGCAATATGAAGCGACAGCCAGCAGCCAGTTAGCTAACATAGCTTAGTATAAAGACTGGAAACAGGTGGAAATTATAGCAAAATCTGCTTCCCAGCACTTTTAAACTCACACATTATGGGCCCTATTTAGACAATCTGTAGTGCATGGTTTAAAGCAGTGGTTCCCAACTGGTCCAGCCACGGGGTGTAGATTTCTCCTTAGTCATTAGTTGAAAGTCCACACAGTTTAATATATTCAATGTCATTCTCGTGTTTGGCCATGCCATTGAGCTAGTTAGCTGTCTCCGTCAAGTGTCCGTTAGCCATTCACTCTACAGCAGGAAATGGTGCTTTGAGATAAAAGCTATGCGCCAGAAATTCACTGTACTTCAAAATAGTCTGTTTTTTACAAACCTCAGACTTCACTCTCAAGTCACCTGCGGTTCATTGAGAATGGACCGCGACACACCAGTTGGGAACTACTGGTTTAAAGTGCATGGCACAAGTGCATTTAGGGCATGTCCAACCACTTTTGCTCATTAAATGGCGCATTATCTAGACACAGAGTAAGGCGCAAGGGGTGTATTTAGTCCCTTAATTAATCATAGGTGTGTTACATGTTACATGACTTCTACCAATCAGAGCATCATATCCTGTTCCCTTTAAAAGCCAGGTGTGCCTACAACTAGGACATTTATGTGTTGGATTTGGCATATTGGAGAAGCGAGTGGTTTTCTGTTAAGTAATGCAGTACGAGCAGTGATGTCACTGCAGCAAATATTGTGGGACATTTAAGCAGCAAATTAAAACTGCAACAATACTTAGCTTTTAGCTTTTGAAAAAAAAATCTATGAAGTCATGCTGCTCTTTGTGCGTAAATACACACAGCATCTCTCTGCAGCAGCTCCGCTCTCATCTCTGCTACGCTGACATTTTAGATTATGTAATTGATATTTTTCTCATTTATGATGTATTATTTCAGCCGCCCACATTCCATCCACATGCCTATGTAGGTGCATATTACTGTCTGAATCATGCACATTTTAATATCAGGAAAATGTTCCGCCATTATGACGCACCTGATCAAAGACCTACACACCCATAGGTGCACAAATGGGCATGAGTACTTACACAATGTGAGCACTGTACTTGAAAATGACAAATGCATTGGTCTGAAACTAGCAATGACAGCTGTGTTGTGCACCATGTGTAAAATAGGACCTGATATCTCATTTGTAGCCTATGATCATTTCCCTGGTGTGTTTCCAGTCTTTGTGCTAAGCGAAGCTAACCGACTGTTAGCTGTCGCTTTACATTTACTGTACAGATATGAGTGGGATTGATCTAGACAGTGACTTAGCACTAGGGTTAGGTTTTATGGTCTGCAAAGATGCAGCAAACAGAAAAGTGGTTTATTGTTGCACTTTTTTTCTCCACCTGATTCATTAAGGTCAGTACTGCATTATTCAAATTAAGGGTTATCATCGGACTGTAACTGATTTCACAGAGGCACTAATTGCCTTCTTTTAGTCCCATAAGAAATGTTAGGAACTCCCACGTTAAATATTTGTTAAGATAATGAAATAACGTTGCCCAGCAACAAATACAACTCCAGACAATAAGATGGCCTTTAGTTAATATCGCCTCTCGCAAAATCCTAATTACTAGATAGCCCAAGACTTCTCATTGCAACAAGGCTAAACAGTGTAACTGAAAAAAATGAAGAAACAGTAGAAGCCAGAGGATCATCAGCAGTGTTTCTGCTATGAAATGCACATGTTTTCGCTCCCTTGATTGTGACTAATAGTATTTTGACAGAGCACCCAGCTGGTGTATAGGCAGTATGGGGTAGCGCATCTGCTATCCTTCTCAACTTCAGCCTGACCTCTCTGAGGGAAGCTGACACACAAACACACTCACACATACAAACACACATCGCAGGAGGCCGCCATCCCACGCAGGGCAGCTGAGTGAGCGAGCTAACAGCCTGTGACCACGCTGTAATTATGAGCCGTTTTCTAATTATGAAGCACTTTGGTGGTTCTGCGACTACCACTGAAACTTTGATTTTATTTTTATATTTTATTTCATAGCCTGCAGGACTGGCGACAGCAACTAGGATGAAGGGGAAGGATGAAAAATGATGCACAGAGGGCGAATAAAACTTGTGGAAAGGTTCAGAAACGAGAGAAAGAAACGAAAAACTGCAAAGAGTGAGCAGAGTAAAGAGAGTCAACAAAAGACACTGAGACAGAGAGAAGCAGCTGTCCCTCAGCTGCAGGCTTCCCAGCAGGGTTTTCCACAGAGAAAAGTGCCGGTGAGCTGCCTGTAAAACAGAATCATTACACCGTTAACCCCCAATCCATCTTCATTTGACCATGCTGTAAGAAACTATATCAGTTAAGAAGCCATGGAGCTTCTCGAAGTTGACTGTGGAAATGGGGTGGAGCGAGGGCTAGGACCACTAAACATCCCCCCACCTCACAAGCCCAAGTCTGAGCATGGCCGAGAGTGAAAGCAGCCTCTCTCCCCCCTCCTCTGTGGATCTGTGGTTGGGTGCAGCAATGAGAGGTGACTTGTGGCCGATTGTGATTTATGTGGTGGTGGGTTCGGGTGTGCGGGACGTGGGCCGGCGGAGGAGAGAAGATGGATCCGAGGCGTGACCGAAGGAGACAATCTGATTACAGCCTTCTACCTCCTTTCATCTTCATCTTCAACACTTGCTGGTTCACTCGCTCTTTCGCCCACATCATGTCGCTATGGTAACCTGAAACCTGGTGAGAAGCCTAGTGCCTAGAAAGGCGACCTCATGGTAAAGGTAGAGATGGACACGTGCCGATGATGTGTTGATGTAGAAACTCATCCACACAAGGAAAGTCCTATTTAGAGACGAAAAAGTTACAGACAGACACAGAAGAAGGGATAAAGACAGAGAGGAAAGTCTCAGAAGATGAGCCAGTGGCTACAACTGTGAGACAACCATGTAGATTGGATAGTTTTTAGCATTTACACAACAGTTTCAGTGCTTTCATCTTTAATTATTCTCTGATACCTTTTACTTTCTAACACTTTAACAGAGCTGATCTGCTTTCAGACGTTTCATTTCAACTGACACCTCAATTCCTTTCAGTCCTTACAGTTGAAGTGACAATTTCAGCTAAAAAATAACTGAACAATCTCATCTTAGTCACAGCCTTTTATGGTTAATACACAATTTACTCCAACTGCTTGCAGTGCTTACACTTCAGTGACTCTTGAACTGACCCCTTGTTGAATCTATGCCCCTGAAGTGGCATTTTCTTTACGGATTTCCACTTCAAATGACCCTTCGAAATCAGTTGTCACTTACACATCAAGTTACACTTCAACTCTTTTAAGTGTTTTAACTTAAACTGAGTCTTCAGCTGCTTTCAGTGTTGTCACAGTAGCTTCACACAGCACTCACACTCAAACTGACACTTCAGCTCCTTTCAGTATTTCAACTGTTTCTAATGTTTTAATTACCTGTTGCGAATACGTGTTGTCTTTTCTTTGCCTGATGTCCATCTTCTGTCTAACACTGCATCCACTCTAATTTCTGTGGGGGAGGGGAGTTCAATTTTCCCAAACCAATCACTATAGACCAACATATCCACCTGAATCTAACGTCATTTTAAGTCGACGCTGATGCGTAGCAACGGACCAGTTTTGCCAGGGTTTTAAGCGTGGAGCGAAGTGAAGTAAAACAAACTACAAGGTCATGGTCTACAGGCGTCACCACTTTTATTACTTGTCATTGGTTCCTGCATCGCTTGACAACAGTCTGAGTCCCCCTGCAGC
The DNA here is from genome assembly GCF_011397635.1 of Epinephelus fuscoguttatus. Classification (NCBI taxonomy): domain Eukaryota; kingdom Metazoa; phylum Chordata; class Actinopteri; order Perciformes; family Serranidae; genus Epinephelus; species Epinephelus fuscoguttatus. The sequence continues at coordinate 22,500,483 of NC_064773.1, read as the reverse complement.
GCTTAGTGGTCTTTTTTTTTTTAACCCAGAAACTGCCATTTCAATTCGCAATGCCAGATGAATGTGTTAACTTGAACTGGAAATGGGTGGATTCAAAAGGTCTGGACCCAGGCAAGCCTTTTCTAGGACTTGCTAGGATAATGTGAATCAGTTAGCCAGTCGGCACAGACTTGTTTGCAATTTTTATGTTGATGTCAGGTTAATAATTAGGTTCAAATACATTTTATGTCACTCTGTGCTGCCTTTGAAAGATCGGGAGATTTTAAAACAAGATGCCAATGGGAGCTGCATTATGGACAAAGGTGCATATGGGCATGCAATCAGAGTACATGGTCAAAAATGGCATATTTATGAATTTACAACTCCCACTTCTATGCAAATGTATCTACAAAGGTCATTCTTTAAATATGGTCCATTTTGGTCTGGAAACTGTCAGTAATATAACACTGTCATTGACTTTGTCTTTTCACAATAAACAGTGATGGAAATGGCATTTTGTCACTTATAAGAAAACATCTCATATGTTAGCTTGCTAATTATCATTTTAGCATTAGCTTTAAATGGGCAGCACGGTGGTGCATTGGTTAGCATTGCTGCCTCACAGCAAGAGCATTGATGATTTGAACCCTGGGGTCTGGGAGCCCTTCTGTGTGGAGCTTGCATGTTCTCCCCATGTCAGCGTGGGTTTTCTCTGGATACTCCGGCTTCCTCCTACAGTCCAAAGACATGCAGGTTAATTGGTGACACTAGCCTACATCAGAAGTAGGGTTGAATGGTTGTCTGTCTCTATGTGTCAGCCCTGTGATAGTCTGGCGACCTGCCCAGGGTGTACCCTGCCTCTTGTCCAGTGTCAGATGGGATAGGCTCCAGCCCCCCACAGCCCTCAACAGGATAAGCAGTTACAGAAAATGATTGAAATGATTGCTGATTGAATGAATTAAATAAACACAAGATAAAAAAGTACCCCAGTAACCCCAAGGGATAGGTGTTCTTTTTATAAAATAAATAAATAAAATAATAAGGGGTTGGATATCCAAAATGTGGCACGGGGACAAAGGATTTGTAGAAAAATATGACACATCAAAGGTCACCTTTTATCTCATAAAATTAATGACTGATATATCATTTCATTTTTGTATGTTCCTAATATTGTCAAGTAAGTGTGACAAAAATTAACAATAAGAAATGTGTTTGTTTTTCTTATTCCTGACACAAAAATTAAGTCAGTTGAAGAATCACCCATAATTCTGAACTTGGTGACTACAAGCAGAAGATTCAGGTTTATACATATGGACGTCTTGAGCTGATCGAGCCCTGCTATGTTCTAAGACTGCCACCAAGTGGTCAGATGAAGTAATGGAGTTGCAACTTTGTTCATTTCTGCACTGTTTTTGAGGAGAAAGAAGATATAAATTTCAGATAATGAAAAGACACTGGAATAAGAATTATTTTTAAATCAGAATTCACAGTCCTGCTTTAGCTCTGCACAGTCGTCTGAGGGGATGTGAGAGGGAGGAGGAGGAGGGAGGATGGATGGATTCAGCTGGAGAAAGAGACAGGAAAAATTACAACCGATAAAGCCCTGCAAAGTGAAGAAAAATGGTCTAAAACTCAAACGCTAGCAGTGACTTCCTTATATACATATTTACATTGGCACAGACAAATGCTGACTACCTAACGCAGCCATAATGATAAAGGTAAGCAGTTCTAAGCGAGCAGCCTGCTCTTCACTAAATCATAACACAGACATAAATATGAGGAGTTGATTGTCTCATCTGCAGCCCAGAGGGAGTCGTGAAATGTTGGTCTTCTCTGGATTAGATCATTTATCACCATCATCAGTATAGTGTGTATTACAGTGCTGCCGAGAGATGTGAAAATAGCTGACCGCAGTGTGCAATCTACTCCTGACTAAGGCTTTGTAGGAGACACAAAAGAGCAAAAAACCCTGCTTAAGGGTGCTGGGTGTAGCACTTTTAACGTCAATAAATCATTATCACCATAATTTGAGATGTTACAGGCACTTTTAAAATGAAAGTTACAAAGTGCCTCAGAATAAAGGGATGTGAGAGGCTGACAAAGATGAGACTGAATGAGAAGGAATGGGAAGAGAATGACCAGTAAAGAATTGGTCATAAGGACAAAGAATGCAAGATATTTCAGGGCCAAGCACATAAAGCATAAAAACAACTTCTCGTAGATTGGCTCAAACATTCCTATAGGGAGTAAACCACTTGCAAAGACACGCACACATCAAAATGACATGTCTGCCATGTACAGTAATTATGCCGAAGGAAGCATGTACATTGGAACTCACTTTGTCTACACAGCATTGACTTTACAGCCAAACTGAAGCCAACAATTGTTTTACCAAACGTCCATAGGCACCTTCAAAGGAGCCGTGTGTAGGCCTTAGCAACCTGTCTTGCAGACTGCAACGAATTCTCTCCCATGTGCCAAGCATGAACTCCTGGTTAGAATTCTTTCAGGGTTCAGTGTTCAAGAGGTTTTTACCAGGAGCCGAATTATCCACAGAGGTCTCATCCTCTTCAAAACAAATGGACCAGGGGTCTCATTTATAAAACAGTGTGTTGGATCCAAGATACAAATATACGTATGGACACAAGCCAAAAATGACGGTTGCCAAAAAATATTCGACAGTTTCTACAATTAGGCGTCCACCTTACTATCTGCGTTGCCAATTCTCAGTCTCCAAAACGTTCGTCAGCATGGGTCAAATCTGTCCTTACAGACCACAACTTTTCTGCGGGAAGTGGCGTACCCCTCGGACTTGTTTCGTGCATACGCAATGTTATGTATAAAGTGGTGTCACATTATAAATGAGTGTTTCTCTGACACTGTTTGGCATATTGGAGAGGGCCATTAGTCCAGCACCTGCTAATGTGTGCTCGTCTTTTTGTCTGATAATTTAAGATCCAGACATGCAGGAGGTTTGCACTGAGAGCCAAATTATCCGCAGAGGTCTCTTCCTCTTTGAAACAAATAGACCCATTGATTTAAAAGCAGTTTCACTTTAAAAATTAGTGTTCTTCTGATGCTGTTCGGCTGGTCCTGGGGCTGCTAATTAGGGTGGCCGATGCTAAAACACGAAGACACAAATGCTCCTATCTAGAGCTAGTATTTGGTTTGTTCATTCTGGGGGGACTATAGAAACATGGAGGTGCAACGTGGTGGACTCATGGACAAGGACCTGCTCCCTATGTAGATACAGTGGTGGAAAAAAGTTTTCGGACACCCTTAAAATTTTACACAATCTCAAATGTTATTATGAAATATTTGTGGAAAAATCTTTTTTGTGTTTCAGAAGGTGTGGCTGCATTAGACAGATACAAATACAAATTATATTTTTTTGTTTATTGTTTACAAGAAAAACTAACAAAACTAAATTCTTGACAGTTTCAATATGTCAGTTCTCAACATTGTCGGTATCAAAGTCAACAAATAACAGAGAATGTGTTCAAAACTGAACAAAAAATAAATAAACCATCACATCATCAAATTAATATTTAGTAGTCCTGCCATTGGCACGTAGTAGAGCTCTAATCCTGGCTGGCATGTTCCCCACAAGCCTTTCACACTGTTGAGGAGTAATCTTGTTCCATTCTTCTTGAATTACTGCTTTTAATTCTTCTAAATTCTTTGGTTTATGCTTTGAAACAGACCTTTTGATAATCCACCACAGATTTTCAATGGGGCTCATGTCCGGGGATTGAGCTGGCCACACTAAGACCTGGATACTGTGCTCCTGCAGCCAAGTTCTACTGGCCTTGGATGTGTGGCAAGGGGCATTATCTTGTTGAAACATCCAGTTTTTACCTTGACGGAACAGTGCACGCGCAGAAGGGAGCATGTGGGTTTCGAGAATGGTACAATACTTGGTAGAGTTCAATGTGCCATCACAGAGTGAGATGACCAACACCAGCAGCACTCATGCATCCCCAAACCATGATACTGCCTCCACCATGCTTGACAGTAGGTACTGTACATGCTGGAGATAATGCTTCGCCTTCTGCACTCACATTAGTAGGAGGAAGATAAAGCTGGAAACTGGATTCATCTGACCACAAAATCTTCTTCCAATTCCTGGCTGTCCAGTTCTTGTGTGCCTGGGCCCAACGACGCCAGGCTAACCTCTGTCTCTCATTGATCAGGGGCTTCTTGATAGCCTTGTAGGGCCTTAAGCCATGATCTAAAAGTCGGCCACGTACAGTGCGGGTGGAAAACTGGACGCCAGTTTGGTTTGACCACTGTTGCTGAAGCTCCTGTGATGTCATTCGGCGGTTTTGCCTGCACATGCGGATCAGGATGCGGTCATTTCTTGCTGAAGAAACCCTTGGACGCCCAGATCTTGGTTTGTCTTCCAAGCTGTTGGTTTGTCTGTATTTCTGCAGAGTGTATCCAACTGCTGAAGGACTGCATCTGCACTTCCTGGCTATCTGGCGGCAGCTGTACCCTTCCTGGCTGAGAATCTTTATCTTCAGGCGTGTTTCCTGCGTTAGGTTCCTTGTTTTAGCCATTTTTGTGTCTGAAGAACTTTCAAATGTGCTGACTTTATGTAGACACGAAGCTTGGCAACAAAAATTGTGTCTTTTAATAAAAAGAACGACCTTCATCACTGGTACCAAAATGACCCAGTACTCAAAATTTCTTATGTATTTTCTGGAACCAATCAATTCTAAGTTTTTAATGGCTTTTTTAGGATTTATTTAGTATTTTGGCTGTGACTGTACTAAAAGAAATTGCACTTGAAGACCTAAGAGTGATTCTTAATGCAATATTTCACAAATGCATGGGGTGTCTGAAAACTTTTTTCCACCACTGTATAAATGGCCTATTCTAAGGTCAGGGAAATACAACAATTCTCATTAATACAGTAAAGAAACCACTTATTTATTATCGTCATTTCATTTCTGCCAATATTCCCCTAAATCATACACAGTGGACCTTCAGGACAAATATCCTGGAGTCATTTCAAAAAGGGAATGCAGTTTTGAGAGTAAAATATATATTTTTGCTGAAACTCTTGGACACAGGCTGTGTTAAAGGATCCGGTGACACACTGAGAAGAGAGAGCTACGAACACCACAGGGCTTAAAGTTTACCTCCTGTGAATAAGTCATATAATTCTTGAGGGAGAATGGTCTAAACTGATTCAGAGCTACTAATGAATACAATTAGATTGAACTTTACTGTCACTGCACACAGTCGAAGTTCAAGGAAATACAGTGAAAGTCTTCTGGCAGTAATCCTGCTACCACTCAGAGATAAAAGATACTTCAAGGCTTTTTTTCAAGCAGGATTTTGAGACATCACAACAAGTAGCCAATCTGTATTTTACACTAAACTTGAAGCCTCCAGAGCACATACACATATCAGCGTGTCTTAAATCTTGTCTGGAGGGGATCTTTAACTTTATTTGGACTGACCATTGAGTCAAAGTCAGGATTTACGCAACATTTTTACCCGAGCTGACACTCAGTATTGTCGTTTCGCTGATGCATTAAAGGGACAGTTCACCCCAAAATCAAAAATACACATCAGCCTTTTAATTGTAGTGCTGTTTATCAATCTCTTGGCGTGGAAAGAAAAGGAAGAAGGAATCGTGCATCTACTGCCAGCTCATCTAGCACCACTGAGCTAGCTAATGTTAACAACCCAGTCTTGAGCTCAACCAAGCCCAACTCGTCAAATACTGACACTTGGCCAGTAGCCCTCAGTGTCAGATACTGATGCAACAAGGCCCCCCGGTATGAGGCGCACCAGGTGGCGACATCTCTTGATACTTCAACCAACTGCCCTAGTGTAAAGAGCGAGATAGTCCGCACAGGGCATACAGGAGGGGAGGTGGATGGGTCAAACAAACTCTGGACTTTCATCGCCAGGACTGCGGTTTGTGTCCCATTTGAAACCAAAAGTCAGTTGCATTATTTTAAGAATATGATAGCGTGCTAGTGATGTATGTAATGTGATGTTACATTACGTTAGTGACAGACTCACTCATTAAAAGCCAGACCATGTTTTTTCTAAACCTAACCACATGATTTTGCTGCCTAAAACAAAAGTACACAAATGTAAAAACAAAGTTTTTTAACCACGTTCTATGTGTATTTTGGAGACTGTGTGCATTTAACAAGCCGAAACTGTATATTTTCTGTAAAAACAGAAGTTTATTTAAAAGACACAATGCATGTAATGAATGTGTACTGGCATGCTACCCCTGAGCGTCTAAAACTGATCATAGTTTGACATGAAGAGCAACTGACCAGGCGTAGGTATTTGACAAGTTGTAAGTGAGAGTGTGTTGCATCCATGAGTAGATGCATACTTCCTTCTGTTTGGTGATGCGGTTAGCAGGTGTAGTTTGGTCAATAGAAAGTAGTTCCTACATGAATCTGCTCACAACAAGGTCTGTGGATTACCTTGAGTAACCAGGTCATGATTTCTTAGAAGAGACATTGCTGCTGAGTTTTTCAAATGTATTTTTGGCACTTTGAGCACCACAAGCCGAGTGCCATCTAGTTCCATTATACTGGAGAGAAGGCAGACATCTCTATGGCTGATATCTCCAACACTCTGCAACTCACACCAAAACAATTTGAGATTCTGTGAACCTTTTATCAACACGTCTGATACTGGCACTTAATTCACTAGTATGAAACCAGCAGCTACGGCCGTATATTTAATTATAGTAAAGGACAGTATAGCTACTATCAGAAATATGATGTTAAGTTATAGCCATGCGCTGCATGAAAGGCAGAACATATTATCCAGTGATATTTAAGCACCTATATGATATTATTTTTTCTCAGAAGCAATTATATTAACAATTTAACACTGACATTAATGAGATATAAGTTAGACTGGTTAATGATAATAGTAACTTGTTTAATTAGCAGGGGGACTGTGAAGATAATTTCTGTCTCTCCTGGAGCTCAGAACAAGTTCAACACAACATGTTTTGTCGGATCTCGTCTGTCCCTCTCACGCTGATCAGCAGGTAAACGCAGACAAACATATGGATAGACAGGCTGATAAACATCCACACAAACACCCTACTTCTGCTCATTACCCTCTGGCCTCGGCAGAGGAGCCGTGTATCTGCCGTGGACTCAATTACCTCAACTTCCCTTCCTTCCTTCCTTTTGGATGTGACATGAATAACCACATTATGATTACCTCCAGCTCTGTGATGCAGCGCAGCCCTCCCACTCAAAAGGACTTTGTGTAATTAAAATCAAGACAGCAAAAAGCTTGGGAAATAACTTTGAGTGTCAGGACGGAAGGGAGAAAATGAGAAAGATGGGAGAAGATGAAGTGAGGCAGGGTGTGAGGAGCCTCTGTTATCTGCTTTGATTACTGTGAGAGAAGACGAAGAAGAAAACTAAGATGGACAATGTGGGATGGAAAGTTAAAGGTGCACTGTGCCTTTCACCTCAGACTGCAAATAGCACTAAAAAACACCTTTAATTTGGCACTTGAAAATTATGTGTAACAAGCCTCTACTTCTATTTGAGAGCTGTTTTATTATGTGGTTTTCTGTGTAGTTGTCCCCCAGTACCATGTAAGTCACCAAACACTTCTTTCACCTTCGACTAAAAGGTATTTAATGTGTCGAGATCTGTGTCATCTGTGCTCATGTTTCCTTTGTGAATCCTAGAAATGGTGTTTCACTCTCAATTCCATGCATCACCTGCTGTGCACAGAGTGGATTTTCTGCCTGTGGCCAAGCCCAATATTGGAACTGAATTAAGCCAAATAGTCAAAGGACTCAATTAGTGGCATTGAGATGTTTGTCTTTGTTGCAGCTTTGTGATTTTAGATGTGTGACCTGCCTGCATTTCGCAGTTAAATATCTTTTGTGATGTGAACAGGGCATACAGAGGGAAGAAAGAGCACAATGAAGAATCCATAATTTGCTCAAAAACAAGCAAATTAGTCATCGACTTTGAGTGTAAGACCTAAAAATTAAATCTAGACTTCAGGTTGTTTAAAGTAATTTGCTTTTATCAGCTTTCAAGAAAGATTTCAAAGCCTTCAAAGCTTCATAAATGGGGACTTTGTAAAACCAAACGTTCCACAAAGGGAATAAAAGCAGTAGTAACATCTAAACCTGCTGGGTTGAACAAAGACGAAACAGAGCACCTCACACAGGTGTTCTTTTAAAGCCATCATCTGGCTTTGTTAGTTCAAGTTGGCCAGTGGAAACAAAGATGGTGAATTAGCTCATGAGAGGACACAGGTGTCTGCTCTGAAGAGATGTGTTTGTTTTCACTAAAAGATTAAAAAAAGAAGAAAGAAAAAAGGTGGGATTCTTGTAACAATAAACAACTTATTTAATTGTAAAATATATTTTATTTACAATTAATGGACAGACAAATCTGCTTTCGTGTGAAGTCTTGAAGTATTTGTGAACAGCGGTGAGTTCTGACACATGATCAAATGAGCAATCACCAAAAACACATTCACCTGTGAGAACAAAGAGACAAAAGGTCCACCAAACCCTCACCTGAAAAAGACTACATTTACTATAAACACAGCTGGAAATGTCCCAAACTCTCACTTAAAAATATCCACTTTTGTCTTTACAACCACGGTTGGAAAATGTTCCAGCCTCTTGTTACAAAATACCCGGTTTTGTCACATCAAACATGGCTGGAAACATCCCAACCTCTTGCTAAAAAAAATACCAGATTTTGTTGTGAACAAATATGGCTGGAAATGTCCTGATCTCTCGTTAAAAAAATACCAGGTTTTGTCACATCAAACATGGCTGGACGCATTGTGACCGCTCATTAAAAATATCAGGTTTTGTCGTTACAAACACGTTACAAACACGGCTGATAATGTCCCGACCTCTTGTTAAAAAATACCAGGTTTTGTTGCTAACAAACATGGCTTAAAATGTCCCAATCACTCATTAAAAAAATACCTGGTTTTGTCACATCAGACTTGGCTGGAAACATCCTGACCTCTTGCTAAAAAATACCAGATTTGTTGCAACAATCATGGCTGAATGTGTCCCGACCTCTTGTTTAAAAAAATGTACCTGGTTTTGTCACAAAAACATGGCTACAAATGTCCTGACCTCTTGCTAAAAAATACCAGGTTTTGTCGCTGCAATCACGGCTGAAAATGTCCTGACTTCTTATTTGAAAAAAAAAACAACAACCCTGGTTTTGTCACAGCAAACACAGCTGAAAATGTCCCGACATCTTGTTAACAAAAATACTACAAAGTTTTGTCATGAACAAAGATGCCTGGAAATGTCCAAGCCTCTCGTTTTAAAAGACCAGTTTTTAATCCTGAACAAACAAGACTGGAAATGTCTTTGAAAATACCTGCTTTTGTTGTTTGTTGGTCTCAAACAGGGCTCTGCTGCTTTCTGCTGCTTGTTAGCCATCTTGCCTAGGCCCATTTCATTGCATTTTATTCTGGCAACTGGAGTGTATCATCTCATAAGTTGATAAGGAATATACATTAGCAACAGTAGACATGGAAAAAACATTAGTAATCATTTCAGCTTGTTAAACATCATCATATAATTTCTATTTAACCGTCTATTATGCAACTTAATAATACCACACCTATGAAAACACAGTGTTTGCCACTGTATCACAGTTTCTATTGGAGTACTCCAGCTAGCATATTAAGGTTTGTCAAAACCGGGATATGGTGTTTACAGGTGACACTCATACCCATGATTCTCCAAAAACCTGATCAGAACATTTTTTGCACATGTAAACACACTCACTGGTGAGAGTGGTAAGACTGAACAGTACAAAGTTAAACAGTGAAGAAAACTAAAACAATGAGCTGAAAGACGTTAAAATGCTACTTAAAGTTGAGGGGAACTGCAGAGTCAGATGATCATTCATCCCAGTCACCAGAAGAAACTGTTGGCATTGTACTTTACTGCAAACCATGAATATGTTACATATGACATATTAATGTTCCTAAAGTTAAGTAGCTCTGATTTCATGTATGAGCTGACTTTGTCATGTAAAGGAGGAGGGGCTAATGGATGGTGTGGCACCTAGACAAAATGTTTGCCAAGCTGCAGACCACTGGCAGAAACCAACAATAAACAAAAAACTGGTTGTGTTTTAGGGAGGCATTGGTGCGTCTCCAGTGGTTTTTTAGCGACCAAATGTGAGTGTTTTTAGCGGCCAGTCAGGTTATTCTCTTGGGATAGTGACAGAAAAGCGGTGCTTTTTAACAGAGACATTACTGCTGTTTCAGCTGGGATTGTACTCCCAAAACTGGACATCTTAAGCTACAACGTGGTCTTTTCCCTGACCATAATGACGTGGTAATCACAGCTTTGTTTAAATGTAAGGTTTCAACATATCTGCCATATAGTAACATACAAATGTAATTAGCCGTGAGTTGCATGAATGTATAATGCCAACATGTTTTCTGGTGATTGCGTTGGGTAATTCTCTGTGGGTTTGTCACAACAAGTGATCCCTTAAATATTGCACGCAGTCATGTAACACATTGTTATTATAGAAATATTAATTAGTGCAGCTTTGAATAGTTTAGAGCATGTGACTGCATGGTTTTGGTTTTCCATTACCACCAGCAGGTGAAACCGGTCATCATTTGTTCCATCAAAGGAAAGCAAATCCAGTGCAGTGACATGTGTCGACGCCAGCTATCTCTATCATTTCACACACACAAACACACACACTCACACACACATATCCTCGTTCTGTGTTGTCCTTCTAGAGGACAGCAGAAATTAAGGTGCCAACAACCAGCAGCTTCCATCAGCCTTTCCCTCATGTTTTTCTGGTGACAAGCGGTGGCACACTGTATTACAAACACACACACACACACACACACACACACATAGAGATTCCCCATCAGATAACCATGACCTTAGATGTAATGTGCAGACAGATGCTGTTCTCTCCAAAGAATTTGCTGGTCCTTTAGAGAGAATAAAATTATGGCAGCAAACAGATTGGACTGTGAGGTTATCAGATTATTAAACAAATAGATTAAACAAGGATGATGCCTGGTTTGCTAATTTACCATACAAGCTAATATGGTGATGAATGGAGCACTTATCACATTATTACTACATCATCATACACAGGCTGTTCTTTTGCACTGTTCATCTGTGTACTTACAAAAAGTAACACACCACATGACCAATGCACTGATGGGAGTAAAAAAGGAAGTAGTATAAAGACGGAAAGTCCTTGTAAAGAAGCAGGTAGGGGTGGTGGATGCGTATACAGACACAGGACTTTACCCTAGAAGACCAATGCTCAGGACCGTGCAAAACCAGGTGAATTTTGAGTTATTTTAAAGAACGTCGTCACCATGTTTCTTTTTCTTAACCTATCCTACGTAACTTTGCTTGCCTTATCCCAACCTACGTACCATGACTTGCCTAAGCCTAACCTATGTAGCTTGCATAACCCTAACTTACGTACATTTACTTGCCCTATCTTAACCTATGTACCTTTTCTTGTCTAAATCTACTCTACCTACTGGCCTTGACTTGCCTTAACTTAATCTATGTACCTTTACCTACCTACGTACTTTTACTTGCCTTATCCAAACCTACATACCTTTACTTGTCTTATCCTAGCCTAAGTACCTTTACTTGCCTTATCCTAGCTATGTACCTTTTCTTGTCTTATCCTATCTACGTACCTTTACTTGCTTTATCCTAACCTACGTACCTTTTCTTGTCTTATCCTAGCCTAAGTACCTTTACTTGCCTTATCCTAGCTATGTACCTTTTCTTGTCTTATCCTACCTACATACCTTTACTTGCTTCATCTTACCTAAGTACCTTAACTTGCTTTATCCTAACCTACATACCTTTTCTTGTCCTATCCAAACCTACACACCTTTACTTGCTTTATCTTACCGAAGTACCTTAACTTGCTTTATCCTAACCTACGTACCTTTCCTTATCTTATCCTAGTCTAAGTACCTTTACTTGCCTTATCCTACCTACATACCTTTTCTTGTCTTATCCTACCTAGGTACCTTTACATGCTTTATCCTAACCTACGTACCTTTTCTTGTCTTATCCTAGCCTGAGTACCTTTACTTACCTTATCCTACCTATGTACCTTTTCTTGTCTTATCCTAACCTACATACTTTTTTGCCTTATCCTACCTACGTATCTTTACTTGCCTTATCCAAACCTACGTACCTTTAATTGCTTTATCTTATCTAAGTACCTTAACTTGCTTTATCCTACCTACGTACCTTTAATTGCTTTATCTTATCTAAGTACCTTAACTTGCTTTATCCTACCTACGTACCTTTACTTGCTTTATCCTAACCTACGTACCTTTCCTTGTCTTATCCTAGTCTAAGTACCTTTACTTGCCTTATTCTACCTATGTACTTTTACTTGCCCTATCCTAACCTCAGTACCTTTACTTGCCTAAACCTAACCTACGTACTTTTACTTGCCCTATCGTAACCTATGTACCTTTACTTGCCTACACCTAACCTGCATACCTTTACTTGCCCTATCATAACCTATGCACCTGTACTCACCTAAACCTAACCTACATACCTTTACTTGCCCTATCCAAACCTATGCACCTTTACTTGCCTAAACCTAACCTGTATCCCTCTACTTGCCCTATACTATCCTATGTAACTTTACATGCCTAAACCCAACCTACATAACCTTATGTTGAGTACATAATGTCATTTGGGGGGGGGGGTGCTAATTTGTTAGATATCATACACATTGTTGAATGTGCATTTTTGTGAGATATCATACGAATTGTTATATGAGGATAAGTTGGTATTCACTATGCTGTTTATTGGCAGATATTAAAAATGTTTCCTTCAAATTGCTTCAAAACATGGTGACAAAATCCTGGTTCTTTTCCCCTCAAACTGGATAGGAACAAATTTTCCAAAATAAAACGCTGGCCCTCATCAGGTACTGTAACCATCTTTGCCCTTATCGTTGCCAAGGACACACGGACTATTAGCCATTAGGGCAGTCCAGTCTCCAAACAACTTACCAACCTCTTCCATTCAAACACAACTCCTTTCTTATTCATCCAGCAGATTTATTCATGTCTTAAGAATCCAGGCTGCTAATTATCTTCAGGGTTGGTTTTTCTTTTCAGCGCTCAGCTCACCGAAACATTAATGCGAGTTGAAACCCGCCCTTTGATGGCCTAACAAATCTTGTCTCTGTTCAAAAGAAGCAAGCATGCTTCAACAGTCAGCAAGACAAGAGAATAACAATTAGAACATGCCATTTAAAAACTCAAACAGCAGAAATACAAAGCACCGGTCGTGTTCCTTCATTCGTTGAACGCTGGGTCGTGACACTGCTCAGTTATCTGCAGGAGTTATCTGCTTGATGCGCTCCCTCCCTCATCTTAAACATCTGCCAGTCAGTCACACACATACACACACACCATCCCCCCGTTCACTCCTCAGACGTGTGCCAAATAAACATCATTAAAAGCAGGCGGCGGCTGCCCCCATGCGACACCCACCATGCGTGTCGGGTAAACACCACAACAGCTCATTAGCATCAAAAGTCATCAAATCACAGTGTGTGTGTGGTGGATGTGTGTGTGAGTGTGATGATGAGTGTGTGTATGTGTACCTGTACTTACAGTGCAGCAGTAGAGGTACAGTAAGTGAAAACATACATACATGTCCATGTGTGTATACTCACTCCACTTCATGCATGAGCGGCTGCATATATGTGGCTCCGAGCAACGAGGCAAACAGTTCATTGTGCAATGAGCAAACTTGTGTTAAAATATTCATGAGTGGCCTCCTCAGTGGGGTGCAGCAGGTTGAGTCAGGTCGAGCTCATTTAAACAGCAGAGTGAGCTAAAATGGGATAGGATGCTCTGGAGAGTGGCGGTTTGTTGAGGTCAGTGGTTTGAAACCTCTGCAGCAGTGACGCAAATGTTGAAATAACAACATTTAAAGGTTTGCTTGATGATTGAAAATGTTCCAAAAAGCCTTGAAAGCCTTGGATGCATCTGGTAGAGCATATTTAATTTGCAAATAGAGAGATTTCAAAATAAGGATGGTGCTAGGGTACCCGACGATGTTTTGGTCCTTTTGATACTATCTAACCTCTCTAATAAGGGTGAACCCCTTTTAGCCAATTGGCATGAACACAAACACACACCTTCACACACACATACACTTGACCTCCATGCCAACTTTCAGCCTCCTGGGGCAAAAACTGTGGGGAAATGTGTGTGGACCAACAGAGTGACCTACAGAGCTGCTTGTCACAGCACATAACAGGTCACAACTGTTAACTGTCACTCAAAGAAAATGTTCACTTACTTCCTAAAACAGTGGGGCACTGCAGTTTATAGCAAACACTATTCAAACAGCAGTAAATAGGAATAAAAGTATTCATCATGGGTTACTTTTGGCGGCGAGTTAATACACATTTGGTGGTCTAGTTAGACAGCAATGGGAATCTAGGGCACTGAGGAACAACTTTTATCAGGCTTTGGGTGCACAGGCCATATTTGGTAGGATTAGGAGTGTGCCATTTCATCTCTTTCACAATAATACCGGTAAATTTTTTAACATGATATGAAAAATTCATATCGTGATGCTCGCGATGCTATGACATATTGATGTCATACTGTTAACCAAGGCAACAACAAGCATGACTGAAAGAGAAATTAACTCAGACTCAATAGTCTAGTATGCCAACGTGTCATGACTCATTTGACAATAACCAATACCAATGTTGATATATCCACTTTTTTCCCCGGCAAGTCTCTTCTGTAGTGGAATTAACATCATATTATGCATGCATACTCTTATCGTCATGGTGTTCGCATGTTCTCCCTCTGTCAGCGTGGGTTTTCTCTGGGTACTCCGGCTTACTCCCACAGTCCAAAGACATGCAGGTTAACTGGTGACTATAAATTGTCTGTAGGTGTGAATGTTAGTGTGAATGGTTGTCTGTCTCTATGTGTCAGCCCTGTGATAGTCTGGTGACCTGTCCAGGGTGTACCCTGCCTCTCACCCAGTGTCAGCTGGGATAGGCTCCAGGCCCACTGTGATTCTGATTGATCATTTTAAGGCCTATATTAGCTGATAGCAATGAGTGCTGATATTATTGTGCATCCCTAGTAAATACTATAAACAATATGTACAAAGCTAACTTTGAAAAGTGATGTAACGTTAACTTAAGAATAAAACAGCACTGTGACCACTCAGGTTTGAAGCAGAGGTAATGTTACAGTAGTGCTGACAGGAAGTAAACAAATGTGAAGCCTGTAAAACAGATAGCGCCACACTACATTGTAGTGTAGTAGAGAATTGCTTATAAATCAAACTTTTCATTTATAAGAGGGAGACAGATATTTCTTCTCTGACAGCTAATGAATGAACAGTAAAATGTAGCCAGCACAAGGGAGGAACATTTGCAGTAATAATGTGGCTACAGCCCGTATAGAGATAACAATGGACAAATCCAACACATTAAAAAATATGCGCAGAGCTGCAGTGTAGTTACATAATGTGTCAGGATACCACAGCCAGATGAGTGTGAAACAAGATTTACCAGACAAAAGCCAAACACAGTTTAACATAACAGCCGAGCAGAGCAAACAAAAAGCGCCTCATTAAAGCGAATTCAGAGACGGGTCGCAGCGAGAACGCATAAGTGCAAACAAACCATTGCATAACTTTTTCAAATATCAGGGGTTGATTGTGTGAGACATCAGCATGAGCTTGACTCATATTTGATCCTGGAAACATACAAAACGCATTGTGCAGCAAAAACCTTGGTTAGATCAGAAACTTTAAACTACCATAGGGCTCCAGGTAGCAGCACAGCACACAGACTTTCTCTTCTCCACTTTAACAGTCTTCATTATACAGCAAACAGCTGGAGGCCTCAGGGAAGGTCGTGAGTGTTTATGTGCGAGTGTGTGTATGTGTATGTGTGCGTGAGTCCTGAGGGAAGGTTTTGGACCTAATTGGCACCGGCATGTCAAATGTTCCCGTGAACCAAGCTGGCACCCCTGTACGTCAAAACTCCCCGTTCCCAACAAACGGAGCGGCGCATGAATGCGAATAAGTCTGCCGACCCCTGAGTGACTTTTAGCATCCCAGTGCTGCAGGCAATGAGGACGGAGACAGGAGTGCTGGGGGGATATAAAATCAGTTTATTAAGATGGACATACAAAAAATACTGCGGCGGGTACATAACCTGAAATGACTGCTGGGAGGTTGCAAACATTTAAATCCAAATAAAGTGATGATTTCCTGGTGAAGGTGAAGCCATGTTTATCTCTCTCTGTGTTACACACATCATATTTAAGCTGACTCTTCATGACGTGTCTGTGTTTATACAAACTCTGCACTATGTGCTCCACATTCAATGATCTGATTAGACTTTGAAACACCTCGCTGGATAAATTTAGATATTAATGAGGACAAAAACGATTTTCTGGAAACTACTATAACTCCTTAATGAGTTAAGATGCAGCGCTCCCATTAATACCGCCCATAATGTGGAGGAGAGCATGCTGACATAGACTTATTTGCCAATGAATGCGAATTAGCTTAATTAATGACCTCATTAACATAACTACTTATATTCAATATATCACAGAGATATGGTTTATAGACATTAAGCAGCTCAAGTGCCTCTCATTTATTATGCCTCCTCCTAATTTATACTGCATATTTTAATAACTTATGACATGTTCCACTGTCACGTGTGAGATATTTATTTCACATTTGAGGATGTTTTATCACACACATTCTGCACTTGTGGTTAATCTTCACAGGCTAATGTTAGTGTTTCTATTATTAGGGACTGTAGGAAAATTATAAGGCAGTGTGGGGGTCAGATGAGGGGGAGGGTCATTGTTAAATAGAGGGTAGTCTTACAGCAGGGTAGGTTTCTAAACTTTTTTTGAATTTTCCCAGCAGACTAATTAATACGTTGACTTTGCCTCTTTTAATTTTTAATGGTTAACTGAGTTTTACCAAAAGTCATAGGTGTAGATTTAGAGGTGGGCAGGGGACATGTCCCCCTCAACATTTAGCCCAGGTGATATATGACAATTGTGCTTTTTCATAAAAGCATCAAACTTAATAGACATTTTCAAAAATGGAACCATTGCAAAAATGCCTTGTGGTGGCCATTTTATGTTCTGCCATAACCATATAATGTCTTTTTTTTTTTTTTAAAAATCAGATCTCCCGCACCAAACTTGCTTAAACAGAGTAGGTAATGTCTGCCCCTATGTATTAATGGTAAAGGATTACAATGATGCCATATACAACATCATAAACTGTTCAGATGAATAGTTAAGGGAGAATTCATTGAAGCAAGAATGAAACCACTGTATCTGAGAACCTCGGCTAGACTATATAATATCATGTCTGTTGCACGCATGTTGTGTAGAGTTTAAATAGTTTAATCCTTTAGGTTATTAACCCTGGCAATACACTGGCTGTAAAGAGGGGAAAAATAGTCAATATGACCTTAAAAATCTAGCCAAAAAGACTTTGTCAAACACAAAGATTTACTTAAAAAAAAAGATTTTTCCAGCCAGTTTGAAACACTGCATGAAAGACCCTACAGGGCAGGTGGGGGTGGTTGGTGTGTCCAACAAACCATGGACAAGAGCCAAGCAACCTACAACCACCCAACACCAAACAATCAAGATCACAAAGGTGCCCTAGAACTCTACCAAAAGTCTCATGATTTTATTCTGACATTGTAACATCAATGTATACTACGTAGCTGCAAGCATTGAGACAAATACTTTGGTGTAACAAGTACCCAGTACAGATAATGTACTTCAGTCAGGGCTACTTTGGTCAGAGAAAACTTAATTTCTATGTGCAGTATTGTATTTGGCAGTATAGCTCTATTCTTGGGCCTGTCTGCCTTTTCTAGGCCTACACAGAAAGCCTAAGACAGGGACAGCACACCTCCCTGCCCTTCCACGTGCAAACGAGGAAATCCTGAGGTAGAGAGAGCAAACCTCCCTGCCCTTCCATGTGCCTACATGGAAAGCCTAAGGCAGGGAGAGCAGCAGCAAAGACCCCCTGGGAACAGAACAGAGCAGCATCAATGACAAACAGAAATGACATTGATAAGTCAGACACAGCATGAAAAGGAGGAGCTGGGGTGGAGGCGGGATGCAAAGCAGCTTGCAGAAGAAGCAGCAACAGTAGGCAGGCCAGAGCAGTTTAAATAGGGTGCCCTGAATGAGATTCACCAATTGGTTGCATAGAAAGGAATCATGTGATCTATCAGCTGACTCCCTTCCATCAATCAGCTGCTCCATCAGTTGATTGGCTGTTTGAGATCAGCTGATGTAGCTGGGATGTGAGCTGAGCTTGATATGGTGTCGTGCCTGAACTAATGCCATGCTCAAATTTTTGAGCAAGAATCATCCGAGTAAAATCTGTCAGTAATCATATTCCGGATGAAGTGAAGTCCTCATTTGGGTGACTGTGTTGGGTGACTAAGACTGTTCTGTAAATAGTTCCCTAATAAGTACTAAATGTAGCAACTACCTCTCAAACCATAATAATATCAGGTTTAAAACAACGTCCAGTTTGATCTGGCTATTCCCAGTTTAAGCCACACTCACTTCCGATTCAAACTCCGCCCATTTCGAGTACAGATACGGATACAGATAATATAATTGGTTGAACAAATACAGATAATGGTGCACTCGCTCATCCCTACCAGCTACAGCTGACAAAATACACGGTGTGAGGCTAGAAATGTTTGTTTACATATGATGGAGATCTATTGTTTCAAAAATAACTTGACAGGCATAACAACAGTAACGGGGGTGGGGTGTTTGTGTTGGGGGGTACTTTAACAGGAGCTCAGCATTTCTAAATGTCTGGCTGCGGCCCTGTGCCTGAAAAAAGAGGCTGACTAACTTCTAATTACCTATTGTTATGGACAATGCTTCCATGAGCCATTATCACCAGCCAGAGGCTTTTATAGTTTTTCCATGGCTGGTGTATTTGTGTCTCGTGCTCTCTGGAAGGCCCTACCCAGCTCGAAAAGCCTCATTTGGCTGCAGTAAAAACAGCGTGCGGTGTGTTTTGTGAATTAGCAGACAATGTGGCCCTGCAGACAGAAATAGCTGCTTCCTCTCAGCGTGGGCGTACCTCTCGACGCAGCTTTGTAGTCTTCATTGCGGAACAAGCGAAAAGTTCACTGGGAGGGTAAAGCTGACACCGGATCTGCATAAAAGACATATCATCCATGAAGACAAAGAGCTGTTGCCGTCGCACCTTGGAGCTGTTTTGGGTGGGAATCCAATTACGGCAGCGTTATTGAACTGTGTGCTCACTAAACGTTGATCGGTGTCCTGATCCAGATCAAATTTAACAGCCGATATGTAGCAGTGTGTGAGAGGAAAAGATGAAAATTACATTAGGAAGAGAAGGCGAGGCAGCTGATACAGCTGCATATTTATACTGTTTACCAAAAGAAAATCATTTCATATTATAGTTTTTGCTCTTCAGTGATCTTTATTACACACATGCACTGTATGAACTTGACTTTATTTGCGTCCACATTATCATAATTGTCATTAACATCCATGATGAGTGCTGGGGCAAGATAAGCAGATGTATCATGCTAAGAGAGAGACTGTGCACGAGTGCGTATGTGAGTCACCACGCTGGGAGCTGACAGCTGCTAGAGGGGAGAGCTATGGCCAGAATGGCCTGCTATCCTTTAGGGGGAAGCATCATTTCAGCATTTAACTAATGACTGATGGCCGGGCAGCCAAACGCCTGCCTGTCCTCTCCACTCCAGCACACACACACGCGACCACACACAGAGACAGAGAGGTCACCTCAACCCACCACAGCTAGTTACTGGCTGCTTCACACACACACACACACACACACACACACACACACACACACACACACACACACACAAATGCAGCCCCTGAGTGTGTCTCCTGCTCTGTGTGCTGTCAGCAATATTAAAAACACAAGTTGCATTTTAATTCTTTAAATTTGCATGTTTAATTTTTATTTCCTGAGATTAAGAACAGTTTCTGTAGCTCCCTACACTCTCCAGACTCAGAAGCACACAGGTGTTTTCAGTCTCACAGCTGATTAGCCCTCCGCTCAGGTTGAGGCTGGCTGCAGCAAAGTTGGGAACTAAGGGAAGTCACCAAAGTCCATATACTTAACTTTTATATCAGGAAAGAAAAGTGTAAGTGCAAGTACAAATCTAACAGGGGAGTTCAGTCTGTGCGCTCGATCCCTCACAATCCTGAGAAGAGGTCTAATTAGGCCAGATAAGTGGGAACACCTGTGCAGGTGGACCATGGGTGTTTAATCATGACTTGACAAGAAGGAAATGGAAGCTTCTGATAACCTTGTGAGGTTGAGAAGTAAAGGCCTTTCCAGGTACTCAATGTCTTTGGTGTCCCCTAAACCCTCTGAGACCTGCCAGGCCGCCATTCCTGTCTTTCAGATGGTATAGAACAGGTGTAAATAATGCTTGCGCTGTTTTTGCCCGTTGTATTTTAATATTTCTGCAGACCGACGTCCCTAAACAGTGTCATGACTGCAAAGCTGAGACTCTTGCATATTCAAAAAGTCCAGTTTTTCTTATATGTGATGATGGGGAACTGCCCGTTGGTCCGACAGCCCATTGGCTCGACATCTCATTGTTCCGACCATATTAAACCCATTGTTCCAAAGTCCGTTCCGAAATCATCATGATGCCCTGTGGTTAAGGTCTGGTTAGGTTTAGGCACAAAAACCACTTGGTTAGGGTCAGGAAAAGATCATGGTGTGGGGTAAAATGAAAAAGAAAGTTACAAACACATAAGCCGTGAGCCTGCTCCGCCTCAAGCCTTTCCCAGCTGACCCAGAGCCGGTCGCGGCACACCATACGCCTGCCGCGAGCCGTTCAGCACCGTGGACAGTCGGACTAATGGGATGTCGAACCAATGGGTGTCGGACCAATGACATGGACCCACGATGATGTTAGCCCCCACAGTAGCTAGAAGTGGGGTGGGGGGGAAATCAACAACAAGGAGCCTGAGCTGGCTACAGTGAACACCACTGTGTTAAACAGCTGTGAGTTAGCAACGTTTTTGTCACTTATACCAATACTGTTGTTGAAGCCGTCAATAATGTTTGTTGGGTTTGTAATGATTTGGTACCATGAACAATAATGCAAGTGCCAGCTAAACTTGCTAGCTAAACAGATGTTAGCTTGCTAGCAAATGTTAGCATTCACCTGTTAGCTAACTTGCTCACAGCACATTTTAATCAGCATTGACATTTTGGCGTTAAGTTTGGTTTATGTCAGGGCAGAGATAGCAGTGAAATGTTGGTAGTAACACTCCCCCGTCTGTTTGCAATTCGTCATTAAAAAAAGAAAGACAAAGAGGAGGAAGAGGCAGTCAAAAAAAGCTGTTGTCACTTCCTGTTAGTGCAAAACAGCAGTGCAGGATTTGAGACAACACTACCCTGTTGAAATAGAGTGTGCCAGGACTGACATCAAAACCCGGAAGTTTAGCATCGCGCTGGTTCCCGGAAGAGAAAGTGAATGTGATTTTTGCATTGCGTTTTGGATTATGTGAGAAAATAATCTCTGTGGCTAACACAAGTTTATGATACTTACAGGTTTTGTTCAGTGAGATAATCTTCACATATGAACACCTTTCATCCCGCATTTGAAGCTTAAATGTGATCGCCAGAAGTAAAAAGCTAACGTTAGGCTTTAACGGACTACATAACTACTCCACGGTCGCATGACTCTTGACGTCACCGCCACTAAGCTTTCAACTGATTTCGGCCGCTTTATTTTAAAAACATTGTATAATGGGGAAATCGGACTGTTTAAGCTAAATAAGAAGCTGTAATGGCGGACTGCCAGCACTCTTGCCTGTTCAGGGGTGATGACGTTTAATGTCCCCGACAGGGTTGAGCAACCGCCTTCAAAATTCACAAGTAAGGTGTTTGCTGACGTGTTTTATGTCGTAGAACAAAACCTGAAACCCGCTTAAGCTTTTGTTAACCACAGACCTTATTTGAAGCATTTTACCAAAATCCCATTCAAAAAACATATTGACTTTTAGACAAGAGAACCAGAAGTGCTAAAAGCGCTAACGGAGTTCTGGGATTTACTGGCACACTCTATTAGTGCACCATGCAAGAAGTACGTAGTGTACATAGTGCTACATTTAAGTGTACTAACAATTTGAGACACACTCTTACACCTTGTTTCCACTTACATATATCGTCACTAGGAAGTCCATAGTTCGGAATTTGCCTTGATTCCGTTAAAAAAATGAACATGAACTTTTGCGTTGGATTTTGGAGAGACCATGTAACAGTGTGCTAGCTTAGCTAATAGGCTGCTAACTAGCTAACAGGCTATTTTCTTCAATTCAGTTGCCTGTGTTGATCGTTAAGTGAGTTTATATGATTAAAAAGAACTTGTTTATCTAGTTTTAACACACTGTGAATCTGAATAATGTTAAAAATGCTAAAATATGGTTATACAGTCAGACTGTCATTATCACTTGTTCAGCAGATATGTCTTCTTCATGAAGTATTTCACAACCTAGCACCTCTTCCAAACTACTGGATGGTTAAAAACATACAAAATTCGCCACTCCCCATGGCTACAGGTCGTTTCTTTCAGGCTTCAGTGCCTTGAATTGGACACTAGAGGCATCATCCGTACATTTACGGCTACGGACACCAGTCGCAAGTCAAATGAGGCTTTAGTCTAACGAGGGTAAACGCCAAACTAGAAAGTAGCACAACAAAACTTATTTCATCGTAATGAAAAGTGGTGCAAATTGAGACTTGAATAAACCCTGCCTCATTTACACTCCACAGCCGGGTTAGGCTACATATTATTTGAATGGAACTGTGGCAAACCTTTTTCGACTCCCTGTTTCTTACCTTTGTTTTCTTCAAGGTCATCGCTGTCAAGTTAAAAACTTAACATTAGCACCAATCAAATTTATTTTGCCTTTGTAGTCTGAACCAAGAGGACAAACTCTGTATTGGTTCCCACCAGTAGTGTAGTGGTAGTTGATGAGGTGGGTGCTAAGGGGAGGAAGTGGGTATACTGCCTATCCTATCCTATTCCAATGGCGTTTAGCTGATATGGTGAGTAAACTGCAAATGCACAGAAAAAGAAGTGGGTATACCCTGTATACCTGCATTTACCATCCAGTGCACTACAGCTTAACTCCTTTTGTTCTTACCTTTCACAATAAAAGCCCTAGACATACACTGCATCACTGCTTGCCAGAGGGACCTTAAATTCACATATCACGTTTCATTAATAGGCAACTCAACAAAATAATTTGCAGTAACTGCAAAGAACTTAACACTCTTTGGTAACTAGTGATAGTTACTGATAGCTACTGGGGAAAACTAAAGCAACGCACTTCTTTTGTGGCGTAAATCAAGCCTTCATTTTCACGGGGGATCGTACCTGGTGGTAGACAGAATTGCGTACTGAAAGCGAGGCTTATAGGGAACCAGTCTAAATACTGACGGTGTCTTTATTCTGTAGCCATCACAATGTGCAGTCAACAGTAACTTCATAATAAGTTAAAGCAAAAAACTTTGCTGTTTCCACTTTACGCTTCATGACTTATTGAACACGGTGCTGCTTCACGCCGCAGACTGCCAATGCCAATAAGGACCTAATGGATACGTTCAGTTGTTTGACTGAAGTTTTTGATTGTGATGAACAGAATGTACACACACATACTCCCTAATGTGGACACGCAGACAGAGCTAGTCTGTCAAACTGTGCCACCATTTTGTCATGGTGTACAAATGGTAAATGGTGTCCCGTTTGGCGCTGTCTCCTTTGGGTTGACTAAAAATACACCGAATCCATCAAGCAAAGCAGACAGAGGCCTCTGAATGACTCTGAGGTGTCACTTACAGAGCGTCGCTTCAAACCGCCTTTAACTGTATGAAAGTTTGTGTTGAAACAGAGCGTTTATGAACAAAGACAAAAAATGAGAGCTTCTGTGTGTTACTGAGGGAATACATGCACATTCACAAGTCAACACAGATCAGTGGATGGGGCTTCAATGAGAATAAAAATCACTTTGGGTTCAGGATGAGTATGCGTTTGAGCTTTGACAGATCTTCTGCAGGAAATGTGTTCAGGATGAAATGTTTCTTTTCTTGTATATCAGCCAGGATTGATTTCTGTTCTTTTGAAGCTAAACCATATTATTTTTGTTGTTGATCTCTAACTCCGCTCTCAGGTTTGGAAGGAAATCCATTTTAATATGAATTATACATTTATGTGTATTTCACTCAGGGAAAAAACACTTTTATGGATATGGATGCAAGAGCTTCATGCTTTGGAAGATTTAGGGAGATATATTAGCAGGAAGTATGTTTTTCCCTTGGGTATAATCACCTCAAAATTTTAATTACCTTTTGAGCCGTTTATATCTACATAGGGATTGGACTGGGTCTTGTTCCTACAGGAGCCTAGGACAGACAAACCAAACACTGGCCCTAGATAGGGCCATCTGTGTTTTTGCATTGGCCACTGTAGTTAGCAGCCCCTCTACGATGAACCATTTTGAGAACATTCTCAGAGAGCTCCAAACTTAGCCTAAAAACCTTTAGTAAGGAGTCCTAGCTTAGGAGTGATTTAGGAAACTTCTCAGAGCAACTCAGAGCAAGGAAGGGACAGAGACCTTTATCTTAATGAGGAGGTGTGATTGACCCTGTTGCTAGGTATGATGCATTCTTTTAACAGATGTGATTGGTTGTCACAGACATGCCCTATTTTGAGCCTGCAAGGTGAGGACACCCAGTGGAAATGACATGAACTGCATCAAAATATGAGACTGAAGGTGTTGCCATTTTTTGTGTTATCACTTCGCTGATGGAAGGTTGAGACAGACCCAAGTCGTCACTGCTGCACTGTTGCATCTTTCAGGTTTTTCAAATGTCTTAATATGGTGATCTTATTATTTCTGGCGTTATAGCGTGATTTTGTTAGGTGGGGAATGCGTGCATATCCCAAATGAGATTGACCACAAACATTCTCCCTGCACAATGTCATCTGGAGCATTTCATTTACTCAGTGTCATTTTGTGTTTAGAGACCATTTCCCCAACCTCTTTGCGTTTCCACCATTTTCTCCTCTGCTTAGGAATCTCTTAAGTCTCTTAAATGTCCTCCTCTCTACTCGTAACAATTTGTCACTTTAGGAGCTCTTTTAAGGTCTCAGATGCTCTGTGAATAACTTTTATCTTTACAAGGACTTAAGTCTTAACTTTAAGGGGGAATTCTAAGAAAATGTCACAATTTTAATAATTTTCCTAGAATTTCATCACTAGGAGCAACTCTTAGTACTAGGAAGCTTTGTGAGTACAGCCCCTGGTCCGTTTGTTTTGTAGAAGAAGAGACCTTCAGCTCCCAGTTAAAAACCCTCTGAAAGTCTGGGACCAGTTGCACAAGACACTGTAAGTTTTCTCCTTGAGTATGACAATTAAAGCTTTATTTCTTATTAGCTGAGGGACTTACACAGTTGCATAGAATCCCATTACAGGTTTCCTTAGTAAAGGAAAAACGCTAACTCACTCACTGTGTTGAAAGGGATTTTACGATGGTAGAAGCTTCAAGGGAGATTGTTTGTTTGCTTGGACTCACGCTTGTGATGCCTGTTATCATCTCACAAAGTTAGCTTATAGTTAGATTGTGGAAAAAATGGCAGAACAAAAGAAGACAATAAAACCATATTGGTAAGAGGAGGAAAAGGTTATACTTCTGGAGGAGTAGTAGTAGTAAATTTGATCCCCAAAACGACAAAAACTAAAATTAATTCAGTCAAATTTAAAGTGTAAAATCAAAAGCGTATCCTTTGGGTTCACCTGGTCGCAGAATACTCTTCTCGGGGTGTGTTATTTTTTCATTTATCACCAGGTCACGTTGCAGTTAAGCTAGAGTCGGAGGCATCTTAATTTGTTTATTTTTTTAACCTTGCTTTGGTTGCTAACGTCTTTTGTGCAACGGTCTAGGGATCCCTTAAGTATAAGACCAAGACAAGGAGAAAACCATACATGCTTAAGTGAACATTCTCAGGAAATGTTAAGGAGAAGATTGTATTCTGAGGAAACCTTAACTTGGACTTTAAGGGAAATCTTAACCTAAGGTGTTTTGTGCAGCTGGCCTCTATATCTTAAGTCATCAGAGAAAAAAGGTGAGCACATAGCAGGTGCTTGGCGGGTGGCCTGTCTGCAACAAGCCGAATGGTGTAAGACAGATTTTTAAGGTAAAACTGCTTTTATCAGTGTTTTTACCGCTTTAAATCACCGGGTCCAGTTGTTTAAGAGAGGAAGAGACCTCTGCGGAGAATTCGGCTCCCGGTAAAAACCTCCTGAACAAAGAACGCTGAAGGAATTCTAACTCTAAGAAGTTTGAGCTGGTCCTCACTGCTCGATGCCATTAAATCCTACACACTGCTCCTTTGAGCATATGCAAGTGTAGTTGGAATAATAACTGTCTCAATCAGAATGTAACTGAGGAGCATCCCAACACTCCATCTCCCACTGCGCTGAATGACAGCACTGAGTCATTTACACATAAACTGCAGTGGAGAGCAAGTCAAAAAGACAATGTAAATGTAAATTGTCCCAGTTTCTGTTATTTGATCCAACTTTTTATTTGAACCTCAATCTTTTGCTCCCTATAATTAAGCTTTTATTCTAACAGTACATACCAGCTGTATTCAATGTACAATTTTCTAAGAAGTTCGTATTTTATTCTAAGCTCATGAGCCTCTTAAGGGTTTTTTCCTTTATTGAACTTTAACTAAACCTACAGAAGTACATTTCTTTTGTTCCTCCTCTTATATGCAGCTATATTCTCTGCATGCATAAAATTGGAGTGTGCGTCACATGTTGCCTTGCCATCAGGGCTTACAGACGAATGAACATTTTCACAGCTTGAATCCGCTATATGGACGTCATTTTTGCCCGTAGCACAAAGGAAACCTGTCAGCCAGCACCTGGAAATTAGAGCTGAAACTGTACCATTTAGACTAAATAACGTTGTATGGAGAAGTGCGTAGAGGAAACCATTTCCTATTCCCACATCAGGTCTTCGATTGCAGTTTGCATTTGGTATTTAAGAGTCGACTTCCCCCTCTCTGTGGCTGAGACACATGTAAGTCGACAGATATCTGTTTTTTTCTCATCTTTACCCCATGAGAAAAACTGGGTCACTTACCAAAACAAACAGCCTTAAAGTGTTGTTGCCTGGAGTCAATCACATGCGTTCGTCCACCTCCTTATCGATTCCCTGGTCATCCAATCATCATAGAAATGAGTTAAATTGTGTAGGACTGGGTAATATACCAATCCTCCCACTTTCTTATTCCTATCAGGAGAATAAAGCACTGAAATATCCTTGAGCAAGTATCCATGACCTTTGACCTCTCTGTGGAAGAGGGGAAGCAAAAGAAGTCTCTCCCAGCTGATTGTCTCTTTACAAGGTCTCATAGTGACCCCATGTGGCCATGTAGAGGTACTGCAGTTGAACCAAAAGTCACCCTTAAATAATGTTTGTCACACTTTCTGAACAAAAGACAGACACAAGAGCGAAGTACCTTAAATTCATTTACTTAAATTAAAAAATGTACATCACATTATCCTTTACAATAGACATGTCTTTTAAAAACTCAGTGGTTTTTGTTTTCTTCACTGTACATTTCAATAATTTGTATACAAATTCCTCTTTGACAAAAAAAAAAAAAGGAGAAAAAAAAAAAGGAGTCATAGATGACAAATTAATTACTGGTTGTAATGACTGCAGTGTTTCCCCAGTAACACTTGGGCGTTGATTAAACAGACTCAGTCCATAAAACAGGAGTGAATCCTTGAGATTTATTCATTTAACCTTTGAAATTCTCGTCAGTCATAATCTTAAATTAGGGCCGTTTGCAGCCTTGAGCCGATTCTCATTTGTCTCTGGTACAGTCAGTGCTGTGTACACTCGAAGTGGTTCACTTGGATGTTAAAACTGCTTTTGGAAAACCCTTAATTAACAGTTACACAGTAAGAGGAACTTATGTATTTAATACAACAGCGAGGACACCACCTTCAGCGCAGGAGAATCTTGAGAGCACAACACTACTGTTTTTGACACGGACCCTGACACTTCAACAGCGATTAAATCCTTGACCTGCTCTGAATTATTTGCCAAGAGTGAGGTACACAGTATGGCAGTCATTATGTGCAGCTTGCAGCTCATAAAATTAAAGGAATATTTCGACATTTTGGGAAATGTTTGTTAAGATTCCTAGAGGTGTGAAGATCATCGAATCTTCTAACTTCACTGGTTATACTGAGTCATCCCTATAACAGACTGAATCAGGGGCTTTTCTCAGCAGTGTATCGTGGTTCAATCCGTATGTAGAGATAAGGAAGGTAATAATACAGTTTAATATTGTTCTCTATTGAATATTTTTGTTTTTAGAAGCCATTAACGAACACAATTTTTCACAGACTATCGTAGGTTAAACAATAGAAAGGTGTAGATGTTTTTAGACGTGATCACAACTGAAAAGTCGGGAAGTTACTTTGGTAACTATGGAATATATTAAATATTTGTATGCTCCCAAAGTAATCATTGTTCAGATGTATGGCTTCAGTTTCTAATAGAAAGTGCTCCCGTCAAGACTTTTGATGTAGTCCCTTAATGAGCTTGGATAAAAAGTGCACAAACTACAAGGGACTGCTAATCAGCAGTCATTCATAATTTCCACCTCTATGTTAAATATTTACATCCAGCAGGAGAAAGACTGGAAACAGTTTGTTTAGCTAAGCTCAAGTAAACTAAGCTGACCAACTGTTGGCATTAGCTTGGTATAAAGAGGCGATGTCCTTCCCTTCCTGTGGACAATCATGGGACCTTGTTTTGGAAAAAATATGTACAGTAGTCGACAGAGAGAGACAAACGATGTCTTTATCTTGCTTGAATTGTGTCATGAAAGCACATTTGATGTTCTTCAATTTAAAAGTTAATTTTACAAGTCAAGAAAGGTGCAGTTTGGAGCGCCAAATAGATCACCTGGTCGAGCACGCCTCCCATGTACAAAGGCTACGTCCTTGTCATGGTGGCCACAGATTTGATTCCGACCTACAGCTCTTCACACTTCCACTGTCCTGTCAAATAAAGGCCAAAAAGTCCCAAAAAAACCAAAAATAAATAAAGTCACAGTTTGTCGTAAATCGGTTGAAAAGACTGAAAATACGTAATCAGAACGACTTCACTAGTCATATAAATGACGTCATAGCTTTCTCTCTAGCGAAAGCTACTATGCCTGTGTTTCATAGTTGCTGATTAGAAGACATCAGGTTTGATAACGTTACATCTGTTGATGGGACATAGCTAAGTTAGCTCGCTAACTAGCTAGAGTTGGTGACGTATGTCTTGCGGGACTAGTGATGTCGTTCACTGAACAGTTTCAAACTCAACTAAACGGTACTGCAACGAACTGTGGCTTTCTTGACTTGTGGAGTTGTGTTTTAAATTGGCAAACATAATATGTTTAATGCATGGCATGATTTAAACAGGTTTTAGATATCATTCGTCTCCCATTGTTGGCTACCATTTTCCAGAATAAGCTCGACTGGGGGACACTGGAAAGGAAGGTACTGCCTCTAATGTAGCACACAGACATGAGGGTGGTATCAGACGTCTCATCCAATTTCCCACAATGTCGCACAATTCCTTTAACATCTGCTCCAAAGTGCCTTATAGTAATATGAGTGCACACTTTTTCTCTTCCACATAATTTGAATCAATCTCTGCCTTTCTCTACTCTCTTCAAAAAGTTATGTCACAAAGGACAAACTAAATGTCAAAAACACTGATGTTGCCACTTCAGTCCACCATGACCATCTCTGCTCTGTATGAAGCCTGTTTACTGCAACTGACACGACACTGTAACCAAGTACTGCGATGTTGGATGTGACCATTTACATGCTGAATGAGGTTTAAAATACTCTTGTTGTCACCATGGTTTGAGGTTCCTATTGGTTAACGGTGAGCAGAAATAGTCATGTGAGTGTTGCAGAGCCAATGAGAGCTGAGACATTCATTTAAGAACAGCAGTCCAGTCTTCATAACTCCACAGTTAAAGGAATTCAAACTGGGTTAAGAAGAAAAAAACAAAAACAGAAAAACAAAATTTGTACAACCTTCTGTAAACATGAGCATAGGCAGAATATGGCAGACAGAAAATTATAGATTTGGCAAAAGAAAAAAAATATTTTAGAACGTGATACATTCTGTGCTTTATCTGAGCGCAGCCTTGTTAGAGAGCTGTTCGTCAGAGTTAACAGATTACAAAAGGCTTCAGGTAAAAGCTTTAAGGACTACAACGAGCCATCCGATCACACAGTGAGACAGCGTCAGTTACTGATTTCACCTGCTCTAATATCCCACAGGTTTCCCTCTGTCATGGATCTAATTCATTCCTAAACAAAAATAGAAAATCCATGTCTGGGAAGGCAGCCTATACATAACAGGCCAAATCATACAAATGGATGTCAAAGAAAAATATCCATTCTTAATTAGCTTTAACTAATAGTAATAATAATAATAATAATAATGTGGTTCTTTGAGCTGGTCCATTGCGTCTCTGGCAACTTCATATCCAGCACAGCTGATTCTAATCGATGATAAGAGGACTTGTATAGACTCTAAGAGAAACCTTGACATGAACGGGGCAGTTCTGAAGTGCAGCCAACAGAAAACAATCCTGTTTTTCTTGAGGAACGTCGGCTAAAACCTGACTTAAGATTCTTAAACACGTAGGAAGTGTCCAGCGAGTGAAAATGTCCAGAAAAAAATAAACATATAAATGTCAAGGTCTCCCTTTTAACAGTGTTCTGTAAGATTTACACATTAGAAACTAAAGCTTGTGCTGCTGAGCGTACAGTAAATAGGAGTGTGGAACAGCTACTCTACTGCCTCGTACTAAAAATCTGAAGAGAAATCGTGACCTCCAGTCCCGTATCCTGTCTCCGTTCCTCTCACGAAAAGACACCCAAGTGTCTGACGTAGTTTGGCATCATTATTTCTACATATCAAACCGTTCTGCAAGAGTAAAGACCGGCTTTATTCTCGTGAACGGCATCTTTAAAATAAAGTGACGTCGAAGTATTCTCTTCAGTCTAGACCTTTTATCCATATACATCATACTACGGTTTACAAAAGCTCACAGTAAGATGATCTGGAACAAGTGGAAGAGCAGCCAGACATCGATCTCGACTCACTGTGGCGTTACAGAGGAGTGAAAAAATAAGCAACGAAATAAGTTATTAGGCATGTCTTCATATCTCATAGTCCTGGTTTTCCGTTCTAAAAAATGGATTTATTTAAACAAATAAATCCAGCATTTATATTTCTTGTATGTAACCTAAAACAGTCTGACCATCTGTGAGATCACCCAATCAGAAGGTTAATGGATATTTCTGCGCTGGTTTTGGGCGATCAGGTTTATATTTATAATTCAAAGTACCTTCTTTAAAGGTTTACAGGTTGTCTTTCTGTGACAGACATTAGAGTTGAGGCGATGTAAGGTTTCGCCAATCCAGCACGGTGTAAGAGCTCAAATTGGTTTGATTTTATGCAAACCAGCATTTGTCATTATGACACTTTTTTCAGCAAAATGTGCCAACGACATCTCCATGCTAAATCAAGCTTGTATTGCATTAGCAACAAGCAATATGACAACATGATTTTAACATAATATTACGTGTTTATGTTTAGAAACAGGCTAACAGAGCCACTAATTTACTATTAAGCCGAGCACAGCAACAAGAAGGAAATCAAATTTCAGTAGAGGCGCACATTGTTGTTTGTTTACTTGTAAGTTCATGTGTTTTTTGGGGTGACGAGAGAAGACATAGCAGAGTGCGTCTCTCCAAAAACTAAAAGTGCACCAGTATGGCAACATTCTGGATTTGAAGCTGATGAAAGAGGTGTCCTAACTAGCAGCGAGTGTCGTTTTTAGTTTAAGTTTAGTCAGGTGCCCTGACACTGTTTATTCCTGTACTCACTTTGAAAGCACTGCGATGGACGAGGAACGGCAGATTCAGTTAGTTAAGATGAGAAATTATCTTTACAATACCTCATTTCACTATAGAACCTGAATAAGGTGACAGCTGGTCGGAGGGAGATCTCCCGAGGAGCTCAAAGTTTCTAGTAAATGACCGTTGCTATTAACAACCTACTTGCTGTTGACTATATTGTACATCATTTCCAGTTATTATCACGATTTAAAAGGTGTTATTTCTGTTTAAAAGTTACTGTAACAAAAGAAGGAAGATAGCGACTAGGCCACTCACCCATCTTTAAAGTGGTTACGTCTCCAGTATGATCTCGAGCACACAGCTATATGACGCAACAGAAGTCCATGTTTAATGGATTCAGTGCGGACAGAGAGCTCCACTGTTACGCAATTTGACATGACAGTCGAATGCTCGTTTGACACAGTGTCATTCTGTGCCACTTGGGAGCAGCTGCTGAGTCAAGTGCAACTAATTCTAGTGGTAAAATTCGGTATACCGATCTGGTCCAGTGTTTGGCTTAATATCAAACCAGTTTGAAAGTTTCTACACTGGCCCAACCCTAGCAGAGATCAATCTGGTACTAATACAATGCGCTACGACCGCATATGTTCTGCACTGAGACCAGCAGATGAAAGAAAAATACCTTAGGATGTAGGTGTAGCTTTGAGACTGTTTTGCCAACACTGACCAGGGATTCCAGCGTAACTACTGAGTATTTAAAGTCTATTCATCGCAACGTAAATGCCAGAGAATCCAGTTAACGCTCTAATAAAGTGCAAGGGGAATACCATCGATGGAAGAAAGGAGAATCTCTCTATATATGTACAGATTGTGCCTTTAAAAGAGAAGCTCGGACACGGAGGCTATGCTCTCCACTGTGTCATAGCTCCGAATGGCAGTCAGTGTTTGAACCATCTAACAGCGCTTGTGCTCTCGTCTTGGACGCAATCAGCAGCTCGAGGACCACCAGTTACTCATCCCGAAGGCTGTTTGTTACAAAGAGACATTTTTCAAAAGAAAGGCATTTCTGAAGAAAAAAAAAAAAAAAAAAAAAAAAAATCACTGCACATTTCACATACGCACACTTACAAACACCGAAGCGGATGCTGAACATCTGTTAGATCGACAAAGAAGACTAAAAACATACCATCGCTGCTGAAATGTGTCTAGAAAGGAGGAAAATTCAAGAAATTAGACATCAGCAATGTAAACTAACAGAAAGGCTCTATGTCAGTCAAATGGTGATCTGACATGTTCACAGCTAATACAATAATAAAAAACCTGACCACTCACACATGTACACATAGAATTTTGTTGGGCTATGCCACGAGGCACCGATCAGCCTGTTAGATTTCTAAATATTTCAACATCAGTGGTTGTTTTTGCTCTGATTTATAAAGCTAAAATTCACATATTTGTTCCTACAGACGTCTGGCAGTTATAAAGAACCTCTTATTTGTCTTCTAGTTGTTCTATGATATTCACTTAACGGCCAGTTTGAGCACTTCTTGAAATCTTCCTACCACAGTAGAAATCACTTCACTGACTCACTAATAAAGAGAAAAATAGAGCCACTTGACGCAATTTAAGACCATAATTCCTGCCCACACACCCACTCACACATGCAAACAGAAACAAGTAAGTCAGGAAGCCAGTCAGCCAGTCAGTTGGTCAGTCAGGTGGGAGAGGAGAACCAGCCCCCTCGCCGCCTTCTGCTGATTGATAAAAACCACACCGATCCTCACTCCTCCACACAACCAGTTAGCGGATTTTGTTCATTATCCAACACCCACAAAAAGTGTGTGATGTAACTAAATCCCAGCTACACAGACATGTAGCTGACACACCCACACGACCCCCCTCCGACGTGGCCTAGATAGGAAATCCACCAATGAAAGCTGGCCGATGACC